>NC_056739.1:699614589-699942089 GCF_019279795.1 Protopterus annectens
ACACCCAGTACATCCCCCATTCCCATACTGTACAAGGCCTGGTGATGTTCCTCACTTAACAAGAGACTCGGGACACACCTCTTCCTAAAAGCTGTGTGGTGTGTGCAATTAAGGCCAAACACATTAGTAGCAATAAGTACCTAGGTAGGGGCTCTACTCTCCGTGTTGCAAAGTAAGTGTTTGGTGTATGTGAAGGGATCTACTTCAGTTTGCAGAAAATACATGTCCCAAGAGGTCATCTGTCTGAGACTGGCAAATGCTAACATTTCAAAGGAATCACGTCATAGAAATTCATTCCATCAAAACTAGTAATAGATGTGTAAATCCCCTCTTCCCCACTGTATAGCTGTACAGCAATACTGGAGTTAGTATATATAGTTGGCTGTCAATGTTGTGGACACAGCCACCCTTACTGGGGTTATTGTTGTGTGTATCCCCATGCTTAGTCTGCTGTAATACTGTACAGTGTATGTTAACAGGTTAAGTAGTCATCACTTACACTATGTGCAGCTCTACACCACCCCACACCCTCCAAAGTGTTGGGCTGTTCCACCCACACCAGCACACCTATGTTTACCAATGTTGGGGAAGGGGATATATATACCCTGCCAGTACCATCGTTGATGACATTAAAGTAGCAGACTGATTATTTACTGATGTGATGTTTTGTCTATTATGTCTTGGTGGAATTACATAGGCTAAAACTGCAAAATTAAGTACATCCATGTGTACAGTATTCTCTGTGTATTGCATCAACACCAAAGCCTCTGTGTGTGTGTGTTATACATAAACATGTGGTATATGCCACCCAGTACACTTACCATTGTCCACTGTAGAAGGGCTGCTGACAATAGCCACCATGCACTCACGTGTATACACCTCTCAGACCTATCAGCCATGTGGCACATGCAGTAACTGTTATACAGACCTGTTACTTGTGTTCAACTGTACTTAGGATATGACACAGTCAATGTGTCACCACAGTGCCATACCCCTTGTAGGAAACAACAGCAGACCAACATCCTGCTGACACATAGACACCTACAACACAAACTGAATATATTATGGAAACCACTATCAATCAGTGTTAATAGCAGCTATAATGCATCATGGCTGGACATCTATACATCCTGACATGTAAGCATTAAACTTTCCTGCTGAAAACATGTTACAAAGCATTACATTGCTACACCTTAGTACATTCACCCTGTGCATCAGAACCATATTAGCTTGTCCCTGCATCGATGGTATGAATGACAGGGATGTGGCACAGGTATCATGACATGCACAGGGTGTGTTGTGGGTTTGCCAGAGACCTAGGCTGAACAGTTTGGTTGACATCATGTGTGTGTGTTAGGGGGTTTCATTATTAATTGGGCTGTGCAGATGTGGTGTGTGTAGGTATGGAGGTGCCCAAGCTGTGTTGGTGATGTGTGTGTGTATGTGTGTGTGTGTATGTGTGTGTGTATGTGCATGCACAAAGTCCGGCCATGTGGCTGCCCTATACAGAGATTTGATTGACAGCTGCAGACTGTACATGGCACGGTGTGCAGTTCACCATCTTTGGCCATGGACATGAGAACTGTGCCTGCCAGGGGTTCCACTGGCACTACCAGGTACAAGGCCAGATATGGTACTCTCCCCTGATGATGACAAATGTTCACTGGATCCGGGACTGGCCAGGGCCACATGCACGTGGTCTGCTGTATTGTGGTGTGGACAGCACCTCCTGCAGTGCTGATGATAGTATTGCCACTATGGGAGTGGCTCTGACTTGTTGCACGTCCATGTAGATCTCCACCTGTTGGTGTTGCTGACCTACATCCACGTGGCTGTCACCCTACTCCCACCATATGCTTTAACACAGACATTGCATGGTCGAGTATTCCCACCATCTCACCCAACCGTCTATCTGGGACCTCTGCAAAATAACGGTGGGCACCTGTGAGATCACGGATGTTGTCAATAACAGCAGAATGAGTAGCCCTCTGAAGCCTCAGACCCTGTCTGGCATAATATTCCATACATATCTGTGCCTCCATGATGGCCTGAAACATGTGTCTGGTGACACCTGCTGTGGCACTTCTGCCAGGGGCATGATGTCCAGCAGCCCTCCTATGAGCACCCCTGTACACCTGCCTCTATGGTACCTCGCCAGTCATCTGGCTATGTCTGCTGTGTACAGACACACTTGACATAGTCACCACACTGTCCTGTCCCATGCCACCATCTGCCAGCTGTCCCACGTTTATGGCCACTGGTGATGGGGTATGTATAAGCAATGTGAATGTGTATGGGGAATGGGTTGGATAACAGTGGGATGTCAACCGATGGCACAGCTTCCGCTCCTGACAACCCCGCCTGTGCCTCACCTTACCTATTATCATTGTCAGAGTCTGTATGGATACTAACATCAGTTTGCCTGCAGGAGGGACCCTGACCCACCTCGCCACCTGTGAGGGGAAAACAGAAAATGTACTTTAAGACCTGTATGTCATTGCTTAACTCTACATACATGCAAATGCGCACACACACACACACACACACACACACACACACACACACACACACACACACACACACAGAGACACTTCCAGATGAGGAGGCGGAAATATATTGCACAGACCTTTCATTACCCAACTGTCAACATGCATGACATATGGCACTCAACAGTATGCTCTACCGCTATATTCAATCCTTGTTACCAACATTATACATCTCTGTGATGCATGAGTTATGTTAGTAGGTGATGCCCCTTCTCCTGGAACACACTGCACTGATGTACACAGTATTGCTGTGCACCTGTTCAACACCCTGTCATGTACTGTGTACCATACCTTACAGGTGTACACACCATTGCTGAATGTGTATATGTGTGGCAGTTATGTTTGCTCTGTTGCTCACAGCCCCTGTGTGTTTGTATGACACATACCTGGGTTGATATGAGGACAGATGTCAATAGTGAATGCCTGATGTCTGATTTGCTGATCTTATCATCATCAGTACATGTATGAGCAATAAAATCCAATTATACTGACAACCTCCAAAGCTTACTGTGCTATGAGGAATGTGCACACCCTTATTGACATGCTACCCTCTTCCCTGATATGCCATGGTGCCACAATACTGCATATGTTAACATTACACACACCTGATATGTGATGCATGACCTGTGCAGCCAAATGCAGTATCAAACTAATGTGTTAGTTGTGCAGATGTTGATTGGGATGCATCAAATATGTGGGTTGAATTAGTGTTCACACCCTTAACATGATGTTTTTTGCAGCACCTGTTAGGTGAACTACAGCAGTCACTCTTCCTGGAAGGTGTATACTAGCATGGCCCATCTTCACTTACCATTATGTGGTCACTCCACCCTACAAATATCCCCCAACTCTGCCAGATTGCAAGGTCAGCTCATGTACGCAGCCCTTGGAGGTCACACAGTGCCTTCCCTATTGCTGTGGAGTCAGGGTTATGTCTGGCACAATGCATGACCTTGATTGTGTTCAGATATAGCCATTCTTAGTGAGCTTTGGGTGTATGCTTCAGTTCACTGTTGTGTTTCAGGATGTCACTCCCCCATCCTCAGCCTTTTTGCAGATGCTTGACAACTATGGACCACACATGAGTGTCATTTTGCATTGTCCCAAATTCAGAACACCATGTGTACTGGCCTAGTTCCTGCTAATGAACAGCAAACCTAAAGGTGTACACTGCCACCAGCAAGGTATAGATGGGGATGGTAGGTCTGAGGTAGAGTGAGGTGTTGCTTGAGCAGCACATGTATCTTTATTAATACTGTCTGTAGGTTTCAGCCTTGGTCTCGGTACACCATTACACATTGCAACACATGCCTTTGGGAGACTTGATGTTATGCATATGCTAACTGTAGAGAGCCCTGGATAATGTCTCCCGGTGAACAACGTATCCATCTAATTACCCTAACCCATAGGCCACACTTATGCAACATCCAGGTAATTGTCAACAGAGGTACTGCACAGGCAGTACTTGCTAGACATTCCTGCAAGTCCCTCAGTGTTGTTGCAGTCTCCATGACCAGTTTTCAGCATATGTTGGCATCTGTTTATTTTTTACATTAATGGTGTCCCATACTTCATCGTCACATACATGCTTGTCTGCACTGTTTGCCATGGTATATGCAATGGCAAGGTAAGGCTACATCTCCCACTTCTGAGTGCTACTTTTTGGATATGGGATCCATTCCATGGTTTGTAAGATGTGTGCAAGCCATGGCTGCCTCTGTTGCAGGTGAGTAGGCAAATGTCATGTACATACTTCTTGGACAGCAGACCATTACTTGGTGTGACACTGAGGACCTGTACTTGATGGAAGGTGCATACTCAAGATGAGTGAATGCTGCAGTACCTCAAAAGCTGCTTCTACAATATGTTATTTGGAGTGTGTGTGCACACATATGCTTCCATTGTTTTTTAAGGTATGTATTCCCCATATTTGTTTTCCTAACATAGGATTCCATCTTACACATTCATTGCTCATGTTAGGATCATATTACAGGCTGCAGAAGTTGTGGAATGTGGTATCGTGATATGCCATTGTGTAGATCTGTAACAGTTGCCATTATGATACTGGTATATACACTGTTGTAGCCACTGTATAAGGGTACTGGTTCAGACATGTCGCTACTGTAGGCCATTTGTTCCACCATTATGTTTATCTCTGTCTACACATCTTGTACTGATAGGTTGTTAGTTATACTGCAGGACTCTTACATACCCTTCAGATATACCACAATTGTGACCACTGTGATGCAGTGCAGTTAACAGCAACAATAAGTGAACATGTACAGCATGCATTATGGGTAAGTGTGTTAAATATGTGCATGGCAAATGCCATGGCCATAACCTGGCCGCTGTATTGGCAATCCTGAACAAAAGACCTCCGTACTCACCAGCTACAGGCTGCTGCCCCAGAGGTATACCAGAGGAACCTATATAGTTGTGTGAGAGATGTGATGTCAGTAGCCACACCTGTAGCATTGGTATAGGGTGGGAACAGCATTTCAGTACATCAACAGTACAAACCCACAATATTACAGATTATGCACATCTGTTCATTACTACACTGCAGTGACAGACTGTGCTATCTGACATATGTATGAAGATACTTTACAGATGAAGATGGATAAACAACAATGGTCTACTTAGGTGCTCTGGGGCCTTACCTGCATGCTCCTCGTCCATTGTGTGGGTAGCACCCACCTCCACAATGCTATCTTCAGGTTCATGACTTGGTTGGTGGGTGGGTGCCCCAAGGCTGGCGAGGAGCTCCTCAACATGTGCAGTGGGGACTGGATGGCATGACCCCCACCTATGGCTATCTGGTTCCTCCTAACTGCAGCAGCACACTGATAGGTATGGAGGATGAGGTCAGTGCAATGATATCGCACCTGCTCATAACTGCAGTTATGCAGGCCATCATTTACCCTGTGGATGAGGTCATTCCACAGGGCAGTCCTCTCCTGCAGATCATGGGCCGTACACTCAAAGAGGGTTCCATGGTGATGCATCATGAAGTTTATGAGGATGTTATTCTCCTGTGGAGTGAATGCAGGCAGTCACTCTCTTGACATGGTACCTGCAAGACATAAACAGGAAAAAAGGTCTGAGGACCTCATACTGCAAGGATATAATAGTTTGTTAATTGACATCTCTCCCCTCCACACCATATCTGCAAACATAATCTAAACACACACATCAATGGGTATGTTTACACCAAACCTACTGTTGGGGGACATATATCCTATTGTGCAACAAATATTGAAATGTGTTTCTATTCATGTTCCATGTTAAAACACTATCATTGGTGGCATGTTGCTAACAATGTAACCTGCATGCCATTGTAATGGCCACTGTGGTTCCATAGCCGTTATAACTAATCTTGGATTATGTTGACTATTACTACACACATATGCTTTAAAACTGCAACACAATAGCACATTTGGGAAGGCTGTTATCAGCAGAACCACCTCTCCCACCTCATTTGGTCATGGCACCAGGCCACAGCACATCTGGGGCCCAACCAGGGGCCACATCATCTGCTGGTCCTGCACAACCTTCAGGTGGAACCACCTCAGAGGATGGTGCCTGCCCCCCCCCCCCAGGAGCATGCAGAGACAGGATCCTGTAACCTGAAGTCAACCTCTCAATCTCTTATTGCACAAACTCTGGTCAAAGCTTGACATCATGGGGGTGGAAATGGGACATATTTTGAATATTGCTCGCATAAACTTGGAGGGCTGATAGAGTGACAGGATTTGTTTTCATATATATTTTCTGAAGGTTTTGAGGTCTGAAAATCAAATGTATGCCATTATTTACTGACTACAAAGCTAAGCTCATCCCACTGATTTCCCACAGGGGCAGAGGAACAGGCAGAAAATATGAACCAATTATTTGGACATTCTGAAAGGATGTGTACAGTTGAGAGGTTTGATTATGCATGCAGTTTACTACCACTCCCAGGATTCAATCCATGACTGTGTCTGATAAACATACCACAATTTAAGTGTCAGCAGAGTGTGCTGTTTGAATATTGCTGTCTGCCACTTCAGTGTTTTCTGTCTAAGTCTCTTGTGGTTGTACAATCTGACCTTGTAATTACATTAGTCTCATACAGACATTCCTAGACATATTTTTATGTAGCACAGTGTGAGAAACAATGGTTGACACAACAGTACTATTCTGATATCAGATGTTCTGAATGCTACATGTCAGCCATACAATACCAGAGGAAACACTACCACTCCAGGATTCAATCTTTTTTGGCAGGCACAGTTTTCTTATCTTACAGACCTGTGGAGGGACTGCTTGTTAACACTACCTGAATGTTCCCACACATATTCCCAAATTCCGAATTAATATTATGCACATACCTCTCAGTCTGTCAATACACACACTCTAGTCATAGCTTGACAACATGGAGGTATATATTTTGAATATTGCTCTCATAAACTTTTGGCGAGTTGCTAGAGTGACAGGTTTGTTTTCATATACATTTTCTGAAGGTTTTGAGGTCTGAAAATCAGAGGTATGTCATTATTTGTTGCCTAAAATTCTGAGATCATCCCACTGATTTCCCAGGGGGACAGGGTAACAGGCAGAAAATATGAAGCAATTATCTGGACATTCTGAACAAATCTGTACAGTTGAGAGATATGATTATGCATACAGCTTACTCCCACTACCAGAATTGAAACCATGGCTGTGTCTGCTAAAAATACAATTCAAGTCATAGTAGATTGTGTTATTTGGATATTGCTATCTCTTCACTGTTTTCTGTCAAAGTCTCTATCGGATGTACAATCTGACCTTGTAATTACAACACTCTTATACAGATATTCCTTGACATTTTTATTATGAAGCACAGTGTGGGTAACAGTGGTTAATGCAACACTAAAAACGATACCAGAGTAAATAAAACTAGTCCAGGATTTAGAGCTTTATTGCCAGGCAGTTACAGTTTTATTTAAATACGACCTTTATGGGACTATTGCTGTCATATTGTCTTGTTTATTCAGTACAACCCATACACAAAACAGTTTTTATACTGGCAGCTGACTTTCTACTACTTTTATATTTATTTGGTATGACTACTACAAGCAGGATTGTTACTCACCAGCCTTGTGATGCAGCCTTTGCAGCCTACTCACACGGGCTTCCTGATTCACAGCCCACTCAGCTGCAGCTGTAAGGGAAATAGAGAAATATTTACCCATACCAATCCATCATATAACAGGCTGGACATTATTAAATAGTTACTGGTATGAGTACTTACACACTGCTGGGACATCAACCCTCTACCTTGATTCTTGGATCCACTGGTCCAAGAGCTCCCACTTCCTCTGTTTCAAGTTGGCATAGTGGTGCCTGACCTGCTCACCAGTCTGAGGGATACCAGTGTCCCTGTTGAGGTCACGGGTGAGATGGTCCCAGGCTTCCACTTTATACTGGGAGCTTTGGTACTGGCCCTGCAGCAGTCTCTCGTCATGTTTTTTTACCAGGAGTCCTACCATGGCCTTGGACTCCTGGATGCCCCAGCACCTCGCCCGGAAGCACAATCCTTCTCTGACTCCAGCCATGCTGCCTACAGTGGGAAGCTGCAACCAGTTATGAGCTGTATTCCCACCTATGGGGTTTAAATAAGACAGATTTCCTGCCCTTTGCCGTGATTGCATGGTTTTGAATATGCTGAGCTAAGCTAAGCTATGGGCAAACCTGCTTAGCTAAGGTTGGCATTGCTGAAACGGACAGGTTCAGCACTGCTTACCAATGGGAAAATCCACTTAGCTGGGCTACTCATTGCTTAGCAGTCATATTTACACAATGTTTACACCTGGTAAGCTTAGCACTGCTTATTTTTCATTTTAGAAACTATCTGCTGTATGGCATTGATTCATCATTCATTACATATTATACATTTGTTTACTGTCCCTGACATTCCCAATGTGCTTTAATTACATTTATTCATGTGCGACTGTACTGTATGGGGCACTTGTGGTTATATGGGGATTTCAGAACTTTTTTACACTGACACCTCATATCTGGACCTAATGCAGTACTCCAGTTAACAAATGTATGTTATTTAGTAGGTAATACAAAAAACAATTGTTTATGCACTGCTGTCACATTTAAAATTTGAATTGTTTACAGTGGGGATCAAACCAGGTATGGTTGCTTGCAAAGTGTATGCTTTAACTTCTACAGTATTGCAATACTGCTTGTGTTGGATGTCTCTTGCTATTTAACTTCTTGTGCTGTTTAAGCTGGCCTAAGCATAGCTAAGCAATGGGCACATCCATGCAGCTATGCTTAAACTTTATTGCATTTATAAAAAAAAAGTTTTGTTGTGTTATTTTAGCTATACCCTTCAGAATATCCTTGCTATTGCTAAACCATGTACTTTTATCAGCTTTCTGCTTCATGGTGGGCATACCTCTCAACCTCTTAGAGAAAAAACTCTGGGCAAACCCTAAAATTATAGGGGGACAAATAGGGACAGATTTTAAATATTGCTCTTACAAACTTAGACAGTTGATATCATGATAGATCTTGCTTTAGCATGGATTTTCTGAAGGATGGTAGTCTTTTAAACGCAAATGTTTGTCATTATTTAATGACTTCGATTATCAGCTATTTTCCAGAAAGGTACAGATTTTAGGAGGAACACACCAAAAATATGAGACAAAAATCTGGACATTCTGCGAAAATATGTACAGTTGAGAGGTATGTTCCTGACGTGTTAGGGTGTTATGAGTGTTCTTGCTCATTTTCAACTGCCAAAAGGCAATTCTGGAGTGCAGGGGCATGTGTATTTTGAGAGCTGTTTTCTCAGACATAGCCCCTGCACTCATACACGGCTCCATGTAAGTTTAAAAGCACAGGCAACGTGCCTTCATGAATATGCAAGGCACTCTGCTGTGCTGTACAGGAGCAGTCCCTGTCATGCAGGAATAACTTATTCTTGCACAGCTGCTTGGTGGATCCCAGGGATTGCTCTTACTACTATTAGAACTGTCTGGGTGTCTTTATTCCACATTGCTCTAGTTTCTGCCTGCAAGTCATGATATTTTTTAACGTTTTTGTGTGTGTGTGTGTGTGTGTGTGTGTGTGTGTCTCTCTCTCTCTCTCTCTCTACATGAGACACTGTAATTGCTAGGTATATCAATTTCAGTGATCAATGCTACTTTTGTCTTTCTTTCATGGACTTCTATATCTCGTTTTCTTGCATTACCCCCCCCCCCCCACTTCAGATCAATTGTTGACAGAGCAGATCAAAAACCTATTTCATTGCTATGTTTATTGGTAGCATGTTGAAAGCAAGTGTAGACAGTATTGCACAATTATGTAGCAATTCCTGGGATTTTTTGGCTAAAATAAATAAATTAAAGTTTCTTCCCAATGGAATCTTTCTAACTATTGATGTTACAAACTTATTTTCTATAATTGCACAAGATGAAGACCTAGTATGGTTCGGTGATATACTCTGCCATATAGGAATATTAAGTAATTATAAGATTAATATGGTCACCAATCTGAGGGAGTTAGTTCTTAAAAACAATTTTATAATGATTGACAATGTTTATTGCAAACAAAGTATGGGTGTGGCAATAGGCACTGCCTGTGCCTCGAGCTTTGCAAATTTATTTATGTCATACTGGGAGAAAGAATTTTTGACTGGCAGTCAATTTTGTAAGAGCTGGAGTTTCTATTGCCATTACCTGGATGACATCTTTATTTTATGACATGATACTGAATCTAAGTTAACAGACATTTTAGATTATATTAACAAAACCTGTGAGCTCTTGTAGTTTACTTGGCACTTTAATTCTGACAAGATCAACTATTTAGATGCACAGGTAATTAAAAATTTAGCCAGTGAACAATATGAATCTAATGTGTTCAGAAAAAATATTTTTTTCAGATATGTATTTGCATTTTCAAAGCCGGCGCCCCTTGACGCAGAAGAAAGCGGTTGTCAAAGGGCAAATGGTTCATCTCGCAAGGATGATTTCAGATGATGTTACTTTTATATCAGAAATTGAAATTTTAACTGACTTGTTTTTACAGAGTGATTACTCCTTGACTTCACAGAGGGGGTAAAATTAGAGTTATGTTAAAAGACTCAATATTTTTATAAACCTATTTTATCCCACTCTGTCTCATTAGAGTTAATACAAAATGATGATATAATGACTGGAATTGTAATGGGGAAATTTAGTAGAACGTGTGTCATTACTTATACAGTTGATAGTACGACCATAATAATGTATGCTTAGAAACTGGAGTGTTTTCAGAATGGACAGTTCCCTCCTAGCCTGTCTGGGTGATAAACTGTGTCTGTTTTCATGAGGGACAGTTAGCAAGAGGATTTTTTTTCCACTGAAAAAAAACTGCTGGTATGTATAGTTGTGGCTTTTGTTCTTCATACCCACATATTAAAAAAGTTAGTCAAGTTCAAGTTAACAGTCATGTTGCATTCATGAATGGCTTTTACGATTGTTTAAGTAGGAGAGTCATATATTTAGCACTGTGTGATTTCTGTCCTGCTTTTTATGTGGGGATGACAGGAAGGGAGTTTAAAATTCAAATTGATGAGCATCTGCTTGATGTAAGGAATAAAAAAACTACAAATGCCTTATATAGGCACATTAATGCAAATCCAAATCATTGTTTTAAGTTTGTAGTTGTTGATCAGATTTTAAAAGATGACAGAGTTTTTTTTCCCTGATGCACATTTGTTCCAAAGGGAGTTAGAATGGCAACTTAAATTATATGCAAAAACATTTCCTGGGCTTAATGAAGCTGTTTCAATTAGTTCAGTTCAAGCTAAAGTTTTAAGTGGCTAATTGAGCCCATTTAGTTTGCTGCCATTCATTGGTGCATTTTTACCACATGACTGTTTTATTTTTGGCATTTAAAGAATTGTTTGTCTGTGTTAAAGTCAGTTCTGATGAAGTCCCTGTAAAAAATAGGATGAAAGTGCTTAACTGTTAGGTTTGAATAAAGTATTTCTTCCACCAGTCTTTGCAAGTCTCCACATCATTTTACTGCTCAGGATTGCTATTGCTTGGGTTTGTTCAGTCTTTCTGTAGTTTTCCTGGTTTGTATTTTGTAATGTCTTCTATTTTTTGAGTTGTTGGTAATGGGTGATCCTATGTGATGTATACTTCATCATTCTCTATAATGTTTTGTGGTTCATATTTCTAATGCTTCTCAGATACTTCCATATTGTAGTGTTTGCACAATCCCTAGCCAACAATCTTGATACATTATTGTGCCTTTCAGTGTACAGGCCCTCTGCCATAAGTGCATCACACTCAGCAACAAGGTGTGTGACTGTTTCAATTCTTTTTCACAAAACCCGCATTTGTTTGTTTCTCCCACATGTTCAATGGACGTTGTGTAAACCAGCATATATGTAGTCCACTCTCCTGGGCTGCCATTATTAACCTTCCATCCTTTGGTTTCAACTCACCTGTACTTAAACAACTCTGCATCAAATCCCAATCACCATGAGGATGGTCCAAGAATTCTTCGTACTTGCACTATATTTATAGGCTTTCCAAATTTCTTTCCTTCTTATTATTGCTTTTTGGCACATTTAGTTGCTGTCTGATTTTTGTCTGCGTCTGATTTGATTTCCATTTCTACTTGTACTTGAATGCTTTGGCTAAAGTAAGCATACAGGTCATCTTAGACTTCCTCTCCTCATATTTTAAAACTTTCACTATGTTTTGATCTGATGAGGTCAGCAGATATATATGCAGCCCTATGACTGTATATCTATATATATAATCAAATTCAAGGATGCCCAATAGCTCCTTCAGAGCATGGAATATATAATCTTGGTATACACTGATTTGTACATTTCATTTGATAAGCATGAAGCATTTTTCTTGTTTTCCTTCCAAACTGATCCAATACATTTGGGCCAGTAAATCATGTTAAAACTGTAGGCTAAAACAGGAAGAGCAAATTGATTTTTGACTGTGCAATGGAGTGGGTTAAGATACTCGTGGATAGAGAGCAATTGCTTTTGTTAAAATTACAGAGACAATTACATGCTATGCATTCTAGATTGTTAACAGACATTGGTGCTGTTAAGGTCAATGACATCTTTGTTAACTTAAAAGACAACCTTAATAAGTATGAGACCGAACAAATACAGTATAAATCAACAAAAATTAAAAGGGACATTAAAGATTATGATAATGGGCGAGCGTTTCTATGGAAACGGAAACATGCTTCTCGCCCTTTTAAAAAACAAGCAAATGTTACTAATAATAAAAAAACAGCTTTCTGTATCATTTGCTTCTTCAGAAGGCTATGGTTTAACTACGGATTCAGATGCTGACTTTCCACCCCTTCCAGCTGCTACAGATTCCTTAGGTCATCAGCAACGCTTTCGGAGTGAAGGCAATAATTCCAGACGAGGAAATAAAAAGAAAGACTTTGCAACGGGTTCTTCTCCGGGTGAAGGACAATCTAAGCAAACATTTAAGAGGGGTAGATGGAATTGATTTTACGGACTCTGCTTTATTAAATGATACTAATGTAGTGAATATTTCTGGCTGTAATATTTCTAACGAAGAAATATCTGTACTGAAGTTGGGTCTTAAATTTGTTCCTACTGTTTTTCCTAGGCATCATTTACTTAAACAAGAGACCTTTAAATTTGTGAGAAAACTTCATTTGAGATATTTTTTCTCAAATGATAAAAAAGTCTCTATACATGAGGATTCTTGTCCCAATATAGTTTATAGTGATAGTGATACTAGTATGGACAGTTATTATTCTTGTCTTTCTGATGAAATGTTACCATCTTTGTATTCTCAAGCTTATTCTATACTTAACACTGATGGTATTGATTTTCATAGTAGGTTTATTCCTCCATATAGTAATTCTACTATCATTCATTTTTCTGAAATGATACATTTCTCTATTCAAGAAATGTTCAGTTCAATTAATAATGGCCAACGGTTATATAATATGACGAAAAATGAATGGATTGCTATGAAAAATCTTTCTACTAGACATGATATTGTTATCAAAAAGTCTGATAAAGGAAATACAATTGTAATATTGAATAATAAGCAATACTTAGAAATGTGTATGGAACATTTAAATGACCCTTTAACATATGAAGTTAATGATTATGATCAATATTCTACAGCCATGAAAGAATGCACTAATTTATTGGATAAAGGTGTTAGATTAGGATATATTTCCAAAGATGACCTTGATAAAAAAATTTTGTTTGGAGAATTGTAATTTAGCTACTTTTTATTGTCTCCCAAAACTCCACAAAAATATGATAAACCACTTGAATTCGTCCTATTGTTTCGGCAAGTAATTATTTTTGTCGGAACATGGGTATTGTTGTTCATAACTATTTGTTATCATATGTGCAAAAATTAGAGTCCTATATTAGAGACTCTTTTGACTTTATTGATAAAATAAGTGATATTATTTGGACAGATAATATGTTTTGGGTTAGTGTAGATGTTGTGAGTTTATACACAAACATCGAACACTCAGACGGATTGCAAGCATTATTTTATTTTTTAGGTGATAATCCTACCACCCATTTTATAATGGACTTGACTTCTTTTTGTCTCTCTAACAATTTTTTTAGTTTTAATCAAGTTATTTACCACCAATTAAAAGGTACTGCTATGGGGGCATCTTTTGCCCCCATGTATGCAAACCTCTTTATGGGCAAGTTTGAGCTGGAGTATGTGTATACTAATAAATTTTATAAAAATCATATTTTGTTATACTACCGCTACATAGATGATTTGATTTTTCTTTGTAACGGTGGTAGTGAATATATTCATGAGTTTTTTTCAGATCTTAATAATAATAGGTATAATTTACACTTTGATGGTTTGCAGTTTGGCAGTAAAGTTCATTATTTAGATATTTCATTATCTGGAGTGGTAGGTGATCAGATCTATACTATGGTGTACCGCAAGTTTACTGATGGTAACCAGTTCCTATATGGAACTAGTTGTCACCCTCCACATACTTTGTCTGCTTTACCTTATGGAGAAATTATTAGACTATCCAGATTATGTAACAATGAATTAGATTTAGAAAAGAATATTTATGACTGTATTATTATGTTCTTAAAAAGAGGATATAGTATGGAAATATTAAATTTATGTATTAATAAACTCTTGGATAAAAATAATTGTAGAAATGTTAATAAATTTATGATTAATAATAATAGAGAAGATCGTAATTTTTCCCTTTATGTTAATAAAGTTAATGTTATTAGTGAGAATAATAAATGTATAAAAGCTTCTATTCAAGAAATACAAGATATTTATTTTGTTACTATTTATAATGTATGTAGTAATAAAATTTGGGATATTATTAAATATTTTTGGAAATTCTTGATTTCAGATAAAAATCTTTATAAACTTTTTCCAACTATTCCTAAAATATCCTTTAAAAGAGGTCAAAATCTATCAGATAAATTAATAAAAACGTATTATATTTCTCCCTTTGACAAGGTGCATCATAATTTAGATATATTTGGTACAAGTATTTGTGGCCATTGCAGTATATGTAAATATGTAAAATTATATTTTGACAATATTAATGGAATTTTATTTAGACCTAATAATAATTTTTCTTGCAATTCTGTAGGGGTTATTTACTGCATTAGATGTCCATGTAAATTGTATTATATTGGTGAGACAAAGAGAAAATTTAAAACTAGAATGCAAGAACATATTAGAGATATAAAAAGAGGAATAATAACTAGTCCAATTGCTTCTCATTTTATGGAGTGTCATAATAGTAATGTTGAATTATTTGAATGTTGTATTTTAGAAAAAAATTTTATTAAGAAAGGTGATGATAGATTAATTAAAAATATTTTGTTATTTAAAGAAACTATTTACATTTTGAAATATAATACGATGTCACCTAATGGTTTAAATTTAGAAATAAACTGGAAAAGTTTATTATAAGTTTTTATTATTAGTATTGTTAGTTTTTTTGAATACTAGAAGCTCTCTCTTTAAATAATATTCTGTTTTTTGATTGATTAATTTATGTAATTGCTTAATTAATTATAGTATATATTGGAGTGGGTGTGTTTTTGTAACTTGTACTCATTGAAGGCTATTATGCCGAGGCGCTAAGCTGGATTAAACTTTTTGTGGAACTGGCGTTGTTTTTTGGCTGATGCCATTCTTTTTTTGTTGTTTCTGATTCTCATGGAATATATAATCTTGGTATACACTGATTTGTACATTTCATTTGATAAGCATGAAGCGTTTTTCTTGTTTTCCTTCCAAACTGATCCAATACATTTGGGCCAGTAAATCATGTTAAAACTGTAGGCTAAAACAGGAAGAGCAAATTTATTTACATCTTTGACTTTATTCCTTGATGTCAAGGCTACTTTCAGTATTAGTTTTAGTCTTCTGAAGTATACATTACTGAGTTTTATTTGCATTTGTTCATGTCTTATTGACAATCCTTCATCAGTTCTCAAATATTTATATACTACTTCACAGTGCTTTTTTGTAAGCAAACAGGTGGTGGTACGCATATGTTGCATTTGGGTCAACCACCCCCTCAGCCCCCCCCCACGCAGCCATTCCAGTGTCCCATTATTTGGCTATTTCTCCCCAGTTGCCATAAACACTGTTCAAAACTCTCAGCGCGCATACTGCTTTCTGCTTTACTTCTACAATGATTACAGATATTTGGATTTAATTTAAAATTTTTATTTCAAATTTTCCAGCACAAGTACTGATAGACGTTTGCTAAGCAAAGCAATACAGTCTCACAATGAAAACAGACTTAGCATTAAAACTTCTGTGACTTTGAAGCTCACATTCATTGAAACAGCATTGAAACCCACATTCAAAGAAAATGCATATGGCCATTGGCAGATTAAGTTTACCTTTGAGCTGTTTTCAAGTCATAGACCCCTGCACACATTTTTAGAACCATGCAAAATTTCTTTGATTCACCTTCCTGATTGCATTAAATTATAATATATAATAATTAAATTATATCCCTTGTATAATACAATACCACTTGTTAGAGTGTGTTTTAAATTTATAGCCAGTAAGCAAAGAAAAAAAACATACAAACCAATAATGCCAAAACTGCCCAATTCAGAACATTTCAACCATAAAAGGCCACTCAAAATTCTGTCATTACAACCCACCAATATCATTCAATATGCACAGTCTCTGCAGAAATAAAAGTCATCTGAATAATTCCACATTAAAGAGATCTGACTGTAACTAATGAAAAGGTTGCCGCTAGCAAAAACAATTATATTTAAGTATTTTGTCTACAAATGCACTGCCTGCTGACCTCGAAGAATAAATTGCTTATGTTACATTAAAAATGATAAGCAGGTAATATTGCAATAGGGAATGGATGGCAAACTAAAACAAGTTCATGGTTGCCAGGCATCTTATCCAAAGAAGGACATACTCAGGACTGCAGCACCCCACCCTCTTAAAATCCAACACAGTATCAGCAATCCATCTACATGCTGTGGGAATAGAACCCGCAGCCTTCTGCATCAAAACAAAAGTACACTACCTGCTGCGCTAGCACTGCTTTCAAACTCTAAATACACAACAGTGACACCATTTGCTAAGCAAAACAGTTTCATATTTTGGGTAGAGGATTCAGGGTCTTGTTTCCTGTAGCTAAGGTACAGGGCTTGAACATAAGCAAATTACTAACCACCTGCTAACACTAACTAGGGCATTTCACTGTCTCACACACACACCTCAACCTTTTAATGCAAGAAATCTGAACAAAATCTAAAATAAATAGGAACATATTATAAATATTTCTCTCATGAGCTTAGAATATTGCTAGAATAACAGGATTTGTGTTAGTATGCATTTTTCTAAATGATATGAAGTCTAAACCTCAAATATCTGTCATTATTTAGCATCTTCAATCTTTTTATGAGGAAAAACAAAAATATGGGAAAAAAATCTACCTATTTCTTACAAACACACACACACACACACACACACACACACACACACACACGCACACTGTCATACATGCACACACATATAGTTGCTGTACTTTTATAACTAATTTCAAAAATGACATTAGTCTCTTAGAATTGCATTCTCTGAATGTATTTAAATATATTTGTCATAACACCTCCCCACTTTTGTTCAGCTGTATTTTCCTAAAACCTGTAAGTCACTTTCTCTCTCTCTCTCTCTGACTATTGCTATAGCTCATAGTGAAGACCCAGTACCATTTCTACTGCCATTTTCTGAAATGCCTCTATTATAGCTACGTGTTTTTAGTAAAAGGGTTTCTGGAAAAGCAAGCAGTGTTCATTGTCAGAGTCTAACCATTTACCTGTTCAGAGGGATACTTTTTAATTTCTCCACTGATGCAGGATCCTTTTCTGCATCTTACCAGTCAGTATTACATTGCCATGCTCCTTCTTTGTGTTTATTGCATCTGATACAACATATACCCTTTCACCAACTGTGTACTCTTTTACTTAAACCTACATTGTATTTCTTTTTCCTTCTACAAACTGTGTCCTCTTCACTTAAACCTATATTGTATTTCTTTTACATTGACTGCAATCTTACAGATTTTGCTACCTTACTTTCTTTCATCCTTATTATATCCATGCCGACCCTTTCCAGTTGTTCCATTTCTACTGACCGCTCTATAAAATTCTGTGTTGTTAACATTCCTTAAATATGTTACCTTCAGGTGTCTCTGCAGTGCTACCTATAAAAATATGAAAAAGAATAAAATCCAAAGTTAAACACAGTAGTGCCTTGTTAATCATATATCTTTTTATAAATTTATTTGTTACAGGTTACTAGGCATGCAATCCAGGAGATCAGTAAAGAGCCTAGCCCTAATTCCCAATTGCCCCAAAGCATTGTCTAGTTAAGTGGCTTGCTCAAGGACACACAGCAAGCAAATGAGGCTGAAAAGATTCAAACATTTTACTTTCAGTATTGGAAGCATCTCATTAATAGCTAACAGCTTTAGTCCTGTGTGTTAACTGCCAGGTCAAAAGCCTTCAACTGTGGCAGGACTTAAATCTTTAAACCTATCACATTACAAAATGTACTTCATTTACAAGCAGAGCTATGGAAGTGCATTAAGAATGAATCTATCATCAAGGGACAACTTTTGAGGGTGGCTCTTATGACCACCCTACAGTATGATTTTTTTGGATAAATGTGAAACCCTCAAAAGAATGTTTCTAGCTTGTGGGTGTCCATCCTCTTTAATAGAAGAATTAATTGTTGAAGTGAGCACAAAACGTGATTTGGGGTGGTTTAAACCTCTACTCATTATGCTGGGGTCAATGGAGCCTGATGAGATCTCCGAGTCAGAAGCACAAAATAGTCCTTTGAATGATTTTAATGGATCTAATTTTTCATTGATCTTTAGTACCCCCTTTTCTCTTGATGTCAAATTTGTGAGAGATATTCTGAATAAAATTTGGGTAGTCCTTAATGAATACTCCCATTTAAGGAAAAGGATTCTTGGTGTCCCCAAAGTTGTTTATGTCGGGTTTTAACCTTAAGAATTTGGTAGAGATGAAGACCCTTGTTATTTATAGAAATGTGGAGATGTTTAAGTGTGGTAGCTGTAACTATTGTAAACATATAAAGCTTTCAAATAAGTTTACAGTGGGGAACCACACTTACACAATTAATGGTAGTTTCAATTGCGATAGTGCTGGTGTTGTGTATCTTGCTAAATGTCAACTGTGTCCCCAGTTTTACACTGGTAAAACTGAAAGACACTTAAAACAAATGATTTACGAACATCAGTACAGTATTTTTAAGGGTAATCCTACCAAAGCTTTAGCTAGACATATAACAGAAAGCAATGACCATTTTTTTTCTGTTTTCAGTTATTGAGCAAGTCAAAGAGGACCCTAGGGTGGACCCTGGTCACTCAGATTAGAAATGAGAGAGCTGTGATGGCAAGTGTTAACTAATGCTTATATGTTTCCAGGCTTAAATGAGCTAAGTTGTTTAAAATGTCTGCTTAAACTTAAGTCTTTGGAAATATGTTAACATTTTGTACATGGACATATACATCATCTATGTTTTATTTTATATAGTATTTATTTTATGTTATTTTTATTGAAATGGACTTAACATTTTTACTTCTTTTTTATGGAAGGTTTGTGCCCTTAATTATAGTGGATTGAATGATGATGTCATTTCTGGAGGCCTATTTAACCTCAATTTGCACTTTTATGTTTGTCTGATGAAGTTCACATATTATTGTGTTCAAAAGTGCTCATATTAAATTTGGCTGGAGAATACCCATTGTCTTTATTATTTGTTTCATCTTTTCTGTTCTGTCTTTTGAATTTGGTCATTTATATCACATTCCTGTCCCAGACTGATATTTTTTGGTACGGCAACTTTCCTGCTTTAAGCGTTGCTTTTGCACATTTATCAAGACAAAATGTCATTCTTATATCATCTGAGAAAGTTTCAACCACTTGCAGTTGTGCATTTAATTCCTCGTCTGATGAACTTACAGTTTTAAATCAGCCACTAAAAGGAGGTGAGAAATCATTAAGTAAGTTTTTTTTGTGACAGAAATTGTAACCAAGTCCTAATCTGCTAAGTAAAGAACT
Source organism: Protopterus annectens (assembly GCF_019279795.1). Taxonomy (NCBI): domain Eukaryota; kingdom Metazoa; phylum Chordata; order Ceratodontiformes; family Protopteridae; genus Protopterus; species Protopterus annectens. The sequence continues at coordinate 699,634,780 of NC_056739.1, forward strand.
TAATCAGTTAAGGGCAGTACAGAACAACAGTCATGATAAAGAATCACCCTGATATATCCCTTTTTGAATTTTTATCCATGGGATAATAATTTGTCCTTTATTATGGTTTAGTTGCAAAGTAGTTTGACACTGTTTCATGGTCACTGTGATATAATTGATCAATGTAGGATGTATCTTATACATCTGTAAGTACTCCTTTATCCATGAATGTGGGATGCTGTCAAATCCTTTTTTTTTTGTAATCTATCCATGCCATACTAAAATTCTTCCCCTTTTTACAATTCTCTATTATGGCTTTATTTAGTAACTAATGACTCCTTTTCCATGTCTTTCTTTTGTTACCCTTTTGTTCTATTGTTATGACTGAGTTTTCTTCTAAATGACTATGAACTCCAATAGCATCAGTTCCAGTATTTAGATTATACATTGTCGGAAGGAAAGTTATTGGTCTATAGTTTTCAGGACAACTTCCAGGTTCACTCTTAAGAAGGAGTATATTTTTTTCTGTTGTTAACTATGTCGGTATGCATTAAAAGTGTGCATATAAGTAATTCTTACTCAGGGCTAAATCTTTGTGTAACAATGTTAATACTTTTAGCCAGAAGTTAGATACTGCATCTGTGCCTGGGGTCTTCCAGTTAGGAGCCTTTCTTAACTTTGTATCTGTTTCTCTGGACACCATTTCATATCTTGTACATTTGAACTTCTTCCTGTTTCTTTTAATTTTACTATCCATTCAGCACCTTTATTATGTTCCACAGGGTTTTCTTAAATATTTCTCCAAAATGTGTCTATTTCTTCTTTTTAGGGGTGTTTCTATTCCTTTTGATTTGTTTTCTAGTTCATCAATGAATTCGCTCTCTGTACCTCTCCTTTATATTTATCTGCATATTCTTTTATTTTTTTTTCTGCCTGTGCTGATATCTTTAGTACGTTATTTGCCATAGACTATGATAGAAACTGGTCTGTTCCAATAATGCAAATTGCTTTTATTACATCCATCTTTCTAAGTACTTTTATTGCTCTCTTCCTTCCTCTATACTCTTCTAACAATGACACTTCTTGTTTTAATTGCTTTATAGTTTTCTCTGTTCAGTACTTCCATGATGGCATTTTATTTACCCCCCTTCTTTCTTTTATTACACTCTATTCTGTGGTAAGACTTTCCCCCAGATTTAATAAACTCCATGTAGGAATAGTGTACTGTGGCCATGTTTGCAGCACTCCCTCAGCAGCGTATCTTGCATATTAACGAAGGCGCACTACTGAACGAGAGCCGTGTAACACGGTTACAGAATCAGTGTAGGGAGTGTGTTACAGTATCTCCAGGTGAGTAACACACCCCTGCACCTTTAAAGTGCTGGATGGCACTTAACTCATTAACCCCGAGTACCGTCTCACAGTGCCTCTGTGCTTACATCCGAGTGTGCTGTGAGAAGGTAGTAATTGTATGCAGTTACAGTCGAGTCCCTTCCACAAGCGCTTCTAACTTTACCCCCGTATTGTAACTAGACTGTTAAAAATAAGTTGAAAAAGTACCTGAACTTTTTCAGTTACTTTCTCAACTTACATTTCATTGAGGAGCTACATCATGTTCATATTTAACTTTCTGGAGAAAATCGGCTGTATATACAAGTAATCTTAGTAAGTCGATTCTCTATGCATTTCAAGGAGCAAGTGGCGGCAGCCAATCGGATTGCTCCATGTCAAGCCGCCACATACACACTTACATAATACCTCAACCCTCAATCTGTTTTCTTTGATCTGTCCAAATAAATACAGGGTTCAGTAGTAGCAATCCTCTTTAATTTTTCTGATATTTGCAGTCTTTATTGCTACTGGATCCTGCAATTTATTTGGACAGAACATCCATTTTTGTCTGCCTGCCGGTTTGTGAGTCTAGAATACTGCCACGATCTGACCAGCGTAGAAAAAAAGCAAGCAAAGTATTTTTTTTTTTTGGCCTTGTTTTATTGTAGTAGCTTCATAGTTTGGCCGGTAATATCTGTGCTTTCTACCTACAGTTTCAAAATACAGTTGTTTGCTACCTTACTGTTGCAGCTCTGTACATTTCGAAGTGCTTCTTTTTATTAAGCTGTCTTATATTAAGATCAATAGATCGGCGTTTTATTTATATTTTAATAATACTTATAGCTTAAATTTTGCATTATGATTACCTCTTCCAGGACTACTCCATTACTAAATTACAGATTCAAACTTAATGTGCAGGTGTCATGCAAGGGCATTTTGAAGTGAAGTTTCCCATAAACAAAACACTCTGACAGCAATATTACTGTTTGGGACATGCCTAAACTATGCAACTAGAAGCTGTTAAATTCCTAAAGCATCTGGACTGCTAGTTCATGTTAGGAGTACACATTATCAGTTCTTGTACAACGTATAGAAATGTAGAGGCAAACAGGAACCTTCAGCATACCTCTCAGTATTTCTTGATTTTGCAGCATGTTCATGATTTTGCCTTTTTTGCCTTCCCTCACCCCTCCTTTTTGATTTGGCAATAACTCGCTGAGGATTTTGTGATCCCCAAACTTTATGCACTTTATACAATACCAGGTGTTGTTCACTAAATGCATGCTGTTGCAAAACATTTGAAGTAATTAGTGTTGTTGTTGTGTCTTTCGACTTTTCCCGGTTAGGGGTCGCCATGGCAGAACTCAGGTCCGCTAATGATTGGCAGTAGATTTTTACATGCCGAGTTGCCAGCTCTGACGCACAACCTTCAATGAAGGTATGCCCATTCATGCATGTCTCCACACAGAAGACGCTTTTAGCTGAGAATCAAACAGGATGTCTTACTGTGAGGCGACAACACTACCGCAGCACCACCACCGCAGTTTTTGTGCCTGGTTTTGTGTCTGATTTCTTGATCAAAGAAGTTGAGGGCTGTTTTCCACTGTTATGTGGCAAGGAATAACTTAACTGCATTTACTGGGAATGTTTTGTTTTACACATAATAGCTCTGTATACATAATTAACTTTGTTGGCAAAACTGCCTGCCAGACTCAACTTTAGTGTAGCTCAAAATAAAAGCTGCGGTAAAAAAATAGCGAACAAACCGTCCTGCTAGTTTTCATGAGGAGAAAACATACACACTTGTGGTAATCAAAAACATACCCTTCTGATGCAAAATCATTGAAGTTATCCATTTAAAATTGCCTTCTCACCTTTCACTCTGGCTGCTTGCATAGAGGAAATAGTTTAAATATTGCACTTGCAAAGGCGAAAGAGAAATATAGAAAATATACCATCTGCTTTCCTCCAAAGTGCATCAGATACCTGGCTGGTTGCCTACAGGCATGCCATTTTTCAAAGAAAGCACGCAATCGACCAAAAACTAACTGCTTTTTTTTCCACCATGTGGCCACTGTCATCTACTCTACTGACCAATGCAGTGGTTCACTACGGGGTCTCCCTTAACTTTTGCTATCCAAAGCAGGTTACATATATGGACTGCCCCTTTTCTAGATCCTCAGATCATTCTCCCCTCTTTCCCCCAGTTTACCATCCTAATGGAAGTGCCCTCAACTTGTTCATAGAAACCACCATTCCCTTCTCCCACATTACAGACTTTTACCCGTAGGTATTACTGCTTGCCTGCTGCATGTTTGGCTTGACTTTTCCCAGTGGAGCATTCTTGGTTAGGAAAACATAGAGGCGTTTTCTATGTGGAGAATACACTTATACTTGCTCAGTAGTTGAAGTTTTCTGACCATATTTTGACAGTAATATCTCCAAAGTCAGCAAGGGAGCATACCTGAACTGTTTTCTATACAGTGAGATCTGCTTTTGAACAAATGGCTCTTTCAGCTGGTTAACAGCTGGAATTTGCACAGCATGTAAAACCTTTGAACTAAAGGTATGTAAAATATAAATATATATCTATATATATATATATATATATATATATATATATATATATATATATATACACACACACACACATACATACATACACACACACACACACACATATATATGTTGGTGTATGCGTGTATGTGTCTATGTGTATTATATGTTAATTATGTTGGTGTATGCATGTGTGTATGTGTGTGTCTGTGTGTGTTAATCTTTTATAAGTTCTTAGCATACCTAAAAAAATCAATGATAAAAAACAATTATTGCATCATTTTATTTATTTATATATTTTATTGAGCTAAGTAGAGAGGATGACCATGTAGTGCAGTGGTTAGCATTGCTGCCTCACAGCAAGAGGTTCTCCAGTTCAATCCTCACCTGGGGTGCCTTCTGTGTGGAGTCTGCATGTCCTCCCTGTAGTCACGTGGGCTTTCTCCAGGAGCTTTGAAGACCACCTAAGTTTATAAGAGCAATATTTAAAATCTGTCCCTATTTTTGTGCCTTTGTCCCTCCATTTTTTCAGGCTTTGTCCAGATTTCTTGCACTAAGAATTTGAGAGGTATGGACTCACTTCAACACCAATGATGTTCCTTCAGGGACTGGGATAGACCTATGAGGTTCCTTCAGGGACTGGGGTAGACCCATGGGGTTCCTTCAGGAACTGGAGTAGACCTATGAAGTTTCTTCAGGGACTGGGGGAGAAGAGGTACAGACAGTAGAAGCTAACTGTTGATCAGTCATTGGGGTTCAGTGTTCTTGTTGTAAGCCCTTCTTTACCCAGTCATGATGCATCACCAAGGGGAATGCTGAAGGACATTTTTCTTTGCATGGGAAGTTATGTATTTATTAATAACTAATTATTGTATTAAGCCTGAAAATCTGAATGACTATTGGACATTTCTCTTCCTGATGCCAAAGCCATTTAGCTTTCTAGAGATATAATCACATTGTAAGATGCCATCAGTTTTAACAGATATCCCTATACTAAATACATTTTCTAATGACAAAGATAGTAGAATCATGTAGAAGTTTCAGAAGAAGTCATGTACTACACCTTTGCAACCCTCACAGTAAGACCAATATGTTATCAGAAATTTATGATCCAGTGCCAGGGAGACATTTTGAAAGAGAGAGACTCAGTTCAGAGATAGTGAATGAATCATTAAAATTATACAGTCACTGTATTTATTACAGATTTCAGCAAAGGCTGGCAACTATGCCACGATATCCATCCATAAGAACCTTTTCCCATTTTTTTGCACATGGGATCAGGGTATAACATGAGCAGTGAGCATCATACATAGCCAGTGTCCACACTGCTGGATGGCTAGCCCTGCCACTGTTGATGTTCTTCCTAGTCAATATTACAATACTGATTCTTGGCTCTTCCTGCCATGCAGAAGCCCATGACTGGCTCATTTTCCAGAGTTTTTCCATCATCTCCACCCAAAGGACATTCGAGGACCACCAGGTGTCAGGGTATAAAATGAGTGTTTGCACCATCTTCGGTTCTTTCTAGCCTTGCAGTCTGATGCACTACTGTGTTTATCAAATGCTTACAGTCTCAACAGATCTTTGTACGGAGAAATACTGTTACACATCAATAAATCCAAATTGATGTGAAATAAAAATGCTAACGTATTTTTACCCTTCCCTTTTTGACATCCAAGTTTTCATTACTACAATCTTGTTTGTTTAAGTTGTATAACTTTTTTATGTTTCAATTCCTCATTAGACATGAATTCTCTTACTGATATAGTCATACAAATGCTGTGTTGTTTCTGTATGAAATAGGGAGAGAGAAGGAGAAATACTCTTCTTATATATTGAACCTGCTCTTCTGTTAGCGATTATTCTGTGAGTGGTTATTTGCTAATTTTGAAAATTCAACCTTTGTCCCACCAGGTGTACCCTAAGTAGGTCACATATTCATATGGAGCTTGTATCATGTTTCAGTTCTGCATGGTTTGCTTTTTATAAAGGGAAAACATTAGGTTGGATGAGGCTACAGTTATGTAGTATTTATCAAGTTGATGATGAGTCTGTGTTACATAACAGCTGCACAAGGTAATTTAATTAATGCCTATTCAACAGTTATGTGCAGCAATTATCACCTGTGTCTGAGCATGCATAACTTTGCAGGAATGAAAGGCAGGTCATTATCACATTAGCAATAAGTCAGTTACAATATAGCACTGACTCATTATCACTTCTCAGGTAACTCTCAGCAGCTGTCACCTGTGCATTCAGAGTATGATGCAGACGATGACTTGCCTTTATCTGTGTTCAAGAATATATATGTAGTCTTCCAATACATCTGTCAAATATCAGTAGTAATCTATTTGCATTTTCTTTCCTCTGCAGGTTTGTCCACCTTCTGACACTGACATGGCTTCACGACCAGGAGGACGACAAGTGAATGTGTGGGTATGTGGCCATTCCTACATTCACTGGGCTGCCAGCTATGCCTCCAAAACTGAACAACTTGAGCTTCCCCACATCCAGTGGATTGCAAGAAGAGGTATGCATTGGAGCAGACTACTGCAGTTGTTGGAAGAGAAGTGTTCCATCTACCCTGAGCCTGACATTCTTGTGCTGCACATTGGAGGGAATGATGTCATCAGTGAACTACTCGGAAGGCTACGGTTTCAAATCACAAAAATTTGATATAATAAAGTGAAAGACATTTAATTTTTTTTTGTGTGTTTGCACAATGTGCCACATCACTTAGCAATAGACACATGACAGACATCTAAAAATAGAAACCAGATGCATTTAATTATTTAGGAAATGTCAAGATGAAGCATAGATAAGCGGGTTTACACGGGGTGGCTCGGTGCTCAGCTGTGCTTAAACGTAACTAAGTGCTATATAGAAATGTAGAGCTGTAATAGCCATTCCTTGGTAGCTGAATGGCTAAAGCCATGGCCTTATGGGTAGTAGGTGCACGGTTCCCATACAGGCTAGTCAGCTTTTACATGCGATAGGAAAATGTAATAAAAATATATATATTTTGTTATTATATGTGCACATTTACATTCGTTAACCAGGTTAGTCCAGCTGGACCAGAAGCTGATTTGCAGTGGAGACCTGAGGATAAAAGCCCCAGTTACACAGAAGTGTTTAATACATTCAAGTCACACTCCAAGATAGTGTAGTTAAATGCATAAGGATCAGAGATATAAAATTAAAATAGATACACATAATAATAAAGTATCATTAATCCTTTCATCCAATTAAGTTATTACATCATTTCCTGAGGCCTCTACCCTTAAGTAAGGGTTTAAAAGGAACCATGCCACTAAGTCCAGGCTGCTTATCTGCTTGCAGGTCTGCAGTACACCTCAGTTCTATTACTTCAGTTTGATGGCTGACAGGGCCTATCTCTATTTATATAGAAGATCAGATGAAGACTGCTCTGATAGGAACTGACACCTTACTTAATTGGATGAAAGGATCTGCTTATTCTTTTGTTTCTAAAGGCTGTTTATGGATCTGAAGAAGGCAGTTTGCCAAAAGCGCTTGTCCTCTATCAGCTATTTTATGATGCTAATCTGTTTATTAAGTGTTTTTTGCCAGAGATTTTAACTTGGAAGCTTCTCCTATCTCTCTGGCTGAACAGTGATTTAATGATTACTCATTTACCTTGTTTATCATCTATTCTCCTGGTGAGCTGACATTTTTATTTCTTTGCTTTGACATTTTACTTGTACAGCTCACACATGGCAGAAGGAGGTTTAAATGAAATGAAAATATCTGGTGCTAAAGCTAATTTCTCTTTAGCATCGAGAATTTTTTCAACTGTTTTAATACACAGAACAATCCTCTGCTAAAACTTGATTTAAAGGATGGTAGTTTACAAGATGACAGAGATTTTAACTTGCAAGCTTCTCCTATCTCTGTGGCTGAACAGTGATTTTATCATTACTCAAGTACTACTGAATATGCATTGAAACAGTTATGTATTGTTAACAGATGTTTTCCCCACAGGAATTACAGGTAAATAAATTGTTTGTTGTAGCTGTTCCAATGGTATACTAATTCATGTGTCCAAATGTACTAGTGTGTAAACAGCATTGCTCAGCAAGGTGATAAGATTAAATTAAATGTCCAGAAGTGCACTACTATTCAAAGTTAATAAGACAAATACAACTGTTCATTGTTGTTATGGCTGTATGCCTGGTGAGTCTGTGAATCTCCGCTGATAATCTAACCCTATGGCTGCCAAGGACAGCAGGATACATGTAAACTCTCTGTACTATGCATGATACATGCCTCTCAAGTGTCACACTGTCACAGATAGTGATCACTGTTGCCAAAACTCTTGGAAACAGATGTAATATCTAAAATATGTCAGTAGCACACTCAGACAACATCAGTGCACAGTACACCTTGGTAGTCACATATGTTCCCCTCACGTGCAATAGTCCCATGTAGTTGTGTACCTTTAGGTGTTACTGCTTGGCCCATACTACAGTTTGAGAGGTATGTATGTGCTACAGCAGATATAGGGCACTTGTAGACATAAATGTGATGGCAGACCTGTAGAGTGTAGAACAGTACTGTTACAATAAATATAAGCCTATGCTGTTGTTAATGGAATGTCTGTCTCTCTCCCCCAACCTTTATCTGCATCACAAATATTATTATTCTTATACCAAAGGTATGGTTTCCATTTCACATATATTGTTCTCAAAACCTTATGTTGGGAGGTATGGATGGTGCCCACTTACTTGTTGTAAGTACTGACACAGTTACATGACATCCTTTATATCCTGGTGCTACATTGACTTGTTACAACATAATGTTCTACTAGCCACCTTCTAGATTACTCAGGGCTGTGTACTGTCCATATCTGTGGCCCCTTGTCCCTCTTTTTCCAGCTTTCTTGCAGTAATAAATACTGACATATGGACAGTTTGTAGAACTCCTACCATATGTATAGCTCACATGCAAAACAGTAGGTGTAGCCAGTGTCGAACCATGTACCCCATCAACCATGGCAATGTACTTGCCCAGTAAGCCATGACAGCCACCAGACAGTGCAGTTTACTTCCTGACACTATCAACCACAGTCAAGCATAGACTTTGACCCCTGCATATTGGGGAAATGGTACATGTCACAAGGTTGATTGGGACAGGCTAGGGATTGTGTGGTCTCCTGTTATTACCTTACAAACATACTGTGACTGCAGTTGTATAGGAACATGGGTGTGCTGGGGATAGTGGACTCTAGCATTGACAATCAAGCATCACTCCTGTGACCCCATTGTTTGTAATTCTCTCACATAGTGCAGTGGGTTTTGCTAGCTTGGGGCCTATTGCATATTATGGGGCAGCCATTATTGGGCAGAGGGTTCCTATTGTCTCAAATAGCGGTCAGTTGTCTGCGGCTAACCTGGTAGCTTGCTCCATTCCCTTGCATACATGAGGCAGGTCCATACATATGCTACCACAGTCTACTACCCCATTCATTTGTTGTAAAGAAGAGTGACCTACCTTGTGCCTGCAGCAGTTGAGAGGACAGTGTTCAGGGCTGACTCTGTGGGATGCACACAGTACACAACCTAAGCATGGTAAGGTACAGGTTGTGTGGTGTGGCTGGCATCCTTTGTAATATGTATGTGAGTCAGAGTGAGGTGTCAGTTCCTACGTCCCTAGGCTGTCAGTGCATGTGCTATGCTTTGCCTCTTTGCCAAGGCCAGGGTATACTGGACATGCCTATGTCTGTCTACAGGGATAGGCTCAGGAGGTTTCTCCTCCAAGTCCCCCTGTGGCTGTGGGTAGCTAATATTCTAAGGGCTACACATACCTTTGTTTCCACTGGGATGGGTTTGCCTCTGTTGATTCTGGGTCTGAGTTGGGAGCGGCAGAGCTTGGTGAGTTCTTGTAGTATGTCCCTGTTCATCTTGTAGTGTTCTGCAATCTCCAGCTCATGTAGCCCCTGGAAGGTCACCCTGGGCCTGAACACTATTCTCCTTCTCAGTCTGGGCCTATTGTCATCATCATCATCTTCACTGACCTCAGCCTCAAGCACATACAGATGTAGCAGAGCAGCAACAGCCCCTAGCATTTTGTCAGTTAAAATTCTCAAGTGTGTACTCCAATGGGACAGAGTATGTGGGAAAATTGGATTGTAGTGTGTATGCATACGTTATAGTGCTGTGCTGCAGTTACAGCCTGTGTAATTGGCTCATTATGCTGCATTCCACCTGGTAGGTATATCATTGGGGGTTGAATGGACCAGTGTCTGTTGAATAGGGCTTATCAGTCATTTCTACCTGATTGGCTTTCCTAGGCTATTTTTTTTCCTATTTCTTTCACTGCTAAGCATTGCATCATGCAGCACAAACCTGCTGTGCTAGTGTAAACAATAATCATCAGTTTTGACTCTCCCCAACCACAGGCATGCTCAGCTTTTCTTAAACTAGCTAAAACATGCTCAGCAGCATCAGACACACCTCCCCCTGCTTAGCTGTGCTTTGCTGAGTGCAAACAGGTGCCACTGAGCTCCAATCCGCTTTAACATTCTGTGACACACACCCCTTTTGATGTTAGCTAGCTGTTCTACCACTACCTACATGGTTCTAGCTCTACCATCGGTTGTATCTGCAGACACCATTGCCCTTTTTGCTATTCAGTAACCCCTCCTCAAGAAAGAAATTAAAAAAAATAAAAATAAAAAAAGTAATTAGCTAGGGGAAGCCAATCAAGTAGAAATAACTGATAAGCCCTGTTCAACAGACACTGGCCCATTCAAACCCCAAATATACCTGTCAGGTGGAATGCATCATTGTGAACCAATCAAACAGGCTGCATCTGTAGCACACCAGTATAAAGTAGGCATACACCCTTCAATCTGTTTTTTCCCACATACTCTGCAGCACTGGAATACACACTTGGGAATTTTAACTGGCAAAATTATAGGGGCTGCTGCTCTGCTACATCTGTATGTGCTAGAGGCTGAGGTCAGTGCTGATAATGATGCTGATGATAGGTCCAGACTGAGAAGGAGAAGAGTGTTCAGGCCTAGGGTAACCTTCCAGGGGCTACATGAGCTGAATATTGTAGAGGACTACAGGGTGGAGAGGGACATACTACAAGAACTCACTGAGCTCTGCCGCCCTTAAATCAGACTCAGAGCCAACAGAGGGGAACCCTTCCCAGTGGAAACAAAGGTATGTGTAGCCCTTAGAATATTAGCTACAGATACTTTTCAAAGACCAACTGGGGACATAATGGGTTTCTCACAGGCATCTGCATCCATATATCTGGTGGAACCCTGCAGTACTCTCCAGCCACATGTGCACACATGTTCACAGTATGTGCCATGCTACACAATATGATCCTGTGGAAACAGCTGCAACAAGAACATCACAAGGAAGGGAATAACAGCCGCCCACTAGTGCCAAGGTCCCAACAGCCACAGGGGGACTCGGAGGAGGAACCCCCAGAGCCTATCCCTGTAGGCAGACGTAGGTGTGCCTAGTATGCCCTGGTCTTTGCAAAGAGGCAATGTGTAGCACATGCACTGACACCCTAGAGACCTAGGGACTGGCACCTCACTCCGACTTGCATACATAATAAAAAAAATGTCAGCCACAACACACAACCTGTACCTTAACATGTATTGGCTGTGTACAGCATGCATCTGACAGGGTCAGCCCTGAAACACCATTATATCAACTGCTGCAGGCACATGGTAAGTAATTCTTCATTACAAAAAATGTATGGGGTACTAGACTATGGTAGCATAGGTATGGACCTGCCACATGTATGCAAGGGAATACAGTAGGCTACCGGGATAGCTGCAGACAACTGACAGCTATGTGGGACAGCAGGAACTCCCTGCCCAATACTGGTTGCCCCATAATATGCAGTAGGCCCTAAGCCAGCAAAACCCACTTCACTATATGAGAGGAATTACAAACAGCGGAGTCATAGGACAGATGCTTGACTGTCAATGCTACAGTCTCCTGCTCCCAACACACCCATGTTTACATACAACTGCAGTACCTTTATATTTACAAGGTAATAGCAGCAGACCACAGAGTGTCCCAATCAACCCGGTGGCATGTTCCATTTCCATAATATGCAGGGGTTGAAGTGCTATGTATGTCTGTGGTTAATAGTGTCAGTAATTAAACTGCACTGTCTTGTGGTTGTTGTGGCTTAGTGAGCTAAGTACATTACCATGGTTGATGGTGTTCATGTTTTGAGACTGGTTGCACCTACTATTTGCATGTGAGCTACACTTATGGTAGGAGTTCTACAGACTGTCCATATGTCACTATTTGTTACTACAAGAAAGGTGGACAAAGCCAGAGATAATGGAGGGACAGGGGGCCACAGATAGCTCTGAGTTACCTATATGGTGGCTAGTAGAACAGTGGGTTGTAACAGGTCAGAGTAGCAACAGGCTGTCAAGGGTGTCACATAACTGAGTCAGTACTTAAAACAAGTCAGTGGGCACCCTTATATCCCTCAAATGTACAGAGTGTTGTAGAATGTCCACATTTTTACCTCATATTTATGGTCCATTTTCCATAACGTTGCATTTTTCTGGCAAACTAGTGGCAAATCAATAAAGGTTGATGTGAGAAAATAATTGACAGACAGTTGAGATGCACACCTTATACCCATCAGAACATTCATGCTAATACAAAACATGTTATTCTACTAACTGTCTAAGTTTGTCAGTGCAATATTAAAAACTTGTCACTATATTTGTGCCTGTGTCTGTGTCCCCCTTTTATATATGGCTTTGTCCAGATTTCTAGCTCTAAGAGATTGAGAGGTATGGGCACCATGTAGCCTTATAATAACAGTATAACACAAACCATCTGAGGACCAGTGCAGACATATGGGGTGCAAAACAGGAACAGTCAGAGGTGTGAAGTCTGTAACTCTGTGTGTGGTGTTACATTACGTACCCCAGTCACAGCATACCTATAACTACATATTGCCGCAACTGTGTAGAAATCCAGGAACTGGAGCAGGGCAGGACAAAGGCCCACATATAAGGAGAAGGAGGAACTACTGGCCAGGAAAATGTAGAAAATGGAGAAATCAACAGTTCATGCAGTAGGATGAGTTCCCGGCAGTGTATGGAGTCAGTAAACCAAATGTTTGTCAGTGGTCTCTCACATCAATCTATAATGATCTGCCACTGATGTAACAGGAAATCACATTGCTATGTAAAATATACCAGACATATGTTGCAAAACCCTGTTCAGTATAATACACTCAATATACACCTTAGATATGAGTCAGATATTATGGACAGCACACAGCCAGGAAATCCTTCAAGCATCATATCAGGGAGGTGCTGGACTGTGTAATCAGGTGCAGCAATCTACTGGCTGCAGCACACAAAATCCCAGACTGGAGTACAGCTAGGTCTGACCTGGAGTCCCCTTCTAAGTACTGATGGTCACACTGGCATGCTCTTACACTTAACTAATGACAGCCCATGTCTGAAACCACATCTGGCTATAGAACTGAGATGTCCATATATCTCTGTGCATACAGACAGCTATGTATACCTAACTGTCTGCCCCTATCCCCAGCAAACATGATTGCCCTTATCTATCAGTATGTGGCACATATAAGATATATATGGATCCATAGCCTTTTATATAGATACATATATATAGGTAACATATATATATATATATATATATATATAGGTAACATATATATATATATATATATATATATATATCTATATATATATATATATATATATATATATATATATACCATATATGGGGAGATATACATATATATATATATATATATATATATATATATATAGAGAGAGAGAGAGAGAGAGAGAGAGACACACACACAGAAAGGCATAGAGTGATGTATTGCTGCAGCATATTGTACACCAATTGTAACCAGTGTCACATGCCATTAGTACAGTGAGCTGTAGAGTGTAATAGTAGGTAGGTAGGTGTTCTAATCTCACATCAGCCACCTTGTATGTGTTTCTGCAGCTGTAAAGAGAATAAAGAAATATTTAGGCATACATATCCATCACATACACAGACTGGACTTTAGTAAACAGTTCTTGATATGAATACTTACACAGTGCTGGGACATCACCCCTCTGCCTTGCTTCTTGGACACATTGGTCCAAGACCTCCCTTGTTCTCCGGTTCAAGTCAGCATAGTGGTGCCAGACCTGCTCACGAGTCTGAGGGATACCAGTGGCACTGGTGAGATCACGGGTGAGACAGTCCCAGGCTTCCACTTTATACTGGGAGCCCTGGTACTGGCCCTGCAGCAGTCTCTCATCATGGTGCTTTACCAGGAGTCCTACCATGACCTTGGACTCCTGTATTCCACAGTGCTGTGCCCGAAAGTGCATGCCCTCTCCAACTCCTGCCATACTGCCTACAGTGGGAAGCTGCAACTAGTTATGAGCTATATTCCTGCCTGCAGGGTTTAAATATGGCCAATTTCTTGCCATTGGCCATGATTGGACATTTTTGAATATGCTGAGCTAAGGTAAGCTACAGGCAAACCTGTTTAGCTAAGGTTGGCAGTGCTTAAAGGGGCAGGTTCAGCATTGCTTACCAATGGACAAATCCACTTAACTAGGCTACTCAGTGCTCTGCAGCCATATTTACACAATGCTTACACCTGGTAAGCAGAGCTGTGCAATGCTTAGCATTGCTTTTTTATGTTATAGACTATCTGCTGTATGGGATTGATTCATCATTCATTACATATTAGAAATCTGACTACTGTCCCTGACATCCCCCAATGTGCTTTCATTACATTTATTTCTGTGTGACTATACTGTTTGGTGCACTTGTGTTTATATGGGGGTTTCACAACTTTATTACACTGACACCTCCCATATGGACCTATTACAGTACTCTGGTTAACAAATATATGTTATTTCATAGCTAATTATAAAAAAAATGGTTATGTACTGCTTTCACATGTAAAATACGAATAAGTCACAATGGGGATCAAACCTAGAATGGCTGCTTGCAAAGAATACACTCTAACCACTACACTATTACAGCACTGCTTAAGTTGGATGTCTCTTGCTATTTAACTTCTGGTGCTGTTTAAGTTGGACTAAGTGTAGCTAAGCGACGGGCACACCCACACAGCTATGCATAACTTTAGCGCAGTTATTAAAAAATGTATCTGTTGTGTTTTTTTATTTCTACCCTTCTGAATATCCCTGCTAATGCTAAACCTGTTATTCTATCAACTTTCTGGTTTGTGGGATGATTGTCCCTTATGGCTTTGTCCAGATTTCTTACCCTGACATGTCAGGGGAGTTACGAGCATTCTCACTTGTTTGAAATTGCCAAACAGCAATTATGGAGTGCAGGAGGTATATGTATTGTGAGACCTCTGCTCTCAGACATACACCCTGTACTCATACACAGAAACATGTCTGTTTTACAGCACGGCAGTGCACCTTCATACATATGCATGGCACACTGCCGTGCTGCAGAGGAACAGTCCCTGCCATGCAGGAATAACTTTTTCCTGCACAGCTGCTTGCTAAATCCTGGGGTATTTTTTGACTGTGACTGTTATGCATGTCTGAAAATTTTATGTGACTATTTTGTGTGTGAGAGAAACCATGTGTGAGACTGTTGGGTGTGAACATGTGAATGTTGCCTTTTCTTTTATGTGACTATTGCATGCCTATTGTATGACTGTTGAGTGACTACTATT
This sequence comes from Protopterus annectens, assembly GCF_019279795.1. NCBI lineage: Eukaryota > Metazoa > Chordata > Ceratodontiformes > Protopteridae > Protopterus > Protopterus annectens. The sequence goes on from NC_056739.1 coordinate 699,650,368, forward strand.
GTAACTTGTGTGAGACTGTTATGAAAGTAGTGTGTCTGATGGTGTGAGATTCTGACTGTGATTGTGTGATTTATGTATGTGACAATGTTGAGCTTATTATGTTTGGCTATTGTGCAATTGTGTCTCACTTGTTTGTGACTTGTGGCTCTGAGACTGTATGTGTGACTTGTATGACGTGTGTATTAATTTTTTTTGTGAATGTGTGACTGCTGTGCATGTCTTTGACTCTTATGTGCAAATGCTGTCTGACTGTCATAGGGCTGTTGTGCCTGCATGTGGCTGCATAATTTTTGTGTCTGTTATATGAATTGTGTAATTGTTGTGTGACTGTTGTACAGGATTACTATGGATGTGACTGCTGTGTGTGCCTTGTTTTTGACTCCACTGTGTGGCTTATGTGTGTATAACTATTATTTGATTGTTGGCTGACTATTGCATGACTGTTATGTGACTGTATGGCTGATGTATGTGTAACTATTGTGACCAAGTGTGTCTGTTACATGCCTGACTGTTGTGGGTGTGTAACTGTTTCTTGTGCAACTGTTGTATGCTTGACAGTTTTCTTTCTGGGATGTACTTGTGGCCGTTTTGCAGTGTGGCAGCTCAGTGCATGACCTTTGTTTGTAACTGTTGTGATATGTTTGTAAGAGAAACTGTCTGACTATTAGGCTGTGCTGTAACCAGTGTAAATGTTAAGAATATGTGGCTATTTTGCACATGACAGTTGTAACTTGTGTCAGTAACTGTTGTCTGTGACTACATGACTATTATATGCGACCTGTTGTATTTAACAGTTGGATGACTGTTATGAGAGTTAAAGTTGTGCAAGACTGTGTGCATGTGCGTATTATGTTCAATGGCCAGTGTATTACAAATGGCAAATCAAAGCCTTAGGTTGGGCTACCTGGTGGTTTGCTAACATAAAACCTTGTCTTATGAATAGATTTCTCAGCCCAGTTATCCAATTAATTCTTGAAAGCAACAAGAGCGTGAAAAGATCTGATATGGAATGCTAAGGAATTTCAAATTCTGCCAACTTTGTGAACAAAAAATGACCTTTATTACTGATGATGAAGTCTGCAACTTGACGAGAATATTTCATTTTCTGGTATTTGCATTGTGATCTGAATTTTTTGCCATGAACTGATGCATGTATTATTATCAACTGTTTGGAAACTGTTTGTGCTAATGTTTTTGTGACACTTTATCCAATATTGTATACTGTTCTACTGGCAAGTCATATCAATGGTAGCCACCATTCAATATTTATATATAAGGCTTAGATAAGATGCTATTTTAATTAAGTTTAGAGAAAGATAGCTTGCGAACTTTGTCTGCCTTTAGTTGTGAGATGAATATCGAATTGCCACAGTAATTGTATGTAGTCTGATTATTAGTCAGTGTGTCACTGCACTTACTGCTGCTAACTCATAATTCTCTCTGCCACTCCTCTCATTACCATTTCCATTTTTCTCTTATATTTCTTGTTTCTACTTTTTATTCTCTGCCAATTTGTTGGACAAAAAACAAGTTACCCAGCCTTATAAGCATTGCGGCTGCCACGTGCTATAGTAAGCTATGGACTCCACCACAGCCATCAAGAAATCACCTTAATAGTCATTGTATTTTGTTTTTAATTCATATTTAATTTCTTGGAGAGCATACAGTCTTGGCAGGCAGCTTGGCTTCTTTCCTCTCTACATTTATTTTCTGGCATCTTATACTTGAGTTTAGATCCATATAGCTATAATTCTTCTCTCTCCACCTCTAATACAGTGATGTCCAGTTTTCCTGATAGCACACATACCTAAAGGCTGTCACCTTTTTAAATAAGTTTTAATACTGGCTCAGCTCGAACAAGCCCTACTCTACTAAACTTTTGTAGCCTTTCTGTCCATCCAAGCTAGCACACCAACCCTTACTTTCAAGCTCTATATGATTGCCTGTTTCTCTTTAAGATAACAGATTTTTTTCCCCATTCGCCATGTCCTGGTTCTTCCACTCTATTCACCCTTGCTATGCACAGGCTCACTCCGCTCCCTTACCCTACCCCCATTCAGACCCACTCCCCTTTCATTTCATTTATACTAACCCTCCTAACACACCCCTCTCCTAATCTCTCCTAATCAGTCAATTGCAACCCTAGCAACTTCCCCACCCTACACTCTACCCCACCATTCACTTACTCATTCCACACCCTTATACTACTTCCATTATCTATGACTTCTAGTAATTCAAATACGAATACCCTTTTCACTAGCCCATATCTTTACCCAATCTCTGTACTATGTATATTATTGACCACAGCTTCCCATCTTACTTCATACCACACCAACAGGTTACCTTCTTACACTCACCCACCAACCTTTACACAACCCCCCACTCATACTCCACCAATCACCTATATTGTTTCTCCACACTTATTTAATAAGTCCACTACCATACTCTTCTCATTTAAATATGTACAAACTAAAACAATCCTTATTTGTCACTCAAATATTTCAAACAACTTATCAAACACTCATACCTACACCACATCATCTCAACTCACATTAAACTTATCAACAACATACACCCCAATCCAGGCCCTCTTGTAACAAAACAGACACCTTATGTCACAAACTTCTCTAATCTCCAACACAATAATGCTGATCTCCTTAGTCTTAATATGAACCTATGAAGCATTTTCAATAAAATCCCTGCATTTCATGCAACCCTTACCCAATATTCCCCAGACATAGTCATTATAACCGAAACATGGCTAAAACCACACATACATAATACTGAAATACTAACCCCTGGGTATAAAATCCATAGGCTTGATAGGATTTATAAATGGGATGGTGGCATTGCCATAATATACAAAGATAACCTCAGCCTCAAATGGCTAGTCACAAACTATCAAGACCACAACAATCTGGAAATTCTCACCACTCACCTTATAATCAACCCCAACAAAGGTATTATTCTTATAGCAACCTACATACCACCTGGTAACAACCCATCCACCATTGAAGGTTTTGTCTATTAAGTCAGATCAACATATAGTCAAGAAACTATTATCATGGGGGACTTTAACCTGGATTGGTCCTCCGTCACCTCCAACAACCGAACTAATTTTATCAACCTCCATGGCTTCTATCAGATCATAAAGTCTATCCTAGGACTGACAAGCATAGCCAAAAACAATCTATACTGGACTGGACCTTAGCAAATAAAGCCTCCCACTGTTACCAATCTGGATGTCTCCCACATAACCTAAGTGATCACAATCCTACTTACCTAATCAGACAACATATCTATCTAAGTAAAAACATATCTTATAGATGTATACAAAAGAAAAAGAACTTCTCACCAGAAATCCTTATTAGCCTTCTACATAAATGTGACTGGACCCCACTAAAGCACCTCCAGCTTGATTTAGCAGTTAAATACTTTAATTACAAATGCCAAACTATTTTAGATAATCTAGCTCCACTAAAAAATGCCAGACTAAATCAAAACACAATGGCTTACCAAGGAGACCAAGAAGTTTGTTAAACTCAGGGATACTATCTAAACAAATAAAATGAAACAACTCTGCTCAGCTATTGCCAATTGCAAAACCAAGCTAAAAAACAAATTAAACAAGATAAAAAACTTACTATACAACCACTCAAAATAAGTTCCAGCATAATCCTCAAAAGTTCTTGAAAACTATTAATACTATTCTAAAACCAGGTCATACTACAACTCCTGCCCCTAACACTCCCAACTCCATTGACCGCATTACCGCGCAGTTTAACACTCACTTCGTTAACTCCATCTTATCCATGGTAACTAACAACAATCGCGCTCCCCTATTCTTACCTACACACACTACAAATTACCTCAACTCATTCTCATTTAAACCTGTCCAAATTAGTACCATTAAGAAGTTACTATCCAAACTCAAGTCCTCATTACTCACAGCAGATCAACTTCCTAATGAATTTCTTAAAATAGCAAAAGATGCATTCTCTTCCAATCTCCATCCTAATTAACCGGTCCATCACCAAACAATACATCCCAAAGTTATGGAAAATTGCACATATCATCCCACTTCATAAAGGTGGCATATCCACTGAACTTAATAACTATAGGCCAATAGCCATTCTTCCCCCTTGCATAAATTCTAGAAAAATGCATACATGCACAACTATTTCAATACCTTCTAAACAGTAATTTTCTAGCTCTATCCCAGCATGGTTTTAGGCCTAAGCACAGCACTACCACTGCACTTGTTAGTCCTACTAATACAATTAACCAGCTTAGAAATACCAGACTACAAGTAACTACAATATTTCTTGATATGTCAAAAGGTTTTGACACAGTCTCTCATTCTGAATGAGTTAGCATCCCTAAACCTATCCCAATCTGCTCTCTCTTGGTTTCTTAACTACTTAGCAGATTATCAACAGGCTGTAAACAGGCATAATCAACTTTCTTCTCTTTTACCTGTCACTGTTGGTGTACCCCACTCTTCTGTAGCTTTACAAATAAACTCTCACCAGCTACACAAAATGATATAATCATACAATATGCTAATGATTCTATCCTTATTTCCATACCTGCACTCCTTCTATCAACCAAGACTGCCTTCAGTGACATAGAAAACTATCTCTCCAACTCTCAGCTTGTTCTCAGTCCCAATAAAACTAAGCTTATGCTCTTTGCCAGTAATAAACTATCCAATATCCCACTCCCTTTCACCATCTCTTCCTCTAATAATACAATAATAGCGCCAGTGGAACACCTAGGGGTGATCATAGATAATAACCTTAGAGAAAGCAAACACCTTGCAGAAACTATCAAGAAAGTACATATTAAGCTTGGCTCTCTCTGCAGAATCAAGCCCTTCTCACTGACCCCCGTAGATATACCATAGCCAGGACCCACCTTCTTTCTACTCTACTATATGCATCCCCAATTTTCACAAACCTCAGAAAATCTGACTTAAATAAATTTGAGTCCTGCTACAACAAGATAGCAAGATTTGCCTCAAACCTCCCATTCAGATCTCATCACTGTAATGCACTGCAGCTCCTAAATGGCTTGAACTTCCCAATCTACTTACCTTTAACCAATTAAATATCACTCATATCATAGTCTACCACCCTAACAACTGCCCTGCTCTCAGAGACCTAGTTCGTTCTTACTCTTGACCACACTCACTAAGGTCCTCCAACAAAAACCTTCTGAAAGTAATCAAATCTAACAATAACTACGGACACTCCCTATTTTCAAACCAATTAGCTAAATTATGGAACTCCTTACCACAAGAAATTCTTAATACTGCCTGCACCTCTACATTCAAACAATGATTAAAAGCACACCTTTCTAACAACTGGCTTTCCTCATGTACCAGTCCCAGCTGACTATGTCTTTGACAATAACCTTCCATTACTCTCTAGCTAATGCTCGCAGCCTCTCTTCCTCGTAGCCACCTAATATCTAGTTTCTATCTTTCTGTCTCTTTCCCTCAACTCCCACTGCTCTCCCTTTATATCTTGTGAACTTTTTCATTAAACTTTCATTAACATTTCCTTACACCTGATTTGTATATATAGCATTTTGTATTGCTGTATTGCATTCTATTCTACACACCCATTATTGCTCCTATGTTTCTCTTTTTTCTACTATTGTTTGGTATTAGCTAGTCATATTATTGTTACTACTATCTGTTCTTGAACCTGTTTCTAATATGTTAGCATGTTATATTATTGTTAAGAACATCATCTTTTGTAATTTTTTGTTAATTTCTCTGTCTAGAGCTTTTCTCCCCAGGCCTCCCCTGAAAATGGGTGACTGGCCCCGTTGGACATACCTGGTTAACAAATGTAAAATAAAAATAAAATTAAATTAATAAATCATTCAGACATTTGTATAATAAGATGATGTGTCCCCTTACTAATCTATATGAAACATTATATAATTTCAATGCTTTTAATCAATCTTTACATTCCATCCTTTGAATGACATATATTAACCTTGTAAATGTTCTATAAATCCTCTGCGATTTCTATAATGTAGACTTGGAGTATATACTAACAACTCCACAATAATTAATGTGTGGTTAATGGCATTGTATAATGAAATCATTTCCCCAACTGTTCCTAATACAATTGTTTCTTGAGACATACTTTATAATACCATGACATCTGCACAAGATACCAGAAACATAATTTCTGAAATTTAATTTTTCATCCATAGTCACACCTAGACCTTATGTAGATAACACAACTGTAATAATTTCCGGAGTTATTGCATATGAATAACTGTGCTTAGTTTTTCCAAAATCTATCAAATTACGTTTGCTGGATTTATATGCTACTCATTTGTAGGCTGACCACTCACATCTATCTACTTTTACAGAACACAGTCATTGATATTCTTGACCATTGACCCAGTCTGATTATTATCTGCATATTCACTCATGCATGCATCTTAAAAGGATATACTTTTTAATACAGAAGTACCACAAAAGTGAACACCAAAATATTGATCCTAAAGGATCAAAAGTCAAATAAATGGAAACAAAAGCAACAACAAAAAGCACAACTCTCATTTTTTTGCAAAGGGTAAGCCCCCATCCATGCCGTACACCCCCTACTTATTATATATACCTACTCAATTATTTCATAGCAATGGAGTAAGGGCAAATCCCCCCTCCCCACTGTTCTGAAATCTCCCAAAAAGTAATAAAAGCAGAAGTGATCATATGACTATTTGATCATTTCTTCTGGCATTAAAAATATTTAATATTATGAATGTACAACTAACTATATAGAATGCTTTTTTTAGAGAAAGGAATTGTGGACATGAGCAAACTACATAGAAAAAAATAACTTTGAGACACTCCGACATTCACAGCTGCTTCATCTAAATATTTGTCTCTTATTATGACCACACAGCTTTTGCCACATAGCCAGTTCAAGACCCACACCACACAGTAATAAAGTTAATTTTCAATCTTTCCATCACATCTTGAATACTCCAAAGTGGCACGGAATCAAAGACCTTAGATAAATGTAAATAAATTACATCTGCTGAGATACTGCTCTCAGAGATGTCAATCACATTGGAATAGAACTTGTTGAGGTTACTTTTATACAAGCTTCTTACAATGACGCCATGCTGCACAGTATCAAACTGCCTCACATTAACAGGAGTTAGGAAGAAACTTTTTCACTTATAATCATTGCTGACAGTGCCTGTCAGACTGGACAGTAGCTTGCAGCAGTTATTATAATACCTTTTATAATTAGTACAACTATTGTTTTTTTCTAGATATCAGGTACATAGCCACTGCAGGAGGTGTCTTAAAAAAAGATGAGTTAAACACATCATCATTCCTGTTAAGGCTTTAGACAGACAATATGTTCATTTGGACCTGCGGCAACATTACATTTGATGGCTTTTGATGTGATGTCAACTGTTTCTGTTAGAATTCCAGGACAGCAGACAGTGCTATCAGCCACATTTTAACCGCACTATTGATGTGTGTTACAGAGCACTGAAAGAAGCATTTATAGAGAGAGATGGCTACACTAAGATGTTCCATCATCATGGTGTTATTCACATATAATTCAATATTTCCTGATTATTCACCTTTAACCTGGGAAACATGCTTAAAATGCTTTATATAACTGCTCCCTGTGTGATCTTGTTTTATAACTTGCATTCTTTTTTTAACATTTGTTTTTCAAGATCTGAGTTTTAAGAAACTCAAAAAAAGTTAAAAAACTGAATTTTAAGTTTTTGTATCTCAATGATGAAAACTTCTTGGGTATTCACCAATGGTGTTTTTTTCCTTATTATCATAGCTATGGATGGAATGAGTCTACCATGTGGTAGAAGGATACATTTTGCCATTATTGCTAACTATCACAGCTTTAAGAGGAATAAACCTGATGACTACAAAATCCACAAAATCATAACGCTCTTCCATTTATCGGAAAGTTCTTCCACTCATGATATCTTCCTCCATAGAATTTTATTAGCTCATTTCTACTATTGTTACTCTTGTGTGTCTGTGTATGCATGAGACTAAGACTTGTGACTTTTGCATGACTATATGACTGCTGTTTGTGACTGGTATGCTTGATGTGTGCACCACTGTTTTGTCTGACTCTTTCATGACTGTTGTCAGTGTGGGTAACTTGTGTGTGGCTCATGTGAGTAACTATTTTCTGACTGCTCTGTTGTATGTTGTCTGACTGCTGCATGACTGCTGTGTGTAACTTGTCTGTACACACTCTGTGTCTGACAGCTGTCGACCTGATGGTGTGAGGTTCATGTGTAACTGTTTTGCGGTTAATGTGTATGTGACACGTGTGACTGTTGTGTCCATTTTATTTGACTGCTGCATGACTGCTCTGTGAGACAGTTATGTTTGTTGTGTGTTACTATTGTTACTGTGTGACTTTTGTTTTGCATGTATGACTTTTGTGTGTGTGACTGACTGATATGCATGTGACTTCTGTTTGGGGCTGTGGTGTCTGACAGTAGCATGATATATGTCACTGTTTTCTATGTATGTGAATCTTATTTGTGACAGTTGTTTCAGTGTGAGACTCATGTCTGACTGTTGTGCATGTGACAAATTATTGTGTGTGTGGCTGTTGCAGGAAAGCTGTGAGTGCCTGCGTGATTGCTGTGTCACTTACATATGTAACTTTGTGTCTGACTGATGCTTGTCTGCTATGTGCAACTGTTGCATGTGTGACTGCTGACTGCATGACTATTTCTATCACATGTGTGTGGGTGTGAGTGACGTGTGCTACTGTTGTCTGACTACATCTGACTTGTACAAGTGATCTGTGAGTGTGACAGCTGTGTCATTTTTATGGGAGTAATTGTTTTTCAGTGCTCCTTCTGACTGGTGCACAGTTGTTGTGTGCATGTGTTATGAGCGTATGATAGTGAAAAATACAGGCCGAATTTGCATCTTATAGTTACAAGTTAAAAAAAGTATAATAAACTAAGTCCTGCCTTATATATTTGCACATTTTACCACTTTGAAAGAAGAAAGTCAACGTTTAAAAAAAATGTATTATAATACAACTTACATGTATTTATTTAAAACGTTGATTTAAAAATTGTGCCAATCAGTCAAGTAGTGTCTTGATTTAGAAGTTAAATGATTTCAGAAATGTTACAGTCTTCAACTATTGTCTTCAGTTACACCTCTTTAATTTCTTCAATAGTTTCTTGCTGCAGAAGTGTGGGGAAGACACAACCAATTGTGACAATGTCCTTAGTGTGGTCATAGTGCTACAAAACAGAAAAAAAATTACAAATATCACTAACAACAAACAGATAAAGAAGTGATGAATTATATTCCAAGAGCGTCTCACCCAAACAAATGACTGGTGACAGAAACATGGTCTCAAGCTGAATGCCAAAAAATGCATCATCATCCACTTTGGGGAGAGAGACTTTGTTCCCCACACATTATCACATTAATAACAATGTCCTAAGTACACAATCAGTAGTGAGGGATTTGGGCACCCAGGTTGATAGCAACCTGACTTTTGACCACCATGTTGCTTCCGTTGTACGGAAAGCTTTCTACATGGCCCACCTCATAAGTAAGGGTATCTCATCCAGGGAAAAAGAGGTCATAACATCCCTGTATTCTTCCCTTATAAGGCCAATTATTGAGTACAATGCTCCCTTCAGGATGTACCTCGCAAAGCACATGCAGCAGCTGGAGAGACCACAGAGGTTCCTCACCAGGAGAATCCAGGTCCTTAAACATCTACCCTACACATATAGGCTAAAAGCCCTTTCCTCCCTCTACCTAGTTTCATACATACTCCTCAGAGGTGACCTTTGTCTAGCATACAAAGCAATCTCAGACCCTGCCTTGATGGGACTGCTGCATATCCGCATGTCAAGCTCTGCTCGAGCAACCCGTATGTGCAACCTCAACCTGGTCTGTGATATCAGTAGAACTTGATATGTCAAGCAGAGTACCTCATTATCCCTTTTTAAGTGCAACTTGGATAGAAACAGAAAATACACCCCTGGGATTCCACCTGTATCCCTGTTGGACAGGAGCTTTGGGTACTGACTTATGTTAACATGGGCGAAACTCTTGGCTAGGCTTATAAGGGCCTCAGGGCCAGTAGCCTAGTAACCTCCTATGATTTTATGAATGTGTGGGTTCGTTTCATGTTTTTGAAACTCAAGTCACTCAACTGAAACAACAGCATTAAAGAAAAAATAAATAAATAAAATGGAATGGCACCATGCAAGTATATATATTATTAATCATACTCACAGCAAGCTATAAAGAAGGTACCCTCTTCTTCGAAAGTTATTTAATTTTTGATTTAACTTTTTTTTTTTTGAACAAATGGGGTGTCATACAGTGTCTGCTCTTTGCTTCCTTCTGAGAATGTAGTTTACCTTTGTTCAGTGACACAGCCCAGACTACACTTGGGTATTGTCTGCCACATTTAATACAGCATCTATGATTTCAGAAAGTCATTCCTCCTCCACCATCTTCTGCGTGAAAGTGGCATTTTGTGCTTGATTTCATCATACCTAGTTTCTGACAAATCTTCAGTGCAAGAACAAGTGCTCTATTTATGTTTATAAATTATCAAACCATATCATATCATAGCTTATCAATGGATTCACTAATAAGTTTTATGCTTTTCCAGGAGAATAGTTTTATACAAACTTTGCCAGTATATACTCATCCCATGAAAAGTGCAGGCACATATTGTACACAGTGCGCTTGGATTTTTTTTCATATACTTATTAGTTCAACACAGTCAAAAATCAAGATAGTAGATTAAGGGTGTTTTTATAACCAGTCTTGCAACCCCACATAAAAGCTAGGGCCTTCCTAAATATGCATGATAAAATTCTTTTAAGCACACTATTCATCAAATAAGTCCTCAGTGTAATTACACTTTACATACTCAACAAAATCTGAGAACTCTCAATTTTCCCTTGTTTGTGGCCTTTAAGTTCAGCACCAATGCCCATATTCAGTGTGCCATCTTTATCGCTGTTCTCTGCATGAAAGAAGATATAGAGAGGTTATTGAAAATTTTGTGCCTCCACAGTTACCATTTTAACATGATACCACTTCATATTTGTATAATAAAATGCCATTCAGTTCATCAATAAAATGTATGTGATGTGAAGTAATACAGTAGCATTTGTACTGTTTCCTTATTTCCTTCCAAGCATTTGCTCATCACCAGTGTGTTTATTACAATTTACATTTCATTTATTAAAAAATAAAAAAAACATTATATCATGAATGCCTAAACTACTTTAAGTATCTTCAGTCACCTTGCTGTTGTACTGCACTGGATGCTTGGTTTCAGTGCAATGGCACTACTCCTTGTATACTGAGATTTAGCACCTATTACATATTCTGGACCTCACTAACTGAAATGGAATACATGTATCTGTGGGAAGCACTAACACATCACATCAAAATGTCCATAACCCCAACTAGGAACTACTAGAGATCCAAGTACCCTTAACAAATCCAAGCATTAACTCATTGTTAGTTTTAGAATCCCATCAGTATTCCCCAAAGATCATGAAAATTATCTTAACACAATTGAGGGGCTAATATCAAACCAAATACCTTCTTACTAGGGGACTTCAATTTCCCAAGCATTAATTGTCACACATACAGCTGTAAAAATAGATAGGCCCAGCACTTCCTGTATTTCATTAATAGAAATGCACTGGAACAAATAAAAAATAAGCTATTAGAGCTTCTAAAATCCTTGATCTGGTCCTTACCACCATAGACCTTTGCCTGTACCCCACCATGCACCTCCTTATCCTTGATTAAATCTGACTACAAGTTAGCCACCTTTCCCTGTGAGCCTTAATGGTGCCACCCAATCATCAAATCAGGCCATTTTTAGAGACTTGGTATACAAACCTGCTTCAGCTTGTAGAACACCTACAAAAAATCCCCAACAATCTCTCACAATCTGCATTCACCGCTGACTTCTACCAGCACCTGAACAACTGCACAGAAATGCCAGTACCTGTTTGCTCTAAATTCAGTGGTAAATTCATGACTAAACCTCTCTGCTGGAACACTGATACGAATAAACTGTATAACAAAAAAAGGAAATACTGAAAAGTTGTAAGAAATCAACATTCCCTTACTTCCAGACCACAATGACACATCATCAAGAAACATAAGAGCACAATTAGAAACTGTAAAGCAGAATATGTGCATAAGGTCACCACTGATACCAAAAGAAACTATAAATCCTTTTTCAGTTATGCCAGGAAATTCAGCAATACACTGAGGTCATCTAATTCAAAAATAGACAACATCTCAGCAAATAAATTTACTGTTAAATTTACTCCACCTTCCCATATTGCTGCACCCACTATCACTGAACATTTAGTTTCCCATGTAAACACCTTAGAACAAGTCTTAAAATTCTTGCCAAAGGCTAAAAATAATGTTTCCATGGGACCAGGCAACATACCAAGCAGCATTCTCGTCAGTGCCAAGATGCAATATCTAAGCCTCTAATTAAACAGTTTGTACCTGATGCTTGGAGAAACCCACTGCAATTGTCCAACATAAGGGTGGCCCCTCTACAACCATGAGTAATTACAGACCCATCAGCCTCACCTGCCTTACATGCAAATATATAAAACTCATTTATAAAGTTTTGTGAAGGGTATATCCTGTATCATGAACACAGAGACTTTCTCTGAAAGGTTACAGAGACTGTGGGTAGTGGTCACACTGAGCATTCTGCTCATTACAACTTGGCCAAGGCCTTTGACAGAATCACTCATGCTTGTTATTTTTGAAAAATCGACAAACTTAAAGAAAAACACCCTACAATACCCTCTGGATCTCAAACTGGCTACCAACAGATCCCAAGTTGTGAAAGTTGCTAGTACCTTCTCTGAATGTAAAACTGTAACTAGTGAGGTATAATCTGGATTAGTGCTGGGTGGAGACCTGTTTGTAATTATTCTGCAAACATCCAAGCCAATAACCCTGAAGTGTGGTTGACCAAGTATGTTGATGACTGCAAGTTTGGTACTGTTATCCATTCATCCACTTATACTAAACAGCTTCAGCAAAGACAAGAATAGGCACATACATAAAGTACCAAAAACAGTCTCAAACTAGATATAAAATGTGAAGTAAAGTAGCACTTAGCAAAAAGGCTGCTTCCACCATAGTTTTCTTGACATTTTTGTTAAAGAAATTAGTAGATAATACAGTGTCTTAAAGTAATCGTCAAGGGTATTTTTAACTCTGAGTGAATTAAAAGGCCAGATAACCATGTCATCATTCAAATGTAATGCTGAAATGTCTCTGTGATCCTGAAAATGATAAACATACTGAATAGCAAGGTGTCAGAAACAGCACCCTGGGGTGACTCATAGGCTAACCTGTTCAAGACTGCAGTGGCTATTCCCTATTTTAAACTGGGAAGGAGCAATGACAGAGACATTTTTACTCTGAAGCTATTTGAGTGACAGCAAAGAATGTAATAATTCATACAACATAAGAGTGTTGCATTGGATCAAAGCAGCTTTGCTCAATATGATACAACTAAGAATATGGTTAGTGAAGTAAAGTTTATCATTTAAAGCAATGCTTCCCCATTTAATTTCTCCAGTTCTTTTAGATTTCTAATACCATGATGGAATTAACCCCATTCCCAAGTCAATGTGGGATTAAAGTTCATGAACTTAGTATTGTTTCAGTCTTTGATATTAGCCAAAAGTGCTCTTCACAGCACCAGCAATGTGCAGAATTGATTCCTTCTGCAATTCAAACAGAGTTACTTGTATTGGTAGCACATCTAAATATGACAGTAAATTCTTTTTTTGAGACTCATTGCTCCTACTACTATTGGAACTGTCTGGTTATCCTTCTTCCACATTGCCCCCATTTCTGCCTGCAAATCCTGGTATTTTATGACTTTGTATCTCTCTCTGTATATAAGATACTGTAATCTCTCAGTGAAGCAATTTCAATGATCAATGTTGCTTTTGTCTTCCTTTCTTGGACTACTATACATAGTTTTCGCTCATCTATTTTTTGAACTGTTGGCAGCAGGTGACCCCATGTAATATAAACTTCATCATTTTCTAGAATGCTTTGTGAGTCATGTTTCCAATGCTTCTCAATTACGTCAATATTGTAATGCTTGCATAACCCCCATTGCAACAGTGTTGCCACATTATTATGCCTTTCAGTATACAGGCCCTCTGCCATTAGTGTATCATAGCCAGTAATAAGATGTTTGACTGTTTCCAATTCTGTTTTACTGAACTGGCATTTGTCTGTTTCTTCAATGGACTTTGTAAACCAATGTGTACATAGTCCACTATCCTGGACCACCAATATTAACCTGTTCTGCTCTTCTTCGAAGAAAGTTACAGCAACATCCTCAAATGTTAGTGGCACTGTTAGAACACAAGTATGTTTCTGTTTTCCAAGTTCTAACTTATCTGGAACCATTTCTTGAGTGGCCATAACACAATTTTAATGCATTCACATTTTTCTTCCTTCTGTTCCAGAGTCTCTATTACTCCTTTCCTGAGCACCAAGTTGGCAGACAACACTTGTAGTGTCGGTGATCATAATATCACTTTTAATGTAATCAAAGTTTGCTCCCATCTCTTTCAGAATTCCTACGTCTTCCATTTCATGTTGTTGAATAAGTTTCTCTTCCTTGTCATAGTCATAGAGAAGACACTGGTGCAGTTTTGCAAACTCTTCTGTAATGTATTGTTGCAAACAGAACATTCTCCTTAACACACTGATTGCCTCATGCTGGAACAGAAAACTTTTGTTGGAAGGTAAGGGAACAGACATGACACAAACAAAGGTATCACCTTATGTGCAGAACAGCTCTAGTTTCTGTCTGTCCTCCCCAATGCATTGCTTTTATCCTCAGATTTGTGGCACACAGGTTCTGCATTCTCCCCGCAGTCTGTTTCCTAGCTTGTTTGCCCAAGCTTCAGTCCCTGGGATCTCGAAACTGTATCAGCCAATTTTCATTTCACTCTGGATTTTTGTTGGTAAGGTTTTGTGTATATTTAAAATAAAAGTGTTCTCCTCCAATATATCCACTCAATGCAAACCCTATGAACTATTTTCCTTAACCCCACTTTGAAGCTGTGATGGTGGAAAATACAATCATTAAGAGTTCCTATGAGAAGCTATAAAGAAATCAAGCTCTAACCTGTTAAGCAGCTGATTCTGAGCCAAGGGTACAGAGTTTGAATCTTTTCACATTCCTTTGCCTACTGTGTGACCTTGAATAAGTCTCTTAGCCAGACAGTGCTGAGGGACAATTGGGAATATGGTATATTCTCCTTAACAGTCTTCAGGATTGAATACCTAGTAACTCCTTATATACCTAACAACCTATGATACCATTTTTTCCTACAATTTCTAACAGTGTGGAAAGATATACGATGACATGAGGTAAGAAAGAGGAATTCCCTCACTTGAGCAGATGCATTACTGACAATGTCTGTCAAAAATGAGGGTAGGCTTCAGAAGTCAATGATAAGTAGATACGCTGAAGGGACTTGGTTATAAAAGTATCAATGTTTTTACAGAATTAGGGGGTGAGATCATCTGAGCTGGCTGATCCATAATTGGTCAATTTCTTTGGCCAGTTATTTACTTCTTGAAGTTTTTTGGAAGGAAAAGGTGAGGGTAAAACTGAAAAAATTCAAGTTGAGGAATTGTACTAACTGTAACTGAGCTAGAGAAGTGAGTTATGATTTTAAACTGTGTAGCAAACAGTTTGAATACGGTGTGTAGCCTTTGTGCTCTGTTTCAAGTATCATTCAGGTCTTAGATCTTTCTAACATTATTCATTTCCTGTCAAACCCCACTGGTTTATTGAGAAGCCTGATGTGACTTGTTTAAAGCATGTAACTTTAAAATAATCAACCTTTTTTTTTACCTTCATTCAGAGCACTGGAAAATTCTATCCAGCAAGAATGTGATGTACTAATTTTAAAGGAGTCCCACGCTGTTTTTTTTTTTTTTTTTAATTTTTTTAAATAATGAACTGACATTTTTATATCATGGGGTATCCATGAAGTGGGATTTTGTTTAATATGCTTAGTAAGAATTTATTTATCCTATAACTCCATGTTTAGATTTAACTTGCGTTTAGACAAGTGTAACATACATACCTCTCAATCTCTTTGTGCAAGAAATCTGGAGAAAGCCACAAATAATAAGTGGACAAAGGCCCAAAATAGGGATACTTTTTAAATAATGCTCTTACAAACTTAGAAAGTTGATAGAGTAAGAGGTTTTGCATTAGCATGAATTTTCTGAAGGACATTAAGTCTGAAAATCAAATGCCTGCCATATTTTCTGACTTCACTCCTCAGCGATTTGTCAGAACACTACAATTGTATGACAAGCAGACCAAAAATATGAGTCATAAATCTGGTCATTCTGAGAAAATCTGGACAGTTGAGAGCTATGGTAAGGTGTGGATTCAAGGCACTAGGTGAAAATTGAGGTGACAAGTAAAGCTGTGTGTGGGTACAGATTCACAGGTAATTACTAGGCTAACAACTCCAAGATACCTTTTTAAGCTCATCCATGCTTCCCAAGGTAAGAATCAAATCCTATACCTTGTGTTTCTGAGTTAAACACTTAAAACATTATGACAATCCCCTCCCACTCAGAGGTAGAACCAAACCCTGTACTTTGTATTTGTGAGGTAACAACCTTAACCATTATGCTAACCCCAACCCCAACTGCACCTTTGTAATTGACAGGATTCAAACCTGTGAGGTAAAACACCAAAGGATTTAAAGTCCAGATGGCATGGGGTGTTGTCCCCTTTGTGGAAATAATGAATGTACTGGTTGTCGAGTTTGCTATTGCATTTAGAAGTACTGTTCTATGTAAACATTTGAAAGAACAGCTAAGAGGAGGATGATGGGTTGTGACTCAGTGTGAAAAACACTGGGTAATGCTAACAAAACAGTGCATGGTTAGCTTATGTAAATGCATGGACCATTAAGAAGATAGTACTCAAGTAAAGGTGGGGTGGGACTACTCCCATGTACTAGAAGAGAAGCAGTGATGGATGTAGAATGGAAGCAGAAGTTTAGCAAAACAAAGACTCACTCACAGGTCAAGCATTTTATCAAGGTACCATGGTACATAGATGTTTTTGGAACAGGTGAAGGAATCCTCATCCTCAAGAAATAACCAGCACTTTAACAATGCACTCAAATGGATCCTATTCTACTGGATGCTTTTTAATTAGTTTCTGACTTTTGCTAAAATACTTATTTAGAGACTTAATTACCCCAAGCATTGGCCTGTTCTACTATTACTTTAAAAGTACAAATAGTACCTGAAACAGTAATTTATAATTATGCACAAGAGACGAAGGAAGACATACACTGAACCACAAGCTTGAGTCATGAACTAAAAACAGGCCACAGATGTCTCCAAATGGACCAAGGCAGAAAAAAAGTATAAATTGGAAACAAATCTTAACTTTGTACTGAAACTTAATCTTGCAACAAATGCTGACTGTAGCAATCAGGACTGATTATGATTTAGATCTATATGCACAGCTTTCAGTGGGAGTCAGTGAGGCCATCTATTTGCTAATAAAGTGTAAAAATAAAAGGTTTCATCATGTGCTCCGCATTTAAACCTCTGCTGCTGTTTGGTGCATTAATCAGCTACAGTACAGCAGATTATGTTATTAGCATCTATATTAAACAGGTGTGGCTCTCTGACAATCTGAGAAAGTTTGCACAACTACAATGGCACTAAATACACTCATCTTGGTAAGTTTAAGCAAGCAAGAGTAGGTTAAAATATGTCATCCTCTAGTGGAAGAAACAGCACAGGATGCCACGTCCCCAGTACTGCTTATAAGCTGGTCAGTTTGATTGTAAGGCAGGTAAATAAAAAGCAGCTCTTCACCAGTGCACCATGTAATATTAGTTGCAATATTTTTGTGCTGCTTACACATAGGTTCATAGGTTCATAGGTGTGTACTAGGCCAACGGCCCTGGAGCCTTTACAAGCCTAGGCCATAGAAGTGCACTGGCATCATGCCACCATTAGTTCCCGGTGCTTCTATCAAGTAGAACCACTGGAGTAATCCCCAGGGTGAACTTTCTATATCCCATCCACTCATCAAGATTTCTCTTGAAAAGGGCCAGTGAGGTGCTCTGCCTGACATGTATGGCAAGTCTTTTCCATAGCATGGGCATTCTCTGGGTTACGAACCTGTCCATCCAGCATGTTTTGTTGATTGTGGTAATGATGTTGAGGTCCCTGGAGTGTGTGATGTGGAGGGATTGGGATTTCTTTAGGTGTAACATTTCTAACAGGGCTGGGTCAGACATGGCTTTGTAAGTCAATCAGAGATCGCCTCTTAATAGACAATATGAGACAGAGAAAAGCTGGAGTTTTTTTGAGTCTGTCCATGTAGGGCATGCATTTAAGGTGTAGCATCCTCTTCATGAGGTACTTCTGTGGCCTTTCCAGCTGTTGCAGGTGTTTAGTGAGGTACATGCCAAATAGGGCATTATACTTGATGATTGGTCTAATGAGGGAAGAGAAGAGAGAGAGAGGTGATGACCTCTTTCTTCCTGGATGCAAAACCCTTCGTAATGATATGTGCCACACAGAAGGACTTTCTGACCACAGTGGCAATGTGGTGGTCAAAGGAGAGGTTGCTTTCAACCTGTGTCCCCAGATCTCGTATAACACCTTCAAATTATCTCTATCTGCAATGTAAAAAACGCTGTATATGTTTTCAGTAAACATTAACATTTATCTTTAAGAAAAAACTACACTGACTACCTGTAAATAAATAAATTAGATTGTGCACTGTTATATTAAAAGCAATTAAGTATTATGACTGCTGGGGTGGAAATTACTTGTATAACTTATCTACTGCCAACAGTTTCATGCTTTATTTATTTTTCAGTGAACTGCTTGCCAGTGTACCTTTAAATGTTAATTACACTGTACTTTGTTCATGCCATACAGTGTTCAGACCCCTCATAATTAGTTAGTTTGCAATGCAGACTGCTCTTCTCTGACTTCAGTCAGTATTGAGAAAGCAAACAAAAAAGAACTGGTAACATTATAGATGCATGAAAGAATATTTGTAAATATTTTATTGTGAATACACTCCAGACCTTCCATGATTAATTACTGTAGAATTCTTGACTCCTACTGAGAGTATTTTCTAATGGAAAATAGCTGATGACTTTAAAAATGCAAGAAAAAAAAAACTAAAAATTTTCCATGCTTTTCATAATTTTTTCTAATTTTTCAAACCTATTTGCTTAAGAAACATACCCCGGGATTCATGAAGCTTGCACCAGGCGCAGGCGTAACATCCGCGATCTAACACCAAATATGGCTGCCGAGTGATTCAGGTACGAGCTGTTTCCACGTGCACTACTTGTGTACACTACAGCTGCGCAGCTCCCGATGCATGTACGCTAATTACCCCATGTGCAGCAGTGTAGCATGCAAATGAAGGTATATAGCAATTCATGAAGTGGTGCAGGTGAAGCATAAGCATGCAGAAATGTAAACCAAAAAAAAAACGGTTTACGTTTTTCAAACATAAAATTGGAGCCATGACAGCAGACCAAACTCACGTATTATACTGTTAATATATGCCAATAGCTAAATATATAGCCATTGGCATAAAAAAACATGCAGAACACATAAAAAGAACATTTAATGTCATGGCCACACTAACGCAAAGTAAAATCTCTGTGCATCAGTGCACAAACAGGAGCACAATAAAAATATATTTATATGTAATAAAACTGCAATGTAACACATTTCATGAATTCCCCATAATAGTCAATGACACACCACAACCATGGCGCAAGGTTTGCTAAGTGTCTGTGACAGTGTTCTGTGTGGTAACTAGGAATTAGTAGTCAATGCCATGCAAATGAGACAAGTACTACTGAATCACAAAATCCCCGCCAGCGTAAAGATGTACCTCACAGCATAGCGGTACAACACCGAGGTGTGGCCTGGAGATAAAGATGACATCAAGAGAGGGGTGTGCCACCTAAGCTGTAAGCACATTGGAGCATTGCTATTCCAGTTTGCCTGTTGCTAAGCAAAGCCACAGGATAGGGGTGTGGAAGTAGCCATAGCTTTGCCTAGTTGAGAGCACACAAGGTAACCAAAAGTGCAGGTGAACATGGATGAAAACATGCTCAAAACTTGGTAAATGGCTGTGCGTGGCACGTACCACAGCTGAAACAGGAAGGATATGGGAAGACAATAAGGAAATGCTGCAGCATGGTAATTGGAGTACAAATGAGTAATTAACACCTAGGAACCCACAGTGGGCCATTGACAACAGCTAACAAGGCTGCTAGCAGCTACCTGCAGAACAGGAAATGGAAGGTGCTGTACTGCAAAGAAAAGAGAACTGTCACAGCAGAACAAAGCAAACTTGCTGTAGATCAGCTACACAACACATTTTGCTACACAAGCCTGGGTTGGGAAAATACAAAACAAGAAAGCCGGCAGCTGGATGCATGCCTGAAAATGGGAGGGGAATTGGATTGAAAAGCGAAGTAAAGGATAATAGATGAATCATGGCAGCCAAGCATAATTCAACCCCAAAGGCCCCACAATAGCAGTACCTGCTGTAAAACCCATAATTAAGATACCCTGCAGCTGGAATTGCACATACATACCCAATTACACCAGCAGCATCCATTGCACAATAGTATAAAGTGTGAAAGCACCTCACACACTTTTGTATTTCCAGACACTCTGCACCATTGGTGTATACAGACGGGGAACTTTTAATATGTACATGTTAGGGGCTGCCATAGCTTTGATTCACCAGCATGCGTTGGAAACTGACGGTGGTGTGGAGGATGATGCTGACAACCATATCAGGCACCGAAGGAGGAAAAGAGTATTCAGACCCAGTGTGACCTGCCAGGGGCTGCATGATCTGGAGATAGTAGAGCATTACAGGGTGGACAGGGACCCCATACACCAACTTGTTGAGCTGTGCAGGCCATGCCTCAGAGCCAGAAAAAACAGAGGGGAACCCATCCCAGTGGACACAAAGGTATGTGTAAGCTTGAGAATACTAGCAACAGGCACCTTTCAAAGGCCAACTGGGGATATCATGGGGATCTTACAGGCATCAGCATCCAGGGTACTCCACCAGTTCCTGGATGCCATGTTACCACTTGCCAATGAGCACATATACTTCCCCCGAATGCAGGAGGAGATGGCAAGCAATATGCATCTCTTCCACCATGTTGCAGACTACCCAGAGGTACTGAGTGCAATAGACTGCATGCACATACACATCAAGTCACCACCTGGCGAGCAAGGTAGGCACTACATAAATCACAAGGGATACCCCTCCATCAACTGCCAGGTCATGTGCAATGCCCAGGGCATTATCATGGATGTGCATGCTGGCAGTCCTGGAAGCTATCATGACTCCCACATCTGGCATGCCTCACAGCTGTATCAGGTATTTGCTAGGGGGGACATCCCATATGGCCACCTGATGGGGGATGCTGGCTATGCACTGGAACTGTGGATGAAGACTCCCATCAGAAATGCACACACACCCACGTAAGAATGCCATAATGAGGCACACGCAGAAACCAGAATCATCATAGAGCATGTGTTTGGGATGCTGAAATCACTGTTCCATTACATGGACATATCTGGTAGGGCCTTGCAGTACTTTCCAGGCATGTGTACCCACATCTTTATAGTATGTGCCATGCTGCACAATATGATCCTGCGGAAACAGCTGCAGCAAGTACAGAATGGTGAAGGCCCTCACAGCCCACCACCATTGCCAAGGGCCCCACAGGCACAGTGGGACTCAGACCACGAACACCCTGTGCCAGCCCCAGTAGGCAGAAAGAGGTGTGCCCAGTATGCCATGCCTTGGCTAAGAGGGAATGTATACCACACACACTGACAGTATAGGCACCTACGGACTGACACCCTTCACCACCTGCACACACAGTAAACATGGATGGCACACACACACGACCACCTGTAAATTGTCATGTATAGGTGGTCTACTGTGTGCATCCTACATAGGCAGCTCTCAACTATTGTACACACAACTGTCATTGGCACAAGGTAAGTCAATACCTGAACAGTAAATTAAGCTATCAGCATGTGTCGATACTGTATGCATAAGTTCATAGGTACATAGGTAGGTACATGCCTAACTGCCCGAGGCCATTCATAAGCCTAGCCAAAATGTGTCTGTTGTCACCACCCCACTGATTAACTAACTGTCCCTCTGTGGAGCAGAGCTAATTGTGGCATCCCTGGGATGTATCCATCATTCCCCATCCACTCTGCAAGGATTCCCTGGGGTGTTAGTGACGGGCTCCATTTAATGTAATCAGGGATGTAGTTCCAAAGCATGGGGAGTACCCGTGACAGGAAAATGTCACTCCAGCATCTTCCAGTTATGGTTGTGGCAAGGTGTAGCTCATTACAGTGTGTGGCTCACTGTGACGTGGATTCCCATAGGTGGGACATATCCATTAAGCCTGACCTGGACACGGCTTTGTTGGCCAGCAAATATCATCTCTGAGGAAATGAGATGCCACTGAGTAATGTAAGAGCTTATGCAGTCTGGCAGCATAGGACACATGTCTGAGGGCATTATCCCTCTTGGCGAGGTACGTTTGTGGCCCTTCCAGCTGTTGGATGCGTCTTCTGAGGTACATCCAAAATAGGTTATCATACTCGATGATGGGATTGATGAGTGATGAGTAAAGGGGCACGATAACCTCAGTCTGTTTAGATGTGTACCCTTAAGTAATCAGATGGCCTACATAAACAGATGTCCTAACTACTTCACAGATATGATTGTCAAAGGAGAGATCACTATCTAATGTAGTCCCCACATACCCGTTATGTTGTCTGAATTATAGTGTCTGCCACTCATGTGTTAATGTGTGTGTGTGTGTGTGTGTGTGTGTGTAGTTTCCCAAAATGGAATGACCATGCATTATGTGGTCTTTAGCTGGAGGCCATGACTCTGACACTCTGTGTTGGTCTATGTGAGGCCCCTTGAAGGATGTTTGTGACAGCTGGACTGTCAGTTATGGCTCCCAGTCTGAAGTAAATGCCAAACACGGTCTGCTGTAGTCCACCTGTGTTAGCCCGTACCTCTGAGAAGTATAGGGCAAACAGTAGGAGTCCCAGGACTGAGTCCTGTAGGACACCAGTTGTCACTGGTCAAGGGTTGGACCTGGAGGCTGCTAGGCTTACCATGTGAGTTCCGTGTGTAAGCCTGTTGGCAAACCAACCTGTGATGTATGGGTTTATGTACTGGCTGGTTAGTATAGAAATAGTACCTGAGTGGGTAATGGTGTCAAATCCCTTGGCAAGGTCCAAGTAGTATGTGTGAACTATCACACCCCACACCTAAAGTCTAGGTGACTGTGACATGTCAAACAGGTTCAGTAGACATGATCTGCACTCATTCAAGCTGACCTGGGTTGGGTCAAGTGTCTGGAGGTTACCATAGTCTATGTTAATGAGTGCCATGAGGATGTGCTCTATAGCCGTGCAGATCAGGCTACTCAGGCTTATGGGGTGGTAGTTACCATGGTCAGTTGTGTCACCACCTTGGTGGAATGGAATAGCTGTTGCCATGTGCCAGTGAATGGCCATGTAGCCTGTGTAGAGGCTGATGTTGAATTGCTATATTAGGTAGAGGGTCACTTTGTCTTGTAGTGTCTGCAGGATGCAGTCTGGGAGACCATCTGCCTCCATTGACACTCTGTCATGCCATTTGAAAGGGCCATTACCACCTGTATGTCTCAGATATCTGGGATACTGTACGTTTTGGGTATTGTTGTTGGCCCTGTAGGGGGTGAAACTTGCTCCGAATGTATCATCAAGTGTGTTGGTGATATCAGTAGAGTCAGTATATTCAGTGCAATATTGCACCAGCACAGTGCAAATCTGTGTGTTACTGCTTAGATCCTTGACATAGCTAAAGAAGCGTTTGTGGTCATATTCTGAATCCATGCCTATTTACCTGTGGATGTCAACCTTGGATGATTACACGAGTAACATAAGTATCTTGCTAATATTGGTCACGGATGTCTGCCTGTCTTGAGATTTGCTGTTGTTCTGGACTACTGTCCTACTTCTGTTGTATAGCCTGTATAATGCAGGGGTCAGCAGACTGGTGTCCTTGTGTAGGAGTAGTGAGTCCTGGTTTACCATTGATGGCACGACCCATACATCTTTGTAGGTGCTTATAGAGTGCATTTGTAATTCTGTCTGTATCTTGAGCAGTGTCATCCCTGAGCGTGGGGGCTGTGAACCCTCCCACCTCTGTCATTAGTGCTGTGAATTTAGCTGTAGGAAAGGTATTCACTGTCTGTTCCTTGGGTGAGGGAGATGGACGGGGGTGGCAATCATCAGTGAATAGTTCATGGACAGATCTAAATAGTGACCGGTTTACCTCTGCTGTAGTGCACCTGTTGCACATGTCAGTGATTACCACTTCTAGTATGTTTTCACCTCTCGTTAGTCCATCTACCAACTGATACAGGTCATATGAGGTGATAAATCCCAAGAAGTGCTGGGCCTGGAAGTGAATACTCCAGTAGGTTATCCATTTAAGTGTAGGGTAGCTGACATTGACCAATAACAGGGTGTCTGGTATGACTGTCATGTTTACCACTGTCTCCAGAAAGTTGTAGTGGTGCTTCTGGGTCATGGAGGGTTATCTGTAGCAGCTCACAGTTTGTATTTCAGTCGTGGCCGATGTTAGCTGCACATGGATAATCACAGAGGTATCATGCTGCCCCACAAACTTGGAGGTGTAGGTATCCCCGATGAATATGGATACACCCCCTCCATGTCTGTTCCAGTCCATGTTCAGTGGCTGAAATGTGTGTTATGTGTTGTAGTCTGGTAGTGCCGGTGTGCTCACAGGAGCCATATACAGGTCCCAGTCACAGAACAGATGTAGATGTTGTCCATACTGAGAGGTGCTGTGAGTGCGTGCATGTTGTGAGCACTAACCTTGGTGTTGAGTAGTCTAAACCTCCTTGATTCGGCTATTGTGCAGTTCATGGAGGTGAGATTCACCTCTGGGACCTTCCTAAAATGGCACCATGGGGATGCCAATACCCTTGCCCAGCATTCCAAAGCCTTAGGCTGACACTTGCAAGTTGGTATGGCATTGTTGCAGGCATGTTTCCCATCTGTGCTTGTGACCCATCTTTCCTGTAGGTAACCTACTGGTAAGCAATACAAAGCCTGAAACCTATACAAGTCCACTAGCTTCCAAGATAGGCTTTTGGAGTGATTATGTATCAGTAGTCTGTATACTATTGCTGCACTTAACTGTTATCTGACTACATGGTGATTTTACACTGTATATTGTGATCAGAGAACTCTGCCTAATCACATATGATGTTGGAGATTGCCTGCACTGTAGAGGTTTACAGATAAGTTGTAGGCTATCTGCCCAAGGACATTTAGAAGCATAGCTACAGTGTAGTGGCTTTATCTGCACCATTGATGAAGTAACTGAGCCTCTGTCAAGCATAACCAATGAAGTGATTCCAGGCAGAGTTGCTGGAAGCTGTTGAAGACTGGGGTGCTGTAGGGTGATAGGGGCACATAATGATCTCAAAAGGCCATGTTAACATGACAACCCAACAGCATTCAATTTCCCCAACAGGTCTTGCAGCTATAAAACTGGAGTGGCTCCCCCACACCCTGGCTGAATGTTTCTGGGACACATGATCCCAGGGGTTTATAAACTGTTGCCCAGTCACACATCAAGGTTTCCCCTCAAGTGTGTCAGTGAGGGGCTATGCAAAATGTAGTTAGGATGTTAATGTATAGTCTCTCAATTCATGTGTTATGTCGGTATTTCGAGAAGCTCACTGGGTGTGGGTGGCTCTGCCTGTTGTGTAGCTAAGCTTACACATAGGATTCATGAACATAGGAAATAGACAGAAGGAACGTTAATGTCAACAGTGTAATGGCTACAGCATTTGCATAATATCTCTGCAGTTGTGGTTCAAATCCCAATAAAGTCAGAGATGTTTTACATGTTACATAGTATACCTTAACCACAGCTTGCATATATAGGTAGTATTCCATAGAATAATAAACATTTGGAACACACATAAACCCATGTGTGCTGGAGAGTACAGTTAACAGACAATGTAATGTTATGTAAGCACATAGTGAGATGTTATGTCACTGAAATGTATATATCCTGAGTAGTTAGCAGACGTGGCCATATTTGCGTGCACAGGTTGTAGGATGTAAAGTTTGTTTAACTGTGTACAACCACTAGTATAATGTCACACAAACACCTTTAAACCTGCATACAACTGCTTAAATTAGCCTTATTCTGTAGTAAGACATGTCTAATACATCGCAGGTGTTGAACCCTGGACCATGCACACCATAGTCATGGGACCTAACACTAAGCCACCTAATCTGTATACATGGTAAGTGGTCATTAGACTACACCTTATACTACAAGCATTTCACAGTACAGACCACAAGTGGGACAGTCACTTTGTGTACATATGTACAGTACATTGTAATGTACTGTAATGTGTGAATCAACATATACAAGTCTACATATGCATAAGTGGTATGAATTAATACTAAATATATCTATCTATATCTATATCTATATATATATTGCATGTCACTGATGTGTGCACATAGAAATATGTATATATGTATATATATATATATATATATATATATATATATATATATATATATATATATATATATATATATATATCTATCTATACAGTAACATCTATAGCCATATATATATAAAAACATCTATGAACCCACGTTGTGACACAGATGCATTACAAATGGATAGAAGTGTACGCAAAACACATGCCACTCTGGTATGATAACTATTAATATAAACCTAATTCCCCATTGAAGCAATGGTTGGTGTGTATATGGAGATTGGTGTGGGCGAGGACTGCTGGCTAATGGAATAGGCATCAATGAGGGCCTGTGTCGGATGTTCATTACGTGAACCGGAGGGGTACACTGGAGTATGGGCACAATGTAAAAAGGACACAAAACAAGAACCATTCTCATCCATAATACATCCTGTCAGGTCACATTGCAAACTGACTTTAACAAACATATGAACATTAACAGCTATCATACATATGTACACCAACTAACTTACACATTTGTTTGCAGTAGTGAGGAACAGCTGTAGTACACTGTACGTACTAAACACCATAAAAGTTGTACATATTTCAGATGCCTCAGTGATAAAGCCATGACTGTGGTGTTCATGGTTCAGGTTTCAAGACCTACAAGAGCTGTTACGTCATTTTGAGGTCCTGAATAAGAGATGTTGGATGCAGGTTATTAAAGCACTTTTAAGCAAATGTTAGTGGTTATTGCACTGGCAAGTGGCGCTTAAACATGACTACATAGATAAGCGCCACACAGGTTTAACCTTTGCTGAACATTGTGCAGATCATGAGCAAAGCCACCCACAACCACTGAAATGTGCATTATTCACCCTTGCACTACCAGTGCCTGCTCTGAGAGGTAAAATGACCACTGCCAGGATTAGAACACATAACCATGTACATAATCTTCACAATAACCTATCACTAAGCTACCTGAGATGTACCAACGGACAAACCGCCATGTACCCAGTGAAAGGTGTATGATATATATATATATATATATATATATATATATATATATATATATATATATATATATATATCAACATATAGAGAGAGAGAGGGAGAGAGAGAGAGAGAGAGAGAGAGAGAGATATGTCGATATATAGGGATATACATATATATGTAGCTATATGGATAGGTTAACAACATCTACACAACCATGGAGGTACATATAAATGGGATACCTACCAAATACAGAATGCCTGACATACCAACACGCGTAATCACAAGGCTTAAAGACTGAAAGACCACAGTACCAAAACACCAGAAGCGCGAGTTTTAAAATCCCGATGTTAAGGGACATTTAGTTAGTGCATCTGGTGTTGCAGTTCAGGTAGGTTACTGTGTGTAAGTGTGTTTCTCAGGACTGTAATGTGTGTAAGTGTGTCTTCTGAGTATGGTGTGTGTTTCTGGGGGACTGTAATGTGTGGGTGTGTGTTTGCTTTGTGTGTCTTTGTGCAATCTCGGAGGTAGAATATTAAAGTAGAGGTGGTGTGGGGGGTGCAGCCACCCACATGGGGGGTGTAGGGGGCTTGCCCACCTGCTCATACGTAGTGTAGGGTGGTTTGTTTGGATGTGGTGAGTAGCAGTGTGTGTGTG
Source organism: Protopterus annectens (assembly GCF_019279795.1). Taxonomy (NCBI): domain Eukaryota; kingdom Metazoa; phylum Chordata; order Ceratodontiformes; family Protopteridae; genus Protopterus; species Protopterus annectens. The sequence goes on from NC_056739.1 coordinate 699,678,757, forward strand.
TCCGTGTGTGAGTTCTGTGTTTGTGTTACTTTCGCGAGATTGACTGTCAAGAGTTTGAGTGTTCGGTATTGTGGCGTTTGGGAGTGTGGGACCAGTACTGTGGGTGTCGGAATTGTGTGCGTTCGGGATTATGTAGGTATCCTATATACAACGGTTGAAGTGTCCAAATATGAGTATAACATGGACCATAGCAATCACACATTCCGCCACAACCAAACGTTATGAACAAAGGATATGGAGAGTATATGCCTATACACTATTACAAATATGTGCTATGGACATGTGCCAAAGATAGGGTTACCACCTGTCCCACTTTGCGAGGGACAGTCCCTCTTTGTGTGGTTGTGTCTTGGCCACAAATAGTAAAAATGTCAAATCTCCTGAGATTGTAGGACATAATTATGTCCCATATTTAATGTAATAGTTGCATAAAATAATTATTTCTGTATCTAAAATACCTACATGTTACAAGAAACAGGATAAGCAACTAAACTGCTACAAGTTTAAGCTTTTATTTAGGCATAAATGTAAAGTTCTACCCTTTGTACTGACCGTGGGTTTGTGTCGGCCTGTAAAATCTGATGTGTGTCCCGAAAATGTCTCACTATGGCCATTTGAAAAGGTGGCAACCCAGCCAAAGAGGGTCAGTCACCAACACAACTCCAATGACTGCAAATATATATGACAGAAATACACAGACAGCTTTCATGTAGTATCACTTTCTTACATTCCAATGTATTGCCAAAGGGATTGAAGGACTAACATCACCTGCATGCTATACAGGAACCAATTAACAGTGCCTTAATGAATCAGCCTGCAATTACCATAGTATTAGTCCACTAAAGGATAGGTGTTCAAATAGGGAAGGAACCCTCACACACATGTTGAATATGTATAAAAGCAGTTCCTACACACCTGCATCTGCTATGTACACCCACCATCTCCCCCACACCCGAAACAATTACAATACATACTGTAATAACATCACAAATCATTCACTCACTGTATGACATCTGCAGAAGCCTTAACATACCTTGTCAGAGACACACTAACATGGCCCTATGTGAAATAGTTGCTGTTATACAATGGAACAGCTGCTGATGTTACAGGGTTCATTTGCACTAATCCCATTTCAGACGGTTGTGTGTACAACAAGAAGTGTTACCAATTACTGATTAACAGCACAGTATGATACACATGTACACCAAACCAGAGATGTCTGGTGAGCACACTGTAAACCACCTAACATTTTATGCATAGCCTTAAGCTGCCCAAACATCCTTGCCAGACTGAAACATCTGCAGAAGTATCAGGTACAAACAAACCCTGCATAAGTAGCAATGTTCAGAAATATAACAGCTGTACTCACATGTAGAACAACATCTTCTAGCCATTACACACAATCCACGGGAGTCATGAAGCTAATATATCTCTGTGTGTCTCCATATAGCTGTTGTAATATATCACAAACAACACATCCAGGCCATCTTCCTCAAAAGTAAGGCAAAGGGACAACACCCAAGTGGAGTACTCAATTATACACCACTGTTGCCTTGGTATTGGCTAATGGAGTAGCCCCACAGTTGATGTGCATGTAATTAACTACTTTGGAACACCAATTGGTGGTCAGGACAGCATGTTACTGATATTTAACTATAAAAGGATGGCTAGTTACACATTCAAATCATCTGGATATACCAGCAGAACATTACAAAGAAGATTGAAATGCAAACTGAATAAGATTGAAATAACAGTCAACGACACTTCGGGTTACTAATAGGGTATGTAGAACACTCAGTATGTCTGTGTATGTAGTAGCTGTTTTGTAATAATTAAAGTGTACGCAATGCATATAGTGGAAACAGATATCTGGTAGTGATGTATTGCTGAGCATAGTAATGCTTGTAGTATTTATGTGTGTACTGCTGTAGGCCACAAGGCAAACACCTCATACACCACAAGGGATGCTATAAAAGGACTTTGAACACAACAATTCCTCTCCAGCTGCTGTCAGTGGCAGGGTTGGTCCAACAAGTACGTGCTATAACAGGGGATAGTATATGTTCATATATTGTAACAGTAGGCATATGTATGGGTGTATTACTGAGAATAACTTGTCGAAGGTGGGCCTACTGTGCAATTATGATTTGCATTGTGGGATATTGTGCCAATAACTGTGCAATGTACAGTATTGTAGGCAGATATCTATTACATTTTACATAACATTACTGTTATGTTAGGCAAACATTAGTTATGTCTATTGGCATTTACAATACACAATAACAGGATACATATGACTTGTAGTCACCCGACAGTTTATCAGCATGATAGAAAAGTAAAATGGAAGAGCTAGTTAACTATCCATGCACATAAGACATGTAATAGGTTCATAGGTAGGTACTAGGCTGTCTGCCCAAGGGCATTTATAAGCCTAGCTAGAGTGTGTTGGCTTCTGCCACCTTCTTAGGTTAGTTCCCTGTGCCTCTGAACAGCAGAGCCATTAGTTCCCTGCACCTCTGTCCAGCAGAGCCACTGCAGTGATCCCTGGGGTACATGACTGTCTCCCATCCACCCATCAAGGTTTCTCTTGAAGAGTGCTAGTGAGGGGTCCTGCCTGATGTACATTGGAATCATGTTCCAAAGCATGGGGAGTATCCGGGTCAGGAATCTATCACTCCAGCACGTCCTAGTTATCGTTGTGGTTAGGTTTATATCCCTAGAACATGTGGCTCTCAGGGGCTTTTGTTTAGGTGGAGCATATCCAGCAATACTGGGTTGGACATGGGCCTTGTATGTCAAGCAGAAATCACCTCTGAGTACGCAGTATGCAACCGAGTACAACTGGGGTTTCTTTAGTTGGGCTGCATAGGTCATCTGTTTGAGGTCAGTAATCCTCTTGGTGTGGTACTGCTGTAGTCTTTCAAGCTGTTGCAGTTGTCTTGTAAGGTACATCCCAAATGGGGTGTTGTATTCTTTAATGGGTCTAATAAGTCATGAGTAGACAGGCACAATGGCCTCATTTGTTCAGGATGCGAACCCATTTGAGATTAGGAGGGCCACGTAGAAGGATATTCTAACCACCTTGGCAATATAGTTATCAAAGGAGAGATTGCTATCTACCTGGGTTCCCAGATCCCTTATTACCTTTTCTGTATGTAGTGGGACTGCCAACTATGAGGTAGTCCACGGGTAATTAGTTTTATCCAAAGGGGGTGACTATGCACTTTTTGGCATTCAGCTTGAGGCCATGTTATTGACACCAGGTATCCGTCTCAGTGACACCCTTCTGCAGGGTGTCTGTATCAGCTGGGGAACCAATTATGGCCCCTAGTTTGCAGTCATCTGCAAACCTTTTCAGCCAAAGTCCGCCTGTGCTTGCCTGTACCTCAGAGAAGTATATACCGAACATGAGGGTTCCTAGGACCAAGCCCTGGGGGACGCCATTTGTAAATGGTTTACAGTCAGACCTAGGGTATGCAACTCTTACTGTGTGGGTTCTGTCCATGAGCCACTTTGCAAGCCATCTCGTGACATAGGGGTTAATGTGCAGGTGGATGGGTATGTTGATAAGAGTGCAGCTTTTACCTGTGTAGTTGTGATTACAGGGTCTCTGCATTGTTCCTGTATAGATATGGGCCCTTTAGGGGGTGAGAGGGAGGGTAAAGTTAGCACTGAACCTATCTGCCAGGATGTTGGCAATATCAGTTGAGTCTGTAATGTCCATGCCTTAGTGCTGTAACCCAGAGCAGATGTAGGTGTTGCCATCGAGATTTTTGACATAGCTATAGAATGCTTTGTGGTTGTCCTTGGAATTAGTGGCAGTTATGTTTACGTAGCTAGCTTTGGAGGATCTTATAAGGGATCTCAGATTCTTACTGAGGCTTACCAGGGAGTTCCTCCACTCATGGGATTGCACTATCTTTTGCAACAATTTCTTCCTTCTGTTGTACAGTCAGTTTATGGCAGGGGACCACCATATTGGCTTCCTTTTTTCGAGGATAGTGTCTTAGTTCTTTTTTGGATAGCAAGTTCACCACTTCTGTCTTAAGAAGTCTGAAGTTGGCTTTGTAGAAATATTTTACTGTGGTTTCCTTAATGGGGGGTGGGGGGGATGTGGATATGAAGGGTGATTAGCTTATGGTCAGATCGGACCAACGAGGAGTTGACTTCAGGTGTGGAATACCGGTCACTCATGTTGGTAATGACTAGGTCTAGGATATTGTTGCCCCTGGTGGGGGTGTGGATATGTTGATCCAGGGCATTGGAGTTTATGAATTCCAGAAAGCATTGGGCTAATGAGTTGGTGCATGAGTAGTTGTCTCAGTTAATGGTGGGGTAGTTGAAGTCACCCATTAGTAGGGTGTTTGGTTGAACCCTAATAATTTCCAGTACATCAAGAAAAGAGGAGTGGGAATCCTGGGGCATGGTGCTGGATCTGTAGCAAGCTATAATTTGGATTGCAGTTTTGCCCAGAGTTAGTTGCACTTGGATAACCTCGGATGCATTGTGCTAAACAACTAGCCTGGAGGTGTGGATATCCTTAATGAATATGGATACACCTCCACCTTGGGTGTTTCGGTCCAGGTTACATGGCTGAAAAATGTGGTATGAGTAATAGCCTGGTAGTGCAGGGGTGCTCTCTGGAGCCTTGAACCAGGTCTCAGTCACTGCACAGATATTGATGTTCTCCATTACAAGGAGTGCCTCAAGTAAATGCATTTTGAGATTTAGACTTCTAGCATTGAGTATCATTATCCTTAGTTTTTGCTTGCTTGTCCCTGTTATGGTGGTGAATATGTTATTTGAACCTTGCCTAAAAAAAAGGCACTATAGGGGCAGTAAGAGCCTTAGCCAGTATCCAGAATCCCAGGGGCGACAGGTGCAGGCCATCTGTGGCAAAGCATCATGGTCTGTCGACCATGTCATCCCAAGCAGACAGATACTAGATGCCCTTAGAATGGCACCAGAAGCTTAACCAATTGTTGAAGTCAATCATTTTGTCCTTATACTGCGGTATCATTCTGGGCAATGGCAGAATGCTATTCAGGGCTAGGGTCATACCTGCCTGGACTACAAGATTGGAAAGCTCTTCCATGTCTCTTTTCCTGTAGTCCAGGGAGGTATGTCTCAGGTCATTCACACCAACATGGACAATGGCAGAGTCATATTTGTACTTGTTGTGGAGTGACCTGAGTGCGTGGGTTATGTGGCGGATCATTGTACCTGACAGGCAGCTGACAGTAACCTTCTCCTTGTTTGGCCTGGTGAGCGGGACATCAGTGTGCCCGACTATAGAGTCACCTATGACTAGTGTGTTGGATACGTTGTTTTGCCTTATTGTCTGTGGTTGAGTGGCACACTGAGTCTGTGGGCTATGTGTCATTGGGGTTGTGTTGCGGGATGGAGGCTGCTTGCAGTTCTGCTTTGGAGGTCTCTGTTGCCTAGACAGATTAATATTGAGAGCCTCTGCAAATGTTTTTGTGTTACTATGTGTGGATTTTGGTCATATAGATTTAGTGAGACTATGTGATGAGTGTGGAGTGGTGCAAATGTTTACCTTCTCCACATGACTGTCAAGCTCAGTCTTGGTTGGAGAGAGCTTTACCTCCAGTTTGGCTAGCTAAGTGCATCTCTCACAGGCTGTAGTGCTGGGTGGTAGGAGGAGAGGGCTGTCTGTGTACATGAGGCAATTTCTGCATTGCCTCAAGATGCTCATATTCATCATATAGACAGGAGAGAACACTGGGAGCTGACCCTTGGACATGCCTGAATATAAAACTATTTTCCTCTAGATAAGTGAGGAAAGTGACTACAAGAGCTGTTTTACACTAAGCCAGTGAGAAAAGTATGTACAAAAACTGTTTACCTCTAGGTAATGAGGAAGATTGAGTGCTATAGTAATTAGTAGCTTATTTAGTGCTTACATGTTCTGAACAAGTGCTGAGCATGAATAAGCAATCCAGATAGGGTCTTGGATAACATAAACATACTGTCCCCCCCAACAGGTACACAATCATATATCCATGTACACTACAGAGCCCCTGTAACTACAGCTATGCAGGTACAAGCTGCACTCAGGCTGCATGGGACCTGTCCACATCCCAGGTTGTATCATACACATATGGCAAAACAATTTGCTCTTCACATACACATCATGTAAAACATAGCTTCATGTCAGGCTGTGTACACACTGAATGGTGCACACCAACAGTTATCACAACCCACAAAGGGGGAGACACCATTGATAATGGGAGGTACTGCACTACTACCCTGCTGAGTCTGGTCTGAAAGGCCATGAACCTTGATCAGCTTATTTGATGTCAGCAGTACAGATGTAGATGACCATAAGATTTATTTCACACTGCATATCATAACCTTGCCAGGTCATAGGACATCATCACCCATACTGTGTTCCACCTACACTCAGTATACTAGATGTACATTCCTATGTCACAGGAGTGTTTTGCAACTGGACTGCTGGCAGAACCAACACTACAGAAGGTGTCTGAATAATACATGCACATCACACCATTGCCAGCTACAATAAGACAGTGTTAATTCATTGTATTCCCCCTCATTGTAGTCTATACCACACAGACTAACAGAAGGCATCTGCCTATTGAACTATGTGAATGACTATGACCTAGGAACAATAGCTGACTCAGAGTGTTGTGGACAACATACAGAAGGGGCTTTGTGGGTGAGGTGTGTGACATATGGCTACAATCTGACAGCTACATATTGCATTGTCATCCCCATGTTAATAACCCTGTACCCATGAACTACCACCTAGGCAGTGGTCAACATAATGGGCACTGTGTGTAAGAGATGCAGCTGGGCAGTTGTCTTTCCTGTGATAGTTAAGTCACCACATCTGTCAGGTAGTCGTAAGTGGCAACCCTAATCATGACAGGGTTCCATCCATGAATATAGAGATCATTGTTCAGCCATACTCATCACTCAAGTGACCCATATCAGATCACATATTTCCTGTAAGGGGTATTGGCCATGTTCAGATGGCCTACACCAGTCTTCCCAATCCCATCTCCACTATGTAGCATGATGCCTACCCTGAATAAAGCCATGTTCAACCCAGTGATGTCGGACATATTACACTTACACATCCTGCTCTCAAACACATACTTCATGGATATATACCTTCCTAGTACAAGGATCACCACATGCCAGACAGATCCTTGTCCCATACACTTTACATACTCCTGCCATACTATGTATCCCTGTCCAGCAAATCTGCACATTGCCCCTTTTCAGACATGGTGTAATGACCGCATGGTAAATGTGTCATTAACCCTGTGGATCAGTTATGTGGCACTGCTTGACCTGGCCACAGAAACCCACCTGTCGGCTACAGCTAGGTAACCTTTCATCATAGGCTCATACATGGCCCAGGGCATATAGCCTACTAGTTGACTTTGACTGTACATGCTATAGTTGATAACCATCCCTGCAAATACCATCAGGCTAGCCAGTGTCCCATGTGTATCACATGTGCAATGCAGGTGATACATGGCAGGATGTTGAACTACTGTACAGTGTCATGTAGATGTATATGGCAAAACACATACATGTAAAACCTTCCTTGAGCATGTCTGAAGGGTCACAGGTCATGTCCGTTAAGGCAGTTTAAGTCTTTATATGTGACATATATACAGCATCAAGGTTGACTGCATTAATGTAGACACATCCAGGCATGTGCTGATTGGTAAGAACACCAGTACAGGAAAACAGACATGCCCACTTCAAGACAGCACCCACATGGAGTATGAGCAATGTAATCAGGTGACACACACATATATGGTGATAATATCCAATCACCATTGAGTGTCATGTGTGTGTGACACAAGCATGTCAGTGGTGTCAGTGTCATGTAGATTTGCAAAGACAACTATTAAACTGTAATAAATGTGATACACATGTATGTTCAGTACATCTCTGACTTACTGTGACCTGTCTCCATCATTATGTCTTCAAGGTATGCTGCTTGCAAGGCTACCACCTTATACCCACTTGAAGGATGAGGCCCTCATCCCATACCTACATGATAACCATGATGTCCAGTTCAGCCATGTGCCACAGGATGCACAGCAGCGGGATGCCCTGTGGCAGGAACTTCGCAGGAGGGTTAATGATGTGGGTGGCCACAACCGCACATACCAGCAGGTGCACAGACACTGTACAGACTTAATTAGACAGGTGAAACAGCATGTGAATGCAATCACCAGGGAACAAGGTGCAACAGGTGGTGGGCCACCAACCCAGCCCCCACTCACACGTACCGAGGAGCTACTGGCCAACCTGGGGACACCTGCAGAACAACATCCACAAGCCTTAGCTGATATCATGGAGGTGGGTGTCTCTCAACCACCATGCCTGGAGTTGCCTGGTAAGTCACTACTGCACATATAACAACTATATTCCATATAGTTACATGTGTCACTGTACAATATGTAATGTAACATCATATGCAAGGCATGTATACACACATGCCGCATACTATAGTATGCTACTCTGTGTATGCACATGTGCATACTCCATAGTATAGTCTATTGTACTGGGTTATGTGTTAACATGCACGTTGCACCCTGTAGCTATCATACAGGCATGGATAATGATCATACTGCTGTGTCACTCCTATTTAGGTACCTCTGGCATTCCGCTAAGACAGCAGCCCATTGCAGGTGAGACTGTTATTATTTATCAGGCATGTCAATGCACAGATCTATCTGCCATGTGGCCATTTACCACATGTACACATAATGTATGGTCCTGTCACAATATACAGGTTGGACCTGCAATGCATCACAATGGCTACACATGTGCAATACTTGCAAACTATGTGAAACATTGACATGAAACCTCACAAACTGTCATTGCCAGATGTGTGGACAGCTGTGCATACAATGGTGGAGGTGATGTTCACTGTAGGGACATGTACTACAGATCAGAACTACATATGTGGGGAATACAAACAGTACTACACAGTGAGCTGGAGTATGGCCAGTCCACAGGATTCACTGGTGTGGATTATACCCTTGCTATGAATGTCACACAATGTGATGTGCTATCTGACATGTCCATGACATGTAGTGGGCTGGCTGCAACACTGCCTAACTATCCTGAAAAACATATCCCACATACCAAACATATCACCCTTTGTCTGCATAACCCTGTCGTCAGTGGAGCATATGACATCTATGGGTGTATGTCATATGGGACAACACAGACATGTGAAATAGATGCCCGTCACAACCATTTGGCCAACACATGTTCACACATGGCCATGGAGGATGGCCAGAGACATGAAGGAACACACACAGTAGAAGGGATGTGCTTGTGTGTACACCCTGTTGTACATTACTCCACATGGTCCAGCTATGGCCTTTGTGTAATGGTTATATTGCAGATGTGGAACACTAGACATCCTACAGGCCTGTGCACATCTTGTGTAGGCATGACATCAATCCACCACATAAGATGTGTTGAACATCTTGAGTGCGTCATGACATGACAAGAGTCACCTGTACAGTATCCACATACATACACAGACAACCACATAAGCCCACAGATACAGTACATTCCCCTTGCTGGTGTCAAACATCACTGTCATCCTTGCTCCTCATGTGTGTATGTGTTACACAGATGTCATGTGGGACATGGTGTACCGACGAGTTTGCCATGTCTGGCCTTAGTTGCCAGGCAGCAGCAATATGGTTGCAGGGGTGTCATCCGTATACCCTTCAGTGACCTGTGTCACACATTCCACATCATGGTTTTGTGTGTATACACATCAGTGATGTGGGTCACATTCCACAGTATATATGTATTGTATCTGAACACAGTCATGGCTGTGAACTGTGTCTGTAACTCACACTGTATAGCAATAGAGATGCCTCATGATTCCCTGTAATGGCCATGCACATCAACTAAATGTGCAGTATATCTGTAGGGCAGACAGACAACACTGCATTGGGACACCATTACTCCACTGTATATTTGACAGGACACCATTGTGTTAAACATGTATGCATGTCATTGCACATGTTAGCAGATTATATGTCATAATACATGTGATTGCCAATGTCATATGCCACACATCAGGCAGGTGTACTGTTAACCTGTGCTGGTCTACATGGTGTAACACAGGTATGTATGCTAACTACTACTATGATTGTGTAATATGCATGCCTTCTGCTAAGACACATGCATTCTGTTGTGTGCAGCCCAGGGATGTATGTTAACTACCACTATTATTGTCCGAGCTGCATGCTGTCTGTCATATCACATGCACGTTGCATGCCTTCTGTCATATCACATGCATCTTGGGTACCATAGCATGTGTCTGTGTGTGTGTCTATTGTATAGATTGTAATGTACAGTTCTTGTCTGCCCCTCACAGGTGATGTAAGTGCATTCCCCTCCTGCTGTCCATCTGATGTTAGTGTCCCCACAGACTCTAGCAGTGATGATGAATGTATGATTGAGGCACAGGCAGGGTTATCAGGGGCTGAATCTGTGTCATTGGTTGCCATTCCACCTATATGCCCTTCATCCCCGCACACAGTTCTCATGCCAACACATACCCCATCGCCAGTGGCCATAGAGGAAGGACAGTTGGCATGTGGTAGCTTGGAACAGGAAAGTGTGGAGGCTATGGAAGGTGTGCCTGCACACCATGGTGTCAGCCAACTGACTGGTGATGCCCCACCCAGGCATGTGGCCAGAGCTGCTCATAGGAGGACCTCTGGCCGACATGCCCCTACAAGACAGAGTGCAGCAGCTGGTCTCACCAGACGCATGTTTCAGGCTGTAATGGAGGCACAGGCACATGCTGAATGGCACACCAGAGAAGATCAGAGGCTTCAGAGGGCTACTGTCCATTCTTTAAACAACAACATCCAGGCAATGGCAAATGCTCAACAGCAGATTGCTGAAGTTTTGGATAGTTGATTGGGTGACATGGTTGGAGTCCATGACCATGGAATGACAATCCGTGAGCGTGAGCTATCTGTGCTGGAACATCTGGTAGGAGTGAGGTGTCGGGCATGTGGACATAGGCCAGCTACATCACCTGCTGCAGGTCTACGTTAACGAGCTACCTCACATGCCCGCTCCCATACTGGCAGTAGCAGCAGCAGTGCAGCTGGTGCTGTGCTGTCCACACCAGGACACAGCCGGCCACGTGCACGTGGCCCTGGATGGTCCCAACAGGGACATGGTTCCAGTGGACATGTGTCATCAGACAGTTCCCAATCTGCACCTCTGCCTGGTAGTGCCCATGTAACCCATGGCAGGCACAGGTCATGTGGCCGGACACCGTGAGTTGTAAAACCTAGCCTGTACAGTCCACGGCTCTCAATATTACCCCTGTGTAGGCCAGACACATGCCAGAACTGTGTGCATACTTACATTCACACACCGGAAACATATGTAGGGCACTGTAACACACATGTATAGCATCTACACATGGCCAATGAGATCAAAGGCCTTAACCCACACACATGATGTAATCCAATGGTGCAGCCTAGGCCTCTGGCAAACATTATCACCCTGCGCATATGATGATGCCTGTGTCACATCTCTGTCATCCACACCATCGGTGCAGGGACATGCTCATATGGTCTGATGCACAGAGTGAACAGACTAGAAAGATAAGTGTAGATTACAATTGTTGTATACTGTTGACAGGCAGCAGACATACCATGTAGTACAGGTTTAGAATGCAATGTTTTTGTGTTACTATGTGTGGATTTTGGTCATATAGATTTAGTGAGACTATGTGATGTGTGGAGTGGTGCAAATGTTTACCTTCTCCACATGACTGTCAAGTTCAGTCTTGGTTGGAGAGAGCTTTACCTCCAGTTTGGCTAGCTAAGTTCATCTCTCACAGGCTGTAGTGTTGGGTGGTAGGAGGAGAGGGCTGTCTGTGTACATGAGGCAATTTCTGCATTGCCTCAAGATGCTCATATTCATCATATAGACAGGAGAGAACAATGGGAGCTGACCCTTGGACATGCCTGAATATAAAACTATTTTTCTCTAGATAAGTGAGGAAAGTGACTACAAGAGCTGTTTTACACTAAGCCAGTGAGAAAAGTATGTACAAAAACTGTTTACCTCTAGGTAATGAGGAAGATTGAGTGCTATAGTAATTAGTAGCTTATTTAGTGCTTACATGTTCTGAACAAGTGCTGAGCATGAATAAGCAATCCAGATAGGGTCTTAGATAATATAAACGCACTGCCCCCCAACAGGAACACAATCATATATCCATGTACACTACAGAGCCCCCTTTAAAAACAACTATGTAGGTATAAGCTGCATTCAGGCTGCATGGGACCTGTCCACATCCCAGGTTGTATCATACACATATGGCAAAACAATTTGCTCTTCACATACACATCATGTAAAACATAGCTTCATGTCAGGCTGTGTACACACTGAATGGTGCACACCAACAGTTATCACAACCCACAAAAAGGGAGACACCATTGATAATGGGAGGTACTGCACTACTACCCTGCTGAGTCTGGTCTGAAAGGCCATGAACCTTGATCAGCTTATTTGATGTCAGCAGTACAGATGTAGATGACCATAAGATTTATTTCACACTGCATATCATAACCTTGCCAGGTCATAGGACATCATCACCCATACTGTGTTCCACCTACACTCAGTATACTAGATGTACATTCCTATGTCACAGGAGTGTTTTGCAACTGGACTTCTGGCAGAACCAACACTACAGAAGGTGTCTGAATAATACATACACATCACACCATTGCCAGCTACAATAAGACAGTGTTAATTCATTGTATTCCCCCTCATTGTAGTCTATACCACACAGACTAACAGAAGGCATCTGCCTATTGAACTATGTGAATGACTATGACCTAGGAGCAATAGCTGACTCAGAGTGTTGTGGACAACATACAGAAGGGGCTTTGTGGGTGAGGTGTGTGACATATGGCCACAATCAGACAGCTACATATTGCATTGTCATCCCCATGTTAATAACCCTGTACCCATGAACTACCACCTAGGCAGTGGTCAACATAATGGACACTGTGTGTAAGAGATGCAGCTGGGCAGTTGTCTTTCCTGTGATAGTTAAGTCACCACATCTGTCAGGTAGTCATAAGTGGCAACCCTAATCATGACAGGGTGCCATCCATGAATATAGAGATCATTGTTCAGCCATACTCATCACTCAAGTGACCCATATCAGATCACATATTTCCTGTAAGGGGTATTGGCCATGTTCAGATGGCCTACACCAGCCTTCCCAATCCCATCTCCACTATGTAGCATGATGCCTACCCTGAATAAAGCCATGTTCAACCCAGTGATGTCGGACATGTTACACTTACACATCCTGCTCTCAAACACATACTTCATGGATATATACCTTCCTAGTACAAGGATCACCACATGCCAGACAGATCCTTGTCCCATACACTTTACATACTCCTGCCATAATATGTATCCCTGTCCAGCAAATCTGCACATTGCCCCTTTTCAGACATGGTGTAATGACCACATGGTAAATGTGTCATTAACCCTGTGGATCAGTTATGTGGCACTGCTTGACCTGGCCACAGAAACCCACCTGTCGGCTACAGCTAGGTAACCTTTCATCATAGGCTCATACATGGCCCAGGGCATATAGCCTACTAGTTGACTTTGACTGTACATGCTATAGTTGATAACCATCCCTGCAAATTCCATCAGGCTAGCCAGTGTCCCATGTGTATCACATGTGCAATGCAGGTGATACATGGCAGGATGTTGAACTACTCTACAGTGTCATGTAGATGTATATGGCAAAACACATACATGTAAAACCTTCCTTGAGCATGTCTGAAGGGTCACAGGTCATGTCCGTTAAGGCAGTTTAAGTCTTTATATGTGACGTATACACAGCATCAAGGTTGACTGCATTAATGTAGACACATCCAGGCATGTGCTGATTGGTAAGAACACCAGTACAGGCAAACAGACATGCCCACTTCAAGACAGCACCCACATGGAGTATGAGCAATGTAATCAGGTGACACACACATATATGGTGATAATATCCAATCACCATTGAGTGTCATGTGTGTGTGACACAAGCATGTCAGTGGTGTCAGTGTCATGTAGATTTGCAAAGACAACTATTAAACTGTAATAAATGTGATACACATGTATGTTCAGTACATCTCTGACTTACTGTGACCTGTCTCCATCATTATGTCTTCAAGGTATGCTGCTTGCAAGGCTACCACCTTATACCCACTTGAAGAATGAGGCCCTCATCCCATACCTACATGATAACCATGATGTCCAGTTCAGCCATGTGCCACAGGATGCACAGCAGCGGGATGCCCTGTGGCAGGAACTTCGCAGGAGGGTTAATGATGTGGGTGGCCACAACCGCACATACCAGCAGGTGCACAGACACTGTACAGACCTAATTAGACAGGTGAAACAGCATGTGAATGCAATCACCAGGGAACAAGGTGCAACAGGTGGTGGGCCACCAACCCAGCCCCCACTCACACGTACCGAGGAGCTACTGGCCAACCTGGGGACACCTGCAGAACAACATCCACAAGCCTTAGCTGATATCATGGAGGTGGGTGTCTCTCAACCACCATGCCTGGAGTTGCCTGGTAAGTCACTACTGCACATATAACAACTATATTCCATATAGTTACATGTGTCACTGTACAATATGTAATGTAACATCATATGCAAGGCATGTATACACACATGCCGCATACTATAGTATGCTACTCTGTGTATGCACACATGTGCATACTCCATAGTATAGTCTATTGTACTGGGTTATGTGTTAACATGCACGTTGCACCCTGTAGCTATCATACAGGCATGGATAATGATCATACTGCTGTGTCACTCCTATTTAGGTACCTCTGGCATTCCGCTAAGACAGCAGCCCATTGCAGGTGAGACTGTTATTATTTATCAGGCATGTCAATGCACAGATCTATCTGCCATGTGGCCATTTACCACATGTACACATAATGTATGGCCCTGTCACAATATACAGGTTGGACCTGCAATGCATCACAATGGCTACACATGTGCAATACTTGCAAACTATGTGAAACATTGACATGAAACCTCACAAACTGTCATTGCCAGATGTGTGGACAGCTGTGCATACAATGGTGGAGGTGATGTTCACTGTAGGGACATGTACTACAGATCAGAACTACATATGTGGGGAATACAAACAGTACTACACAGTGAGCTGGAGTATGGCCAGTCCACAGGATTCACTGGTGTGGATTATACCCTTGCTATGAATGTCACACAATGTGATGTGCTATCTGACATGTCCATGACATGTAGTGGGCTGGCTGCAACACTGCCTAACTATCCTGAAAAACATATCCCACATACCAAACATATCACCCTTTGTCTGCATAACCCTTTCGTCAGTGGAGCATATGACATCTATGGGTGTATGTCATATGGGACAACACAGACATGTGAAATAGATGCCTGTCACAACCATTTGGCCAACACATGTTCACACATGGCCATGGAGGATGGCCAGAGACATGAAGGAACACATACAGTAGAAGGGATGTGCTTGTGTGTACACCCTGTTGTACATTACTCCACATGGTCCAACTATGGCCTTTGTGTAATGGTTATATTGCAGATGTGGAACACTAGACATCCTACAGGCCTGTGCACATCTTGTGTAGGCATGACATCAATCCACCACATAAGATGTGTTGAACATCTTGAGTGTGTCATGACATGACAGGAGTCACCTGTACAGTATCCACATACATACACAGACAACCACATCAGCCCACAGATACAGTACATTCCCCTTGCTGGTGTCAAACATCACTGTCATCCTTGCTCCTCATGTGTGTGTGCGTATGTGTTACACAGATGTCATGTGGGACATGGTGTACCGACGAGTTTGCCATGTCTGGCCTTAGTTGCCAGGCAGCAGCAATATGGTTGCAGATGTGCAGGGGTGTCATCCGTATACCCTTCAGTGACCTGTGTCACACATTCCACATCATGGTTTTGTGTGTATACACATCAGTGATGTGGGTCACATTCCACAGTATATATGTATTGTATCTGAACACAGTCATGGCTACGAACTGTGTCTGTAACTCACACTGTATAGCAATAGAGATGCCTCACGATTCCATGTAATGGCCATGCACATCAACTAAATGTGCAGTATATCTGTAGGGCAGACAGACAACACTGCATTGGGACACCATTACTCCACTGTATATTTGACAGGACACCATTGTGTTAAACATGTATGCATGTCATTGCACATGTTAGCAGATTATATGTCATAATACATGTGATTGTCAATGTCATATGCCACACATCAGGCAGGTGTACTGTTAACCTGTGCTGGTCTACATGGTGTAACACAGGTATGTATGCTAACTACTACTATGATTGTATAATATGCATGCCTTCTGCTAAGACACATGCATGCTGTTGTGTGCAGCCCAGGGATGTATGTTAACTACCACTATTATTGTCCGAGCTGCATGCTGTCTGCCATATCACATGCATGTTGCATGCCTTCTGTCATATCGCATGCATCTTGGGTACCATAGCGTGTGTCTGTGTGTGTGTCTATTGTATAGATTGTAATGTACAGTTCTTGTCTGCCCCTCACAGGTGATGTAAGTGCATTCCCCTCCTGCTGTCCATCTGATGTTAGTGTCCCCACAGACTCTAGCAGTGATGATGAATGTATGATTGAGGCACAGGCAGGGTTATCAGGGGCTGAATCTGTGTCATTGGTTGCCATTCCACCTATATGCCCTTCATCCCCGCACACAGTTCTCATGCCAACACATACCCCATCACCAGTGGCCATAGAGGAAGGACAGTTGGCATGTGGTAGCTTGGAACAGGAAAGTGTGGAGGCTATGGAAGGTGTGCCTGCACACCATGGTGTCAGCCAACTGACTGGTGATGCCCCACCCAGGCATGTGGCCAGAGCTGCTCATAGGAGGACCTCTGGCCAACATGCCCCTGCAAGACAGAGTGCAGCAGCTGGTCTCACCAGACACATGTTTCAGGCTGTAATGGAGGCACAGGCACATGCTGAATGGCACAACAGAGAAGATCAGAGGCTTCAGAGGGCTACTGTCCATTCTTTAAACAACAACATCCAGGCAATGGCAAATGCTCAACAGCAGATTGCTGAAGTTTTGGATAGTTGATTGGGTGACATGGTTGGAGTCCATGACCATGGAATGACAATCCACGAGCATGAGCTGTCTGTGCTGGAACATCTGGTAGGAGTGATGTGTCGGGCATGTGGACATAGGCCAGCTACATCACCTGCTGCAGGTCTACGTTAACGAGCTACCTCACATGCCCGCTCCCATACTGGCGGTAGCAGCAGCAGTGCAGCTGGTGCTGTGCTGTCCACACCAGGACACAGCAGGCCACGTGCACGTGGCCCTGGATGGTCCCAACAGGGACATGGTTCCAGTGGACATGTGTCATCAGACAGTTCCCAATCTGCACCTCTGCCTGGTAGTGCCCATGTAACCCATGGCAGGCACAGGTCATGTGGCCGGACACCGTGAGTTGTAAAACCTAGCCTGTACAGTCCACGGCTCTTAATATTACCCCTGTGTAGGCCAAACACATGCCAGAACTGTGTGCATACATACATTCACACACCGGAAACATATGTAGGGCACTGTAACACACATGTATAACATCTACACACGGCCAATCAGATCAAAGGCCCTAACCCACACACATGATGTAATCCAATGGTGCAGCCTAGGCCTCTGGCAAACATTATCACCCTGTGCATATGATGATGCCTGTGTCACATCTCTGTCATCCACACCATCGGTGCAGGGACATGCTCATATGGTCTGATGCACAGGGTGAACAGACTAGGAAGATAAGTGTAGATTACAATTGTTGTATACTGTTGACAGGCAGCAGACATACCATGTAGTACAGGTTTAGAATGCATTTTGTACTGTTAACAGTATGTGTCTTGTGTAACAACAGTAACTGCATTTTGGTCTTGATGTTCTGCCTTCTTCCTTCAGGTCTAATTGCATGTGCCGGTGGATGTCAGTGTTTGCAGTTAGTGTCCCATATATAAATGTGGACTACTCACAGGTATGTATGAAAATACCAGCATGCACTTTGTAGCTTCCACATCACAGTTAGAAAGTCCCACGTTCCAAACACGTCTACAGATATACTGATCCAAGAGCATGATAGCTGTGTATTAAGCTACTGTGGCTGGAGACGTGACATCCATACTGGGTGACATCACAGGTACAGTTTCATGGAGTGGGGATGTAAGAGAGCGGTCTAGCTGATGACAAGGGTAGAGGCCAGTGGAAAGCGGGATGCATCATTGGGAAGCAAAAATACACGTTCCCATGACAGGATGCGAACACACAACTACACCCACACACTCAGGTATTCACACACATGTATTCAGAGACACAGTAACACACCCACACACTCACACACACACACACACACACACACACACACACACACACACACACACACACACACCCTCAGTTGCTAGTGTTGACGTGAGGACCCCTGCCTATGTGCAAATCATCACACAGGTTCACAGGTATGTACATCTTAACTGTGAGCATTCCTGTTGATGTCTACATTTCTAGAAGGTCATAATGACAGCCTTGAGATGTGTAGTCTCTGTGGCGTGACTTGTAACTATGTAGTATTGTAATAGTGATCTGTAGATAGGCAGGTGTTCTGATTCCACCACTGGCATGTGTGTGAGTGACTCCATCCACCTGAGGACAGAATAATGCTTTTAGACTGCTAACACTCCAAACAATTCCTATACCCAACTTTGGCAAGGCTGATGATATCACCCACCTAGAAATACACCTCTGAGAATACTGTGACTCAGTAATCTCGGTAGTGAGTTCTGTAACTGCATAATGCTGTAGTGTGATAACATAGTTAGGTCGGTGTTCTCGTCCCATTTATGCCAACTGTGTGTGTGTGTGTGTGTGTGTGTGTGTGTGTGTGTGTGTGTGTGTGTGTGTGTGTGTGTGTGTGTGTGTGTGTGTGTGTGTGTGTGTCCATCTGCCTGAGGACAGAATAATGCTTTTAGACTGCTCACACTCCACACAATTCCTATACCCAACTTTGGCAAGGCAGATGATGTCACACACCTAGAAATACACCTCTGGGAGTGCTGCGACCCAGTAATCTTGGTAGTGCATTCTGTAACTGCATAATGCTGTAGTGTGATAAAGTAGTTAGGTTGGTGTTCTAGTCCCAAACATGCCAACTGTGTGTGTATGTGTGTGTGTGTGTTGGTGTGTATGTGTGTGTGTCTCCGTCTGCCTGAAGTCAGAATAATGCTTTTAGACTGCTCTCACGGCATACAATTCCTATACCCAACTTTGGCAAGGCAGATGATGTCACACACCTAGAAATACACCTCTGGGAGTGCTGCGACCCAGTAATCTTGGTAGTGCATTCTGTAACTGCATAATGCTGTAGTGTGATAAAGTAGTTAGGTTGGTGTTCTAGTACCAAACATGCCAACTGTGTGTGTATGTGTGTGTGTGTGTGTGTGTTGGTGTGTATGTGTGTGTGTCTCCGTCTGCCTGAAGTCAGAATAATGCTTTTAGACTGCTCTCACGGCATACAATTCCTATACCCAAATTTGGCAAGGCAGATGATGTCACACACCTAGAAATACACCCCTGGGAGTGCTGCAATCCAGTAATCTCTGTAGCGCTTTCTGTAATTGTATAATGCTGTAGTGTGATAAAGTAGTTAGGTCAGTGTTTTAGTCCCAGACATGCCAAGTGTGTGTGTGTGTGTGTGTGTGTGTGTGTGTGTGTGTGTGTGTGTGTGTGTGTGTGTGTGTGTGTCTCCATCTGCATGAAGACAGAATAATGCTTTTAGACTGCTCACACTCCATACGATTCCTATACCTAACTTTGGCAAGGCAGATGATGTCACACACCTAGAAATACACCTCTGGGAATACTTTGACTCAATAATCTCAGTAGCAAGTTCTGTAACTGCTTAATGCTGTAGTGTGATAACATAGTTAGGTCGGTGTTCTCATCTCATTTATGCCAACTGTGTGTGTGTGTGTGTGTGTGTGTGTCCATCTGCCTGAGGACAGAATAATGCTTTTAGACTGCTCTCACGGCATACAATTCCTATACCCAACTTTGGCAAGGCAGATGATGTCACACACCTAGAAATACACCTCTGGGAGTGCTGCAACCCAGTAATCTTGGTAGCACATTCTGTAACTGCATAATGCTGTAGTGTGATAAAGTAGTTAGGTTGGTGTTTTAGTCCCAGACATGCCAACTGTGTGTGTGTGTGTGTGTGTGTGTGTGTGTGTGTGTGTGTGTGTGTGTGTGTGTGTGTGTGTGTGTGTCTCCATCTGCCTGAAGACAGAATAATGCTTTTAGACTGCTCACACTCCATACGATTCCTATACCCAACCTTGGCAAGGCAGATGATGTCACACACCTAGAAATACACCTCTGGGAGTGCTGCAACCCCATAATATCGATAGTGTTCTGTAATTGCATAATGCTGTAGTGTGATAAAGTAGTTAGGTTGGTGTTCTAGTCCCAGACATGCCAACTGTGTGTGTGCGTGTCTCCATCTGCATGAAGACAGAATAATGCTTTTAGACTGCTCACACTCCATACGATTCCTATACCTAACTTTGGCAAGGCCGATGATGTCACACACCTAGAAATACACTTCTGGGAGTGCTGTGACCCAGTAATCTTGGTAGCGCGTTCTGTAACTGTGTAATGCTATAGTGTGATATAAGTAGTTAGGTCGGTGTTCTAGTCCCAGACATGCAAACTGTGAGTGTGTGTGAGTGTGTGTGTGAGTGTGTGTGTGTGTGTGTGTGTGTGTGTGTGTGTGTGTGTGTGTGTGTGTGTGTGTGTGTGTATGTGTCAAATTCAGTGCTTTGTAGAGTATGGCCTCTCTGTGCATATCACATGACCACTTTTGTCAATCCTGCTCCTGTCACCCATCTAGGAATACACCTGTAGGAGTGCTGTAACCCAGTATTTACCGTAGCGTGTGCCCTTAATGCATATTGCTGCAGTGTGATACAGTAGGTAGGGATTTGAATACAGGACATGGCAAGTGTGTGTGTTTGGCTGACAGAGCCTGTGTATAGATGTGGCTGTGAGTGTCTAACCACTGGGCAAAGTTTTCCTATATGGTGTCCCTCGTATGACACATTGGCCACCTCACAAGGAGTGCAGATGTCAGTCAGCCATGGGACTGTATTGGCAAGCCATACCCCTACAGCTGGCAAAAGGCCTGGTGAACAAAGTATGCAGCCCTGCTAGTACCTGGTATATGTCCTGCACCCATGTGCCATACACAAACACACTTGCCTAGGATATCCCGCTATGTTGCTAGTACCATGCACATTGATGACAGATAGTAGGCATGGTGTGAATGCAGTGGGCTGCAGAGGACATGGCACCCTGTACAATGGTACAATAAGCATATAATTGCGGACAATGTACCTTCACTATGTTCCCCACTGGATGCCTGCAACATATGTGGTGCCATCAAATGTGATCCACAGAGGACATACAATGCCATACACATGTGCCCTGTATGGACCACTGACACCAGGGAATACCTGTATCATGCTATCAATGCAGGTGTAGGGTTGACCTGCTGACTATAAGCAGGTTTCGCCACACCAGGCCAGTATTGGCATATTGGGGGATAACAGTCTGTGTACACAACATGTGCCTGCCAAACCAGGTACACCTGCACATGTCACTGTACAGTATTGTGGGACATGCACATCCCAAGCAATGTCCATGTGAAGGACTATCAAACACAGACATGGCATGCATTGCAAAGATATGGCCATACACATTGGTAACCAGGATGTCAGGGCAGATCATGCAGTACCCATCTGTGTGGGACATTGCAGACACTACACCCCTGTACTGCACTGCACACCATTGTTGGATGGTGTGATGCCAAGGATTACCCCTCACCCAGCCTTGTACAGCCATCTTGCACAGCCAACCACTACACACCCATGAAGCAATGCATACATGCATGTCAGTACTGGCACCTTGTGTCTGTGTGTGGGTTATAAAGCTCCCAACCACAGTCACTCCCAGTATAACCTTTGTTGGCATACCAACAGATGTCAAACACTTTCACATGCCCTGGCCCGTAGAACCTCTAGATATCCCCCGTGGTGCATGTAGTCCTGTGCATTACTGCAGTGTGGCAAACTAAGTAGTTAGGTTGTGTATTTGTGGCCCTGACAAAGAGTGTCAATGTGAGTCCATTAGAGAGTGTGGTTGTGGTGACAATGGCATCTGTTCTCATGGACAGCCATGTGTGCTACACCTAATGTATGTCTACTATATCCCTGTTGCAGGTGTCTCTCACCTACACACATATGTTCTTACAGCACAGCAACATGTTGGCTTTGTGGCACATGTAGTAACATCATGCACATGTAATAGTAATGACTATTCAGTCAGGAGTTTGACCTCTGTGCTGTTAGGCATGTGGCAGACGATGCTTAGGGTTTAGCCTCCAAGCCCTTCTCTACTGTACTTTGTCTGTCCCTCCCACACACTGTCTGGTGGATGTGGAGGTGTACACCTGCTCAGCAGCATGTGTATTGTAAGTAATGGACATGATCAGGTTATGGCCTCTGCACCTATTGCAGTCATCCTCTAGCTGATTGCATATGGAACAGCTGTGATGGTGTTCCCATAGCCATTCTCATGATAAACACAGTACACTATCTAGGAACATCATGTTGGTGTTTGGCCATGACAGTCGCTGTGAGTGGTACCTGGATGTGGTGTTCTGAAATGGCATCACAGATGATATCTAGATGTTCCTCAAACATCATACACAGTGGGAAATAGCCTAAAGACAGGAGGGTGATGTACCACACATGACTACAGCATGTAAGTGTAGCTATGCTGCATTGAGACTACTGCCTGTTTAACATGTTGTGTGTGGTCATGGCTATTCTGCATGTTTTAAAACAGACATGACAGTACTCTGTTCATGAGGGACCCCCATCTGTAGGGCCATCTGTGGACTGGTCAATGTGTGGAGCTATTAGTTTCCTGTGTTAAACACTGTACACACATCTGTGCACAGCAGGAGCATAGTGTAAGGATTGCAGACAGTACATGGTGATAGGGATGTGTTACTGCCATCGCATCCCTGACTGGACATATGTCACATGAAATAGTGGTATGACAGACACTGTCTGGGGTTGCCAGTGACAACCCAATAATGGGCAACTGTTCATAGCTGCAGTCACACATCTACTACACATTGTACAGATGTCATGCAGTATATATGCATGTGTTGTGCTCCCTCTGCAAATTTATACCATCTGTTGTGTTGGGTTGATGGTGATATCTATGCATACTGTTGTAGGTAGTCCTGAATGTTGTTGTCTATCACTAAGCCATATCTGAGTTTAAACTGCTACACTATAGGCTGTATGGGTTGGTAGGTCCCAGCAGAACCTCCTGCACCACTTCAGCTGACCATGGCACCAGGCACCAGCACATCTGGGGCCCAGCCTTGGACCTCAACCTCTGTTGGCTCTGCACCACCTTCTGGTGGTACCACCACTGAGGATGGGGCATGTCTCTATTTGAGCAGGGCCAGACAGGAACTTGTCTGCTGTCATGCCGTCCCATATGTGGTGCGTTGGGGGCTCACTAAGGGGTTCTGAAGCCAGATACACAAGCTCATGGGTGGAGTATCACATTTACAGGGTGAAGCTGCCCTCCTGGATAGCCCCCAGCACTGCCTCCTTTGCAGCTGTTTTGGTGCAATGGTGGCTGCCCATGGCTGGGGACCTCTGTCCTACTGTTCCCATGGGCTTGTGTATGCCAAACACTGATCCCTGTCCGAGGTGTATCCCCCCAGATGTGTCATATACCGATCCTGTATGCTGTCTTGTCTGTGATCCTACCCTACCTATCTTCCATGGGCATACCTACTCTCCTCCCCACACATCCCACTCTCACCCTACGGAAACATAAGGCCAATCATTTCCTAGGACAACATCTGCCCTATACATAGCTGTCCATTTCACACACGTGCCCACTGGACATATGTAACCCTTGTAATATGCATCACAACATACTCCTGTTATCCTCACCCGTGTCCCTCAGGTGCACGATCCTGGTATGCACATCACTCCTAAATGGTCCAGGTACACGTGATGAGGATGATCCCACTGTACACACAACACTACCAGTCCCTCTATGGTTACCCCATTTACCTTTAACTTGATGATGATGTCGCACACAGCACCTTGCAAGAGTACTGTTTTCACATAATGATTGGACAGGTACTGTTGTGTTAATGTAGATTACATGCACAGAGTGATGTATATGGCCAATGTACAACTGTTTGCGTGTATAATTGACACATGTTTGTCTGAGGGAGTCTTGATATTACATAGGACAACACCACTACATAATACAGGCATCACTGGTGATTACCATTTCATTCATTTGTAATGCTTTGCTGCCACATGGTATGTTCCTGATATATCTCTATATATGTATGTACCGATATGCTGGCCATGCACACTCACATATACATGTACATGATGGGATACATTCCTATACTGTTGAATGACTGCGCTGTATGATATGTTTGTGGTAATGCCCATTGTCTGTATATCTGCCATGGTGTATTGGTAAATCACATTAGCTGTGTGTCCAGGGTCCTGGTTCCGAGCCTTGCAGAAGCCATTTATTTTGTTGCAGGGCAGAACAGGGCCATTGTATATGGAGGGAGTAAGGCACATTAAAGCAGTTGTGAGTGGGTTGCATGGGTTTGCATGGTGTTCAGCAATGCTAACCTTTGGTTACAGCTTCTTACACTCGGTTAGCCTCTACATTGCTTTACCAGTGCAATACTCGCATACTGGTAGCCAAAAAGGCTTACACCTGCTCACTCCTGCCCTTGCAAATGCAATGACATTGGTGCTTGTATCTGACACTCACACCCCTGGGTGGCAGCAAGGACCACAATATTACCTTGTCATGCCTATTACATCGGATTACATGCCTACAGTATCGGGAATGGCTGCCCATTAGGCTTCGGCATGCCGTTAGAGTTACCACCTGTCCCACTTTGCGAGGGACAGTCCCTCTTTGGGCAGTTGTGTCCTGACAAAATATATTAACAATGGCAAATGTCCTGAGATTGTAGGACACAATTATGTCCCATATTTTATGTAATAGTTGCATAAAATAGTTATCTCTGTATCTAAAATACCTAAATGTTACAAGAAACAGAATAAACAACTAAACTGCTACAGGAATAAGCTTTTATTTAGGCAAAAAAGTAAAGTTCTATCCTTTGTACTGATCGTGGGTATGTGTCGGCCTGTAAAATCTGATGTGTGTCCCAAAAATGTCTCACTTTGGCCATTTGAAAAGGTGGCAACCCTACATGCCATTCAACTGTACGGAATCGGCGGCCTGACCAGTGTTTTATTCATATTAATTGTGTGTTCCTCTTACAATCTGCACCCATCTGGCTGATACATGGGAACTGAGACTCTTCAATACAGACAAGTAATTGGGTTTTGGGACCCACATCTGTCGGCCGAGTCATGCTACCGAATAACTATTATAGGGTTGCCACCTTTTCAATTGCCCAGTGTGGGACTTTTTTGTAGAAACGTCAGATTTTGCAGGGCAAAACATACCCACAGCCAGTACAAAGGTAAAAATTTCACTGTTTTGCCTCAATAAAAGCTTATTCTTGGAGCATAATAGTTGCTTATTCTGTTTCTTATAACATTTAAGTATTTCAGATACAAAATAATTGTTTTATGCAACTACTACAGACAATATAGGAAATTCTTTGTCCTAAAAATCTCAGGACATTTGCCATTTTTTCAATTATTTTGCAGGACACAACAAAGGTGGACAGGTGGTAACCCTAACCTATTATTCTATCATCTTTCTAAGGTAGTCAGCGGAATATGCAGTTTCTGTCACGATCAGACCTCTCGTACGAATGGGGAGAAATGATCACTGAATCAGGGACACTGCATAACAACATCAGGGACACATTTAGAATTTTGGTGCTATTAACCTGACACATTGACAGACCCAGAGCATATGTATTCATGCACATTGTCTAAGGTACATGCTGTTTATGACTCTTAAATGTTGTTGTTATTCATTATGTGTATTCCACCACCTTTCCTCCTAATATCACTAGTTCTAGGAGGGTTTAGGTGGGACAGCATTAGATTCTGAGCTGTAATCAGGGGCGTCCCTGGTAATCGGGGACAGTTCAATGGTATGGTCCCTATGTGTTCCCCCAGTGGTTTACGGACTATCCAGTGGATGTGCTCTTAGGGTTTGTGAGGTATGGGCGTCTGCTATGCATATTGGAATATTACTTACATCTACGGGGCAGTCCTAATACGGATCCGCCAGCCAACACCTGCACGCCTAGACCCATAATCGCATACCCATAGTTCCCCTACCTGCCCACTCCTCTACAGCACTCATCCTTACTGTGGGCGCAGGTGGGGTATTAACACACCACTACACACTGCCCACTCTCCCCGTGTCGGGAGATGTCATACGTTGTGCCGACCCATGTGTTATCAGGCTTGCACAACCTACTGGTCCATGTACATCTACAGCCTGGTTGGATAAATCATTACTGAGAGTGGCTCCGGCCATTAATTTTTCATGTCCTACAAGGGACATCGATGTCTATGTTTCAAGTGTAGACCTTGCAGATCTCTCCCACTGGTAGTAGCCTGCCGGTAGTCTGGGAAGCAGTGGTGTGTTTACCTTTATTGTGTGTCTGTATGTCTCACCGGCCTAGCTGGAGAGGATGATGCTACGTGTTACACATTTGTTTATTGGACCTCCCACCAACATATGCCCAGACTGTGAACATATGTTACTCGTAACTGCTGTATCATATCCTAGCTATATACATGTGTATATTTACTGTAACATATATATTATATCTATTTACATTAATATATACAGATATATCTGCATATGTATGCATACATGTATATTTATATATTTATATCTTGCTGTTTATACACACACACACACACACACACACACACACACACACATATATATATATATATATATATATATATATATATATATATATATATATATATATATATATATATAAAATCTAACGACATATGGGTCTATGGTTGTCTGCATATGTGGGTAAGTATCTATATTCTTTCTCTGTATGTATACATTCGTACTATGGTGAGGGAGAGGCATATCTCTATGTCGCTATGGGTAGATATACACACACATAGCTCTACATATATACATCTACCTCTGGTTATTCTGTTCCTTGACATAAAGATTCCACTTTGCTTTAGTGGGTCTCGCAGTGGGTGTGGCTGCTCATTGGGCAAGGCCTCTGCCCAATGAACACATTTGCTTGCATCCCTAGGGCTGTCCATATTGGCTAACATCAGCCAACACCTGCACACCTAGACCCATAAGTAGATACCCATAGTTCCCCCACCCTCGCCTCCTCAACAGCACCCATCCTTACTCTGGGACCTGGTCGGTTCTGGACACACCACTACACGCTGCCCACTCTCCACTTCACGGGACCCATTTCATGCAATTGTCTCAGCCCATGGGTCATCAGGGTTACCCACCCTTGAATTCTGAGTCTGTATACACAGCGGACAAAATGGACGATATATCACATTCGTATGGTTTGGCCAGTTTTTGGCGTGTCCCGCAAGGGATGCTCCAGTTTGTGTTCCATGATTAGAATCCACAGTTGCACTGTGTACCCCCCCCCCCGGTTGTAACCTGCCTGTTGTTTGGGGAGCAGTGGACACTTTACATTGATTGAGTATATATTTCCCATGCCCTGCTGTGGAGGGGTGGTAGGGCATGTTGCATATGTCATGTTTTTTGCCTGGGCTCCTCACTTCCATTGGCATAGCCTGTGAACATATGTCATTCCTGTCTGCTGTTTCCTATCATAGCTGTATATCTCTGTATATCTACACACACACACACACACACACACACACACACACACACACACACACACACACACACACACACACACACACACACATATATAGATATATATGTGTATATTTATGTATGTATATATGTACATATATGTGCATGTATATAGATATATATATATATATATATATATATATATATATATATATATATATATATATATATATATATATATATATATATACATGTATATTTATGTCTGCAACCATATATATGGTTGGATTTGCAGTGTATCGACACCACTACACACTGGCCACACTGGCCCCCCACCTAGAAAGTTTGTCTATGAAATGAGCTGTCGACCAAATGGGTTTCAGTGAAATGGGATGTCAGCGAATAGAAGTAGACCCATATAGCTATATACATATATATATATATATATATATATATATATATATATATATATATATATATATATATATATATATATATATATATATATATATATATATATATCTATATTACATCTGTACATACGTATATACATTTCCTATGATGGGCGCTGCTTACACCCGCGCAAGCGCACTTGCATATGCTTACAGTGTGTTACATATGTTTACTGCCGCTTATTTGTGCTTATTTGTGCCTTATTCATTATGACAGTGCCACTTTGATTGAAGGGATCTGGTTAATAGTCCCATGCAATACTCACATTCACTTTTACATGTTATAATGTCAGTTTTACAGCAGAACAACATTCATTCCACAAGGAAAATGATATGTGCTATAGTCGAACTTGAACCGTGTATACCTGTTTGTTAGGCAGATGCTCTAACCACTACACTATTGGTGTTCTGCTTCATTTATATGTATACCCATGGTTCATAGTTACCCACACACACACCTCAACACTTCACTAACGCAGCAGGCATCCATTCTCCTGTTGGGAAAACCACACTACTACACATTCGCCATTCTCTACTGCTCTGGACCCATACCGTATGTTGACTCACTCCAAGTATATTCAAACCTCCCAAGCCTATAGTCCTGGCACATATGTTTGTATGACTGCCAGGGTGTTCATATGGTCATCTTGGTTTAGGCTTGTCTGACTGGGGACCGGGACTGCCCTGTACCCGTTTAAAAGTCAGATTTAGCACATGGACAAGGTTACTCCCACTGTTAGCATCCTACCTGTGGTTAAAGACGCAGGTATTTTTCCCACCTCTGGCCAGCTTGATATGTCAGCACTAGATAATACAGGTATTCCGCTGCTGTTTTCCTTCGCATTTGTTATGAATGCTTTCTTGTGCCCATGTTTGTTCTGTATATATATATATATATATATATATATATATATATATATATATATATATGTGCACTAAATATTACGGGGGTTCCGCTGCTGTTTCCCTTCACATTCATTATGACTGCTTTATTGTGACCATGTTCATTCTTCATGGATGTATATATATATATATATATATATATATATATATATATATATATATATATATATATATATATATATATATATATATACACGTCTGTCTGTACATACACATGCATATACACCTACATGTTTATTTACATTTCCCATACTTTTGAATGATCCCCACTTACCGTCATGCATACCCACTTATGTTTGCTTTAAAGTGCCTTAATCACCCTATATCCGACTGTCATTATTGTGGGCATCATATAAAATTAGCCCTTGCATGGCTTGGACCTGGGAACAGGAACACCATAGTCACTAGTTTTACCACTAAACCATCCGTGATACATTTTGTATTGATGGTAATTAGGATATATGACTTTATTACAGCCATTCCACAGTACTGGCAACAAATGTGACAGTCGAGTGGTGTACATATGTATAGTACATGTTACTATTCGTATGTTTCTGAGAGGCATATGTATACATTTGCAAGTATACATATTTATGAATTGGACACATACTTGACAACTACTTATATGCATGTATGTGTGATGTGTAGCTATGCGAATATAAGTATGTACATTTATAGATATATGACTACATATCTGGAGTTATACATGGCCATGTATATGAACAACCACATACTGGAGGTACCTGTACCGTTTGTATACAGGGGTTGTGTGCATCATTACGATGAGGAACCTGGACGGGGTATACAATTTGTGGACATGTACTATTTGGAAGATGGCTATAGGGAAGCTTCATGGGACATGTGAAAGGTATATATTTCCGGTAAGGCACGTGGGGAGACATTCATCACAGTCAGATGTTTAATCCCGGGTCGTAGGTTCTGCAGGACCAGCTGGAGGCTGAGCAGGGTTGTAGACAACTACTGCTCATACAACTTGTGTCCGGATGTCTACGGGGCTGGACATTGTGTTGTGCCAACAAGTCTAATCTTTAGAAAAGACACATCCCATGAGGGATGGCCAAAAATTTGGACACCTATATCTCCCATTATTTTGGCTTTACAAAAATGAGGGAGGGTTATACATGCAAGGGATACATAGTTTGCAAGCCTGAGACTGCCTAGGGTGAGACTGCCTACTAGATATGGGTAGGGGGCACTATGTGCAGATATGGCTGCGCCAAGATAGCATCCCGAGTATGGGTGGTTTTGGTGGATGCTCAGCAAGGGGGAGTGGGCTGGGGAGGGGATGATGTGTATTCAATTATGTAGCCAGGTGTGTTGGGGTTGGTCGGCTCAATTCAGGCCAGACCATTATGTGGGTGTGAGCCGGTAACATTTCTGTCATGTGTATCGCACATTTTAATGTTCATATGTTTGTGGGATTGTGTTCTGCAGTATGGCCTGTCAGGGTGTATTGTGGATGTGAATGTATGTTCTTTGGTTTCTTTTCTGATTCATCCACTGCTCCCTCGTACATCTCCAGTTCACCTATTGTACATCCGACCCAGTCTCCCCTGGCGATTTTTTACATTACCCGTCACCCCCCCATATTCCACACACAACATCCATCCCTTCTCCGGTTGATGGCCCATGGAACAGACAACAGAACACATTGCATATACTACATATCTCTGGTATCAATATGGTTGTGAGGACAACCCTAGCATATTTGATCTTCCACATGCTGTACTTCACGCACATAGGTGCACGCAAATACTTATCTTTCATGACATGGAAGGCAGACCCGGATAATACCCATTCATCTTTGGGCCGTCCAGACAAGGACGACTTGGACCGTGAATGGGCAGATATTGAGCGAATGCTCTGACCATTGGTTGGGTTGCCACCTTTTCAAATGGCCAAAGTAGGACATTTTCGGGACACACATCAGGTTTTACAGGCCAACACATACCCACGGTCAGTACAAAGGATAGTACTTTACTTTATGCCTAAATGAAAGCTTATTCTTGTAGCAGTTTAGTTGCTTATTCTGTTTCTTGTAACATTTAGGTATTTTAGATATAGAAAAAACTATTTTATGGAACTAATACATAAAATATGGGACATAATTATGTCCTACAATCGCAGGACATTTGACATTTTTAATATTTTTGGTAAGGACACAACTGCCCAGAGATGGATTGTCCCTCACAAAGTGGGACAGGTGGTAACCCTAACCATTGGGCTAGGCTTAGCAAAGGCCAGCAGCATGAAAACATGCTGCGTTTTGCTTCCACTTGGTATAACAATCAACACTACAATGGAATATGGGCACAGGGCTTTAAATGTCATTTGTTCGAGGGACGGGGACTCAATATTCAGCTACATGCTTTTGTGTTTACTTTTTATTTTGGTGTTCGCAAAACTGTCTTGTATGCTTTGCATATATTTCAGTATCCACGGACACTGACAGGAGTGATTACTTTTAGAGGCAGGCTATACTAGTCAGAATTTTAGGTTGCGCGTCTGCAGCCAACATGTTTACGCCTCCATGCAGCGCTTAGACACGCCCCCTGCACTCGCACATGTTTCCTATGCACGTGGACATTGCGCCAGCATGACCTTCATTAATATGCATACGGTGGTGATGCACTATCTCTACTCTGCACGATCGGTGCAAGGCTAACGCCGTCCTTGCGCCGAGCTTCGTGAATCCCAGGGATTGTCTATAGTTTGTCAAAAACATTAATCTAGACATCCACCCCAGTAAGCACATAGAAAATCATTATGGCAGTGGTTAAAATAAATCTGTCCAATTATTGCTATTTTTATTTTAGTACATTCTGTCTGAGATATTTCAGTCAATAAAGCTGACTTGAATTGTTGGATGCAGGGGCTCTCAGTGGATAAAAGTGACTGACACTGTTATTTGCTTAAAATAAGCATTTACAATATCAAACAAAGTTCTTCGTTAGCACTCTTCAAGAAAAATCTGGATGATTGGATGGGAGATAGGAAATTTACCCCAGGGATCACTTCTGTGGCTATGCTGAACAGGGGCACAGGAAAATAATTTTCTTGGGTGACAAAAGCCAGGGTACCTTTTTGGCTAGGCTTATATAGGCCCTAAGGCCAAATTCCTAGTACCTACCTATGAACCTAAATATGGCTTTGTAGAAGTAGTGTGTGTAATTTTTTTTCATTTTCTCTAACAATCAAACATCAGCATTGCATTCAGTATTAGCTGTCTGTGGTGGTCTGTGCAGGATGTGTGATAGCAACTGATCATTGCCAGTGTGTTGCACTAAGTAGTGTTGCCCTGTAACAGCATTTGGTTATTCTGTTGAGTTTTTGGCTGTTCATTCCTTGTATGTGAGGTCCTTTTCTCTTTGTTGATTTTATCCAAGTACTTTGATTTCTTTTCTCAGTCACTCAGTAGTATAATATATGTCTCTGGCCATTTGTTCTTTCACTTTTCACCTCAGTCTAACAACAGATTGGTACACAGAATATAACTGTCTTTTTGAAGTGGTAGAAAGGCAGGTATTATTCCCAAAAAGACAAAATATATTTCCTTACTCATAAGTAAATAAGCAGAGACACTGGCACTCAAACCACTGACTTTTTAATATATTAAGCGCTTTCGTCAGGCATTTTGAAGAAGTCTTGTGGCAAATGCCTGACGAAAGCGCTTAATATATTAAAAAGTCAGTGGTTTGAGTGCCAGTGTCTCTGCTTATTTACTTCTTAGTTTTTTAAACTGTCGTCTAATATTTCCTTACTCATGAGTTTTGTTCAGGCCATCATCAAGTCAATCATTAGTTAAAAAATGGAGTCTTGGCCGGTTTCTGTGTAAATATATCCAAGTATCATAGCAAATGCTATGAAACAGCATAATCTTCTACAAACGTTATCCCTGATGTTTACTGGACTTTTTGGCAACATGTACTGTTGTGCGCAGCACTTGCCAAAATGTAGAATATGAAAAGAAGAATGATGTCAGTTATCACAGATACACAACTGGCAAATACACTTCTCATTGCCACTTCAACAGTTGGTACAGACATAGAATACTTATGCAAAAACAAGACATGTCAGACATCCCAGTAACTGCAGTCTTGCATGTCACATATCTCAACAGCTTTTTATTCTGAGTTTTGACATTTGTCATATCTGTTTTGGTAAAAATTTCACCTGGATTTGAACAGTCATAAAATTTTTAAAACTAATACATGCATTTGCACCATTACATTTGTGTTGTTTTAGCAAGGATAGTATTTGCAAATGTCTCATGTTGTAAGCCTACATCCTGTCTGACAGGAATACAGAAGTGATTCTGAAACCAGCAGTGTTTGTTTTTTGTTCCGTGACTGAGTTGCAACACTGGCTATGGAGTGCATAAAAAGCAAATGCATCTTCAATGTGGTAATATGGCCTTTCCAGGTATGATAATTGGCCCACGAAATTAAAAGGTTGGACACTCCTGGTGCAGGCATTTCATTGCTAATAAACTGTGTCCTACCTTAAATAAAGACATAAAAAACATTTATTATTAAACTCAAAGAGCAAACAAGAAAAAAAAAAAACACTGAGCACATAACCCACTAAAATTATATTGCATATAAAATGGGTCTAAATTATTTTGTTGAATGGCTATTCAGTGAACTCTATCTGAGAAAAAAAATGATGGGTTACATTTATATCTAAAATTATACAAATTGTATACAATGCTTTGAGGTTTGTTGTGCTTAGTACTTTTGTTGCATATTTCCAAAATTATCAAATCCAATTAGCTCAAGAAAAGAGGTAGTAAAAATTCCACATTTCCTGAGGTAGAACATTTGCAACTATAAAGCTTTCAAAAAGCAAATTGCACAATATTGAAAGAAATACAGTTGTATTCAAGCTGTTCTTTAAAAAAATGAATGTGAAAACTGTCACAGTTGTTTAAAATTATACGCCTGTTGTTACTAACATGACCAAAATCTTGTAATATGGCATTCTTCAATATTTACTGCAAAATCTAAGGTATTTTGCTTTATGACCAAAATAATGACTTTTCTTGTATTATATTTACCAGCCTTCATCAACATCAACTCTTAAACAAAAAAAGGCTCAGACAGCCTGCAATCAATGTCATTTTCCTTTATGGTTTGAGAGATTTTTCAGACCTCCTAGACACTGTGCAATAACTCCCCTCCCCCATTGCAAATGTCAAAAAGTATTTACTTCAGTATGCCCACATCACTTCAGCTAGAGCACAGACACTCCTTTAATTAATTTGAACTCTATGGTTGCTGAAAGACCTCACTCACTTGAACTGTTTGGATCCCCTTGCTGTGATTTGACTTGATATGACTCATATAAAAAAGGGAAGGATACATGGATATGTTTTCTTAAATTTGCATAATAGATACTGGTGACTAGGATACACCTAGTACATGAAGGAAGACGAAGGGGAGATGGTTTTCTGCATTTCAGATTCCAATACACTGGAAGATTAGGCAGTGTTAGTATAATTATGCCATGCCAATGTGGGTAGAAAGGTTGTGCTTACAGTGAAAAGAAAAGGAGAACAACAGAACAGAAAAAATCAGTAGGTGCTCATCACTTCAGATAGATTGCTGGCAGACTGAGGAGCATCAAAGCAGTGTATTGAAGCTTAGGAGATTAGAAGGGAGTCACGGGAGTCTGGCACCTTGTAGCTTTTATACATAATCTAGATACAGGATGGGATATTTAGGGCATACAAAAGAGTAAGTAGCACACAAAATAAAAAAAAATGATTCTATTACAAGCATGGCTAGTGAATGAATGCAGTGTGCAGAATATGTGTATGTGAGAATATGAGAGAGAAAGATAACAGGAAAAATGTATGTACATGTGTGTTTGTCTCTATAGAGCACAGACTGTGTGTGTGTGTGTGTGTGTGTGTGTGTATGCATGTGTGTATGGGAATGCGTACACACACACACACACACACACACACACACACACACACACACACACACACACACACACACACACACAAAACTATCTCTCTATCTGGCTGTCAGCAAGTATGTAGAAGACAGAATGTGATGACAAATATCTAAGAGTGTGTGCATGCATGTCACTGTGGGTGAGTATGTTACAGCAAGTATGGATGCTTCTAAGAGAGTGCATACATGTGTCACTGTATGTGACTACAGTACAGCACATATGGATGTTTCTAAGAGTGTGTGCATGTGTGTCACTGTGTGAGAGAGTACAGTACAAAGTGTATGGATTTTTATAAGAGTGTATGTATGTGTGTCACTGTGTCAGTAAAGTACAGCATGTATGCATGTTTCTAAGAGTGTGCAGTTGTGCCACTGTGTGTAAGTAGAGTACAGCATGTATGGATGCTTCTAACAGAGTGTGCATGTGTGTCACTGTGTGTGAGTCCAGTACAGTGTGTATGGATGTTTCTAAGAACATGTGCATGAGTGCCATTGTGTGTGAGTACACTAAAGCATCTGTGGATGTTTGTAAGAGTGTTTGCACAGGTTTGACTGGGAGTACAGTACAGTACAGCATGCATGGATGTTTATAAGAGTGTATGCATGTGTGTCATTGTGTGTGAGTAGAGTACAATGTGTATGGATGCTTCTAAGACTGTGTGCAAGTATGCAGTGGTGGCTCATGCCATCGGGCTGCAGGACTGCAGCCCCCCCCCCAGTTGTGTTAAGAAAAAAAGAAGAACATTTCATTTTTTAAAATAAAATATTTATAAATTAAAAACAGTGCTCAGTGAGTCCAACTGATTCATGAACTCTCGGAACTCGAACTGCACATGCTCTGCGAGGTTCTGGGATTTTTATTATTTTTTTATTTTTAGTTTCTGTAAATTTGGACTGCTTTGAAAGTAGTCCAGATTATGCAGAGAGAACTGCATCACTTTGATGCCCAGACGTCTGTGCAGTTAACGGCACAGTAAAGTGGAAGGGGGTTGGACTGCCACGTCCACAGTCACATAAGTGACGTGGACAGCTGAAAGGCTACTGATTGGTTCTCGATCTCTTTCCAAAAAAGAGAGCGAGAAACAATACGTTGTAACAGCAGTGCACAGTGCTGGTTACTTCACTTGTCACGGTGCTACTGTTGCAAACAGAACAAGTCGTTAATTGCTTTTTTTTGGCTTGCTATTATTATAGGGAGAGTCCGAGAAAGATTCAGGACTTGATTCCTATCCTGACTGATGGTTGACCTAGCTAAACTTCATATTGTTTGTGATCCGGAGATGGACAGTCGACAGTCACTCATCATTTTTTTAACTTTAGTTGAGAGGTAGGTGCCTGACTCCTTTTGCATGTCTTAGCAGTTAATTTCCCAGCAAGTTTCTTACAGCAACCATAATGACAATATCTAAGCTGTCCCTTTAATATGCTAACTTATTCAGCTGAGGCCGTCCATGAAAATTGCAGCTTTGTATTATTAGTATACACAAGCATATAAACAAGCTGTGTTTTATAATGATACAGAATGATCAGGCACTGAATATAGAAGAAAAATAAGGCAGCAGTGCAGAGAGAAAGAGTGAAGGAAATCTGGTCAATTTGTCTCACAAAGGTAGTTGAGCAGTCAGTCACAGTGACAAAATAAAAACAGAGGGTGAAATATTTTTACTACAGTTGTTCACATTTACTGAAGTTTGCATGCTTGTAGTAGTCTTGAATTAAAAAAAAACTAATAGGCTTGAGTCTTCTGAACCTCTTAAAGAACTCCAACCTTGAGCTTTGGTCCACAAGTACTAGCTTGGCTTACAGTCCAGGAGGCCATTTAGGAGCCCAGCCCTAGATTTCCAATTGCCTCAAAACACTATCTGATTAACACAGGAGGCAAATGATAGCTGAGTGAATAAAGCCCTGTACCACATAAACTGTATCGCACAGTCTTAACCATCTGCACCAAGTGGCAAACTATAGGGATGGGCTTCTATTAGGGTTATGCAAAATATGATGGGCCATTTTAATTCACTTTTCTTCCTTGAAGGCATTAATGAAATACATTGAAGTATGAGCAAAGGAAGATGTTGCCATGCCAGTAATAAAAAACGTAAATTATGTTCATGTCAGGTTGAGCCTATGATGAGGCATACATATATGATGATAGCCTTACATGAACAGTCCCTTAACCAAGGATTTATACATTTATATAAATAAATGTAAATTTTTATCCTTCATCCGCGGTGAGCTGTTTATGACTTTTCTGGTTTCTGGACTTTGTTCGTGATTTATACATTTAGGTTATCACTAGCCAAACTACTGTGCTGTGAAACTCAAAACATACTTTTTTTTTTGTACTCTACGTATATCTTGAATATGGACTGCATATAAGTTAAATTCCTCAAAACAGTATCACTAAGGTTGGTAGCCAATAGTACACTACAAAGACATTACTCATTACTTTGGTCACATTCTCCATTCTCCATATTTGTTGGCTTGCCTGTTCCCCTTACATTTTATTAGTGTGTCTAGTAATTTTCACAGCTGTGAACCAATACTGCAAACTTTGTGAGTTATTGTGGTATATACTCCTCAACCTTTTAGTACAAGAAATCTGGCCAAAGCCAAAAATAATTGGGGGACAAAGACTGAAAAATAGGGGCAAATTTTAAATATTGCTCTTATAAACTTTGAAAGTTACTAGAATAAAAGGGTTTGTGTTAGAGTGTATTTTTGAAGGATATGGAGTCTGAAACTCAAATGTCTGTCATTATTTAGCGACTTCAGTTCTCAATAATTTGCCAGAAAAACATAAATGTTTATGAGGAACAGAACAAAATTATGAGCCAAAATCTAGACATTCTGCAAAACTCAGGAAAGTTGAGTGGTATGTTGCTATCTATAACATTCATGGAAACTCTCTGTGCCCATGCTGAATTGTGCATTGTTTATGCATTCTGAGAAAACAACCAGGCATCCTGTTTCATACATAAAATGATACCCTTAGTGTCCTTGATCATTACTAGTAGTATATGTCTTGCTGTTGCAGTTGCCAGTGTACAACCGATGAAACAATGTACTATCTGACATTATATTATATATCAATAATTTAATAAGCGGTGATGTAAGCGCATTTCCAACACCAGAGCACAGTTCACTGAAACATTCACCTGAGTTTTGTATTTCCTGGTACGAGCTGACCTTCATTATTTGTTACAGCTTTGCTTTGCTGCTTTCCAAGCCTAATTTCAGTTATCACAATGAGTAGACATGCTTAATAAATCATAGTAGAATCTGGTGTACCATCGCATGGCTAAGCTATTGGCTGTACTTTCTGGTACAACTCCCAAGATTAAGTGACTTCCAGCCCTTATATAGCCCAGTGCACTCATACAGCCATGAGAGAATGGTGGTAGGATTGGAATAACAGTAGTTACTTGAAAAGCTAGTAATGTGGGTTTGAATTAGAATAAGGAATGATTTATGTGCACCATTTTCATTTAATTTCCAGATTATAATAGGGGACATAGAAGTAGTACTTCAACTTACTGAACAAGAGAAAAATATGGGACCTCTACACTTAGCTGAATAGTACGAATTAACTGGTTATTGAGATAATTATCACAGTACCATGGGTACCTGTTTATGTTTATGGTATAATTTTGTTGTCTTTAACTCTGGTGTTTTAGCACACATTATTTCCTCTATCATTGCACATAATAGATTTTGTGACGGCTTCATCCTCAGACAGCATCTTCTTTTTCTCAAGTTTTTGTATTATATGGAGTGTGGTTTGTATTTTACACAAGGTACTGTGTAGGCCTGAGTGACCTCCAAGATGTACATTGTTGAATCTGACCTAAGCTAAAATCGGCACATCATAACCATAAATAAATGTGCACAAGCCTGAGAGATGTGTTATGCTGGTTAATGCAAACTGAAACACACAGAAAGGTGGAACTGGGCTAGGTATACATACAAACATACAGAATGAAACTCTGTGTACTGTAGACCATACCTCTCAACTGTACCAAATTTCTCAGTTTTTATCAGTTTTGAGATCCAAATGGTTCCCGAGTGGCACCCCTTAATTTATGAATTTCCCGGCCTTTTATTTATTTTTTTTGGCTGACGTCATCACATGCAGAGATGTGCACGATGACATCAGCTCCATGAACAGCCTTCCAGCCTTTTGTAATTGGAGGGGCACATTCTGGCCAGCCAGTATCAATAAAACATAGTGTGCGAACCATGCATGCATTTCCCAGCTGCTCCAGGTAAAGGACAAGTAAAACAAGGAATTTGGTTCTTCATACTAGTAGTAAGTATGCACTGCCTTGGTCCATTTAGCGGTGTAACAAGTGAGAATTACACTATTTCTTAATGGTGTGCAGCTGTAAACCCTGCCACTGTCCAGTAGCTTAGCTGCAAGCAGAATGGTACTGAGCATTTTTATTTGAATGGTAGTTTTCATTTAGTGGTTCTTTCTTCTGGGTCCGTTTACTGGGTCCACAGTGTGTGTTAATTTTTGAATGGTAACTGAGCTCAATTTGTTACCAGGTCCATAGTGTTTGAATGGTACACAGTACTGAGACCAGTTTGATTCTTCATACTAGTAGTTTAGCCACAAACAAGCAAGCATTACACAATGGTTTACTTGTATTTCAAATCTAGCTATTATTAAGACAAGAGGTGTGTTTGTGAGTTTGTGTGTGTGTGTGTGTGTGTGTGTGTGTGTGTGTGTGTGTGTGTGTGTAGTCATTTAAGCTCAGACTTTATTTCTGATAACTTACATGTTGCAACGTGCATCAAACGTATCTCTGCAGCATCACAGCAGTCTTTTTTAACTGTGGCATTTTACTGTCAGTTCACTTCTGCTGTCAGTCTTTTGAGATCAGTCATTCCGATGTGCGTTTAATCACATATTTTATTAAGACAGTAAGCAGTATTTTATTGCATGCCTGCTATGTTCCAGTTAGTGATTGTACTCACTCT
Source organism: Protopterus annectens (assembly GCF_019279795.1). Lineage (NCBI taxonomy): Eukaryota > Metazoa > Chordata > Ceratodontiformes > Protopteridae > Protopterus > Protopterus annectens. The sequence goes on from NC_056739.1 coordinate 699,719,161, forward strand.
CTCTCCCTTCAAATACTTTTGCTTCGTTCTTTGTCAATAATTCAGCAGGCAGAGCTTTCAGGCACATAATCACTGAGATGCATTCCCTTTCTATACCAGTGATTATGTGTCTGAAAGGACTGCCCAAATTATGCACGTCTCAGCATAGATACAAGAGAGCCAGCAGGTCAGGAGCTGACATACGTAGTAACATTTGTGACTGACTGAGCAATAAAATGCTTGTTTGAAATCCAACTTGCACGTCTAAGTGGGTTGAGCAGTTTAAGGCAGCCTTCTGGCTGAGCAACGTCAGTTAAGAAACCTCGTTGCCTGGTTGTAATTTTATAAAGTTAAAGATTAAGATACTTGTGGTTGTAAGATGTGTAAAGGTGTAAAATGGAGCAGTTGACTGGCTTGTGAAAAGGAAGCTCCAACATTGTTCTGTGACTGCAATTACTTTGTTTTTAATTTGCTTTTCGTATTGAAACGGCAGTCTGCATTTGCATTTAAGTGTGCTTGTTCTTAATTTGCTTTTCATATTGAAATAGCAGTCTGCATTTAAGTGTGCTTTCTTATTGAAGGGGTGGTACAGTCTGCATTTGCATTTAAGTGTGCTTGTCCTTAATTTGCTTTTCTTTTTGTACATTTTCTTACTTAAGGTAGGGAGTGTGTGTGCTTTCTTACTGAAGGTAGGGGGCTGTGCTTTCTTATTGAAGGTAAGGTGTGTGTATGTGCGATCTTAATGAAGGTAAGGTGTGTGTGTGCTGTTTTATTGAGGGTAGGGTGTGTGTGTGTTCTGTGGTTTGTTCCTCTTAAAATTTGTGGTTTTCTATTCCCTGTTACAGTATCACCAGCTTATAATTTTTTAATGTAACATAGGCAATTTTTTCCTCGAGGGCAACAGGCACTTTATTTGTAGATGAAACAATGAAATATAGTTGTTGGTTAGCAGCAACCACTTCATTAGTTACAGATATCTTTAATGTGAAATTATTTAGATGACTTTTACTTCTGCAGAGATTGCGCATATTTACTGATACTGGTGGACTGTTGAAGTTTGAGTAAACTTTTATGATGGAAATGTTCTGAATTGGGCAGTTTTGTCATTATTGGTTCATGCATTTTTTTTCATTGCTTACTGAAAAAATGTTCAAAACAATACATTTAAAACCCACTCTAACAAGTGTGCTGTATTATACAAGGAATATTTTAATAAAGTCAGGAAGGTGTATCAAATAACACATGTATGTTTCTTGTTTTGTGTGCAAGGGGTCAATGATTTGAAAACAGCCCAAAGGTAATTTATATCCACCACTGGCCAGATGCATTTTCTTTGGATGTGGTGTGGGTTTCAATGCTGTTTCAAGGAATGTGAGCTTTAAGGGCATAGCAATTTTAATGTTGTCTGTTTTCATTGTGAGACAGTATTGCTTTGTTTAGCAGATGTCTATTAGTGTTTGTACATTGTGCTATAAAATGTAAACATAAAATCCAAATAATCATTGTAGAAGTAAAGCATTATGCACACATTAGTGTTTATGGTAAACGGGGCGAAATAGACCGGTAATGGGACAATGGAATGGCTGCAGGGGGACTCTGGTGCCATATTTTGGTTGTCTGTTCTTCAGTTTGCATTTGATTCCATTGGAGTGGGTGGGGTTATGTAATTATGTATGAAAATTTGATGTTAATCAGCGTACAGATTTGTACCTATTTTTCATGGGCCTTGTCCAGATTTTGATGTTTCCAGGTTGAGAGGTATGCTGTAGACTGCAGTGTGAAAGCATATGTGTACATTGTAAGTAAATGTATGGCAATGTGGATTTTATTTTACTCCTTTCCTTTTACCTTAGCAAAGATGTTGTTATGAAGCATAGAGCCATACCACTATTTCTGTGTTGACATATATTCTCCTATCTGCTTCTCTCTATGAAACTGACTCTTTAGATGGGGAGGACTTTGAATATAATATGGTGTTAACAGCAGCAACACTTCATAGCAGGAGCATGTCAGGGAGTAGGAAGCATACCTCTCAACCTCTTAGTGAAATCCTTCTGGACAAAACTAAAAATAAGGATGGATGCCCAAAATTAGGGACATATTTTAAATATTACTTTTATAAATTTAGAAAGTTGTTAAAATAACAGGGTTTGCATTAGCACACATTTTTGAAAGATATGAAATCTGAAACGCAAAAGTCTTTCATTATTTAGTGACTTCAGTCCTCCATGCTTTCCCAGAAAACACACATTTTATGAGAAGAGATCAAAAATATGAGGCAAAAAAATCTGAATATTGTGTGAAATTGTAGACTGCTGAGAGGTATGGGAAGAAGGCTAAGCAGAGAGATACCATAGTTACAATAATGACAGCTTTTCACAAAAAAAATGATATGAGACAGAGAATAGTTGGAGTTTTTTTAGTCTGTCCATATAGGACAAGTGTTTAAGGCCTAGGATCCTCTTTGTGAGGTACTTTTGCAGCCTCTCCAGTTGTTGTATGTACCCTACCTTCTGCCTGCTCCTTTTGCACTGCCTTCTCAGTTCGCCAAGAAACAGCTTCTTCATCAAGGATAATTGTAACTGTTTTATTGATGCTTAACCCTATCTGTACCGGTTAGCACTGAATATTAAGCTAGTCCCAGTAATGCTGGGATAACAAGGAATATGTGTCCATTTTAGATGATGTTGGGCCAATTAAGTGATATCATCTTCAAAGTCATCCACAGTAATCGTATGCTAGTGAGGCAAGATTAGGTTGGTTTGGACATTTGATGAGGAGGGATACTGGGTATACTGGGAAAAGGATGATAAGGATGAAGCTGCCAGGTAAGAGAAAAAGGGGAAGGCCTAAGATAAGGTTTATGGATGTGGTGAGAGAGGACATGCAGGTGGTTGGTGTGACAGAGAAAGATGCAGAGGACAGGAAGAAATGGAAACAGATGATTTGTTGTGGCTACCCCTAATGGGAATAGCTGAAAGAAAAAGAAGAAGAGAGTGTTTATATGCAGAATATATCATGTAATTTTGATGTCCAATATGCCTATACTTAGCAGGCATATTTGTTAAGCACAGAAAAAAAAATGTGGTTTCTGGTCAAAAGTTTTAAAATGTCCAAAATGGAATGAAAGATATCTTAGAAAGGTTCAGAGAACTGAGATTTGCATTTCTACTGGACTATTTCTATGTGTTCCATTATTGTATATTGTTCAGCTGTCATCTGTTTATGATTTACAGTCGGCCAGTCACTAATTAGAACTGCAGTGAAAAGTTAAATTGGTCATTTCCAAAGTTAGAGAGTAATAATATTGGTTAAGAGTGAATATGTGTGGAAACTTTCTAGCATACCTCCTTGTATACAACCCTTCCATCTAAGTTACAGGATGTTGTGGGTTTCACAAACATACACCATTTTAGGAAACCTCTATTATTATTCCTTACTCTAATTTGGGTCTATGTATTTACCAACAATTATTTTATAATTTCTGATTCCCTATATGTTATAAATCTTTGAATACAGGCAGCATGTAGTTTTATAAGTATCATTTGCTAGTTGGCTGATAAGATCAGGAAAAACCCAAAGCATGACTATAACCAATACATTGCTCAGGAAATGTTTTAGTTATCTTTACAGAAATACTTGAGACTATATTTGGACTTGGTCAGGGATGTCTACATTGACCAAACTTCAGTGTATGTGGCATATGGCACCATTAGCTAAGGACTTAACGGACTCAATTCAGAGCAGCAGAGATGGTGGAGACCAGTGGACAGAACAAGTTTAATTTCTGCATTATGGAGTGTAGCACTAATAATAGGGCACACCACTGCCTTCAGTGGATAGTACAACTTGCAATACTGTGTTCTTTGTGTATGCTAACATCAGGCTGAAAAATGGCCTACATACAGCACTAGTCACCCACAGTGGCCACATAACAACTGAACTGCTGTAGTGATACTTATCTTGTCATGCCTGAATTAATCACACTACATATATGTGTAGGCCGCATACTATAGTGATACCTCCCAGTGTGTACCATACACCATGACTATGTCAGGTTACCAAGGCCACTACCCCTTAACCTCAGTGTATGTTGTAGTTAGAGGAACTATCCATCAGTCTATCATGCGTTGCCATTTCTCTTTCACTTCATCATTTAGTTTGGGTTTTGTAATCTTTGAAATACTTGGTGTGTGGTACTGGGTCATACAGGTATGGACAAGCAGGTTTGCAATCCCATAGCTGTATTCAGCCTACTTATTTGTCTGCTGCTTCTTCCAGTTTAACTTTTTATTACTTCCTTCCCATGTAAGAATGTCAAAATTAGTAAGTGTGTACACGGAGATGTTAAACAACTGAAATAAAAATCTAACAAAATACAAAAGTATTATTGTTTCTACTTGATTTACAATCCAGAATACAGGGATCATTGTATGTTATTGTTGTATAATCTGTCAGAATGCAGCCCTTGCTACCTGGGAAATACTCAAAGTAGGACTCAGTAAGTCATACTGTATCTCATAATCTGCCTCTGGCTGTCAGCAATCACAAGCTGTTTCTGCCATGGACATACTTTAACCTAGATCAAAAGCCCAAAGTAATCATATTAGGTGAGAATTCATTAGGATGTGTAATCCGATGCTTTTTCTAGATGATATTTTTAAGCAATGAAAATCTGTTAAAATGACATAATCACTGACAGCCAGTGTCTTTAATTAAAGTCCCAGTTGTTGTGGTTTTGACTAAGCATAGATAAAATTACCACTTTGAACCTGTTTTGTAATTCCAGTGAAATTATGCTAGCAAATGTACTTTTTTCCCTCTATCCCCTAAGAATAAATGTTTACACATTTTGCAGTCTTGGTTTCTGCACCTATAGTAAGTAGCACAATGGAAGGTAACTTGTTGACGGACATTATGCACTGAGACCAGCTGCTCAATTTCCAGTTTCAGCCTCATGACAGTGAGTTAATAATTAACTATATATTGCAATGGTTTAATGCACTCCAGTGAATCATGCTAGCTTCAGGCTACATCTGCCAAAACAATACTGAGGTATTTAGATAAACATTCATTTGGGCCTTTTTCAGATAAGACCCACTTCAGATGGCACCAACTTTTACAGAAAGAATGCAGAGTATACAAGAGATAAGACAGAGATTATACACATTATTAAGAGATAAATAGGTAGCTACCCTTATTTGATGCTGGAAGATCAGAAGGCTGTGGATTCTATTCCCACCCCAAAATAGCAGCCCAAACTAAGTGGCTTTTTAAGTTATAAAATGATTTCACACTCTTGAATGAAGTTTGAGGCAGAATGTCTATATAAGACAAATAGCTTGCTAGTCCCAGCAGAATGACAGGACTGATTTTTATAGTTTTATGAAGGGCAGGGTATACACCTGCACTAAGGATTAATGTTTCATATGTTTCTTTTAGTGTACTTTGTTGTGATCATATTTAGTGCACCTTCCTGGTTATCAGGCTCAGCAAGCAGTCAGTAGTGGCAGACATTTGTCCGAGATTGGTACAGCTCTACCTGCCTTTAATAAAGTTTAGTGATCCAATACATTACCTTGCCATTGATGTCAAGCAGAATGATCTTTACGTGTTGTTTACATAAAAACTTCAACGTAATGTTCATAATTTCTTTAATGATCCCTATCAACCATTGAGCCATATTCAAAACCAGCTCATAACATTGTCATTCCATGGCACTGTTGTCAATATATGTACCAAGGTTGCACGCTTTATAAGTCAGGGTTACCACAAGCTGCATATTCAATAAAAACACACAGAGACCTCAGATGGAGTAAATGACCACAGCCATGTGTTTATTGCCATTTACTGCTAATGACCTTTCTGTAATAGAAGCCAATTATTATGAGATGTGCGCAAGGCAGGAATGTCAGGGAGGCCATTTTATTTCTTTCATAGCATTCCCCTAACCTACAGGACAACAGACAGCACTGTCGATATCCGGCCCTTCTGATTCAACACACCCACATCATAACAACTTTTTCATTTTCACAATTCATCACAATTCCTCTGGTCCACCTTACAATCTGCCAAGGAGCCATTTCCAGGCTGGTAAGTCCCCTGGCAACAATCCCTTGGGGCTGTCTGGCCTGTGGAAGGTCCAGCTAAAAAGTCATGTGACCTCCCACCCACTTACCTTGGCCTCCCTTACCTTTCCTGTCTTCCACCACAGAAGGGAGGATATTCCTCCCTTCTGCCAGCATATCTCATCATATTCTAAGTGAATGTCCTTCAAAGCTAAATCTGCTTGCAATTCCTTATAAAAGATCCCCAAAACTTCTTCAGATAAATGAACCCCATCCTTACCATACCTGTCTGTCCATGATACCCGAATTCCAGGGTGAGGAATGTACAACCCATTAATGTCTCTTAACACCTTATCCATAGGATTATTAATTCTCCATCTCATTCTCTCTGCCGCTTTAATGGACCTAGCCCCCTCCATTTTCTTCTCTTACCAGTTCTGACCAACAAATAATAGCTTGTGGCCAGCATTCATGCATGCAATATATTTCTTCTATCATCAAACCATTTAGATCTTTTATTGGATGTTGACAAATTTCATTACTCCCCCCGGTGCACTACAATGGCTGCAGGAGACTTACCGCTTCTTGATGCTTTTTGTAGAACTGCCCTAAGATGGTGCCACCAAATTCCTGATACCCTAAACCAAACTGCTTTGCAAGAAACTTGTTTTCCTCTTTGAAAGGAGAAGCCCTTCCTGCCCTGGACCCAGTGGTGGAGACTCCAAATAAATGAATGACCCACTATCCAGATGCATTTCCAATCCAAAGGTGTGTGAGCTGAAATACAAAGGACAAGAGTTAAAGCCACTTATACCTTACATAGCCATTATAAGCAGTGAATTTGCACCTGCCCATCCTCATAATGTCTGCCTGTGAAGCCCCCATTGCATGTGTATATGGGGCTGCACCTATTCGAAAGGAATGTAATGTATATCTATCTGTGTCTAGGCCACTCAACTTAATTGCCTCCTTTAAACTGCTCTCTCCTGATACTGTGTCAAAGGTTCACCTTGTTGATGACAAAAGAATGGACCATCTAACCTATCCCTATATTTGCTGTACTCTAGTAGCATTTTAGTCACGTCCCATTCTAAACCCTTTGGGGTAACCACCCTTACCCACTTACCTTTGCCTTCTTGATCCATTTTGGATTTAGCCACATAAACCCAAGTGTCCTCCCCAAGCAAATGTACATGTGCCATTGATAAAACTGTTCGTTGACCTTTCTTCTTGTTTGGTTGAACAATTTCAGACCATCTAAATGCCCCACAAAAAGCCAGCAAATGCCAGCCCTAAATAATGCTACCTTGTAAGAAGAAAAACAAAAATTTGAAACAGCAAACCACAGTTTATACAATAAAGCTGGATCTATGTGGTACCTCTTATCAAGCCTCTTGGGTGTTTGTTTCCACCAGCCCGTAAACATTATCCATACTTGAAATGTGTTAGCTAAATCCTTCAAACCCACAACCTGATGAAACCAATTCAAGGCTGACAATGTGTTTCTCGCCCTTCCCAGATTCCATTAATGAAATACATTGAAGTATGAGCAAAGGAAGATGTTGCCATGCCAGTAATAAAAAACGTAAATTATGTTCATGTCAGGTTGAGCCTATGATGAGGCATACATATATGATGATAGCCTTACATGAACAGTCCCTTAACCAAGGATTTATACATTTATATAAATAAATGTAAATTTTTATCCTTCATCCGCGGTGAGCTGTTTATGACTTTTCTGGTTTCTGGACTTTGTTCGTGATTTATACATTTAGGTTATCACTAGCCAAACTACTGTGCTGTGAAACTCAAAACATACTTTTTTTTTTGTACTCTACGTATATCTTGAATATGGACTGCATATAAGTTAAATTCCTCAAAACAGTATCACTAAGGTTGGTAGCCAATAGTACACTACAAAGACATTACTCATTACTTTGGTCACATTCTCCATTCTCCATATTTGTTGGCTTGCCTGTTCCCCTTACATTTTATTAGTGTGTCTAGTAATTTTCACAGCTGTGAACCAATACTGCAAACTTTGTGAGTTATTGTGGTATATACTCCTCAACCTTTTAGTACAAGAAATCTGGCCAAAGCCAAAAATAATTGGGGGACAAAGACTGAAAAATAGGGGCAAATTTTAAATATTGCTCTTATAAACTTTGAAAGTTACTAGAATAAAAGGGTTTGTGTTAGAGTGTATTTTTGAAGGATATGGAGTCTGAAACTCAAATGTCTGTCATTATTTAGCGACTTCAGTTCTCAATAATTTGCCAGAAAAACATAAATGTTTATGAGGAACAGAACAAAATTATGAGCCAAAATCTAGACATTCTGCAAAAATCAGGAGAGGTGAGAGGTAGGTTGCTATCTATAACATTCATGGAAACTCAATGTGCTTATGCTGAATTGTGCATTGTTTATGCATTCAGAGAAAACAACCAGGCATTCTGTTACATACATAAAATGATACCCTTAGTGTCCTTGATCTTTACTAGTAGTATATGTGTCTTGCTGTTGCAGTTTCCAGTGTACAACTGATAAAAGGATATACTATCTGACATTATATTATATATTAATAATTTAATAAGCAGTGATGCAAATGCATTTCGAACACCAGAGCACAGCTCACTGAAACATTCACCTGAGTTTTGTGGTTCCTGGTACGAGCTGACCTTCATTATTTGTTGCAGTTTTGCTTTGCTGCGTTCCAAGCCTAATTTCAGTTATCACAATGAGTAGACATGCTTAATAAATCATAGCAGAATCTGGTGTACCATCGCATGGCTAAGCTATTAGCTGTACTTTCTGGTACAAATCCCAAGATTAAGTGACTTCCAGCCCTTATATAGCCCAGTGCACTCATACAGCCATGAGAGAATGGTGGTAGGATTGGAATAACAGTAGTTACTTGAAAAGCTAGTAATGTGGGTTTGAATTAGAATAAGGAATGATTTATGTGCACCATTTTCATTTAATTTCCAGATTATAATAGGGGACATAGAAGTAGTACTTCAACTTACTGAACAAGAGAAAAATATGGGACCTCTACACTTAGCTGAATAGTACGAATTAACTGGTTATTGAGATAATTATCACAGTACCATGGGTACCTGTTTATGTTTATGGTATAATTTTGTTGTCTTTAACTCTGGTGTTTTAGCACACATTATTTCCTCTATCGTTGGACTTAGATTTTGTGATGGCTTCATCCTCACACAGCATCTTCTTTTTATCAAATTTTGTATTATATGGAGTGTAGTTTGTATTTTACATAAGGTACTGTGTAGGCCTGAGTGACCTCCAAGATGTACATTGTTGAATCTGACCTAAGCTAAAATCGGCACATCATAACCATAAATAAATGTGCACAAGCCTGAGAGATGTGTTATGCTGGTTAATGCAAACTGAAACACACAGAAAGGTGGAACTGGGCTAGGTATACATACAAACATACAGAATGAAACTCTGTGTACTGTAGACCATACCTCTCAACTGTACCAAATTTCTCAGTTTTTATCAGTTTTGAGATCCAAATGGTTCCCGAGTGGCACCCCTTAATTTATGAATTTCCCGGCATTTTATTTATTTTTTTGGCTGACATCTTCACATGCAGAGATGTGCACGATGACATCAGCTCCATGAACAGCCTTCCAGCCTTTTGTAATTGGAGGGGCACATTCTGGCCAGCCAGTATCAATAAAACATAGTGTGCGAGCCATGCATGCATTTCCCAGCTGCTCCAGGTAAAGGACAAGTAAAACAAGGAATTTGGTTCTTCATACTAGTAGTAAGTATGCACTGCCTTGGTCCATTTAGTGGTGTAACAAGTGAGAATTATACTATTTCTTAATGGTGTGCAGCTGTAAACCCTGCCACTGTCCAGTAGCTTAGCTGCAAGCAGAATGGTACTGAGCATTTTTATTTGAATGGTAGTTTTTATTTAGTGGTTCTTTCTTCTGGGTCCGTTTACTGGGTCCACAGTGTGTGTTAATTTTTGAATGGTAACTGAGCTCAATTTGTTACCAGGTCCATAGTGTTTGAATGGTACACAGTACTGAGACCAGTTTGATTCTTCATACTAGTAGTTTAGCCACAAACAAGCAAGCATTACACAATGGTTTACTTGTATTTCAAATCTAGCTATTATTAAGACAAGAGGTGTGTTTGTGAGTTTGTGTGTGTGTGTGTGTGTGTGTGTGTGTGTGTGTGTGTGTGTGTGTGTGTGTGTGTGTGTGTGTGTAGTCATTTAAGCTCAGACTTTATTTCTGATAACTTACATGTTGCAACGTGCATCAAACGTATCTCTGCAGCATCACAGCAGTCTTTTTTAACTGTGGCATTTTACTGACAGTTCACTTCTGCTGTCAGTCTTTTGAGATCAGTCATTCCAATGTGCGTTTAATCACATATTTTATTAAGACAGTAAGCAGTATTTTATTGCATGCCTGCTATGTTCCAGTTAGTGATTGTACTCACTCTCTCTCCCTTCAAATACTTTTTGCTTCGTTCATTTCCTAACTTTGTCAATAATTCAGCAGGCAGAGCTTTCAGGCACATAATCACTGAGATGCATTCCCTTTCTATACCAGTGATTATGTGTCTGAAAGGACTGCCCAAATTATGCACGTCTCAGCATAGATACAAGAGAGCCAGCAGGTCAGGAGCTGACATACGTAGTAACATTTGTGACTGACTGAGCAATAAAATGCTTGTTTGAAATCCAACTTGCACGTCTAAGTGGGATGAGCAGTTTAAGGCAGCCTTCTGGCTGAGCAACGTCAGTTAAGAAACCTCGTTGCCTGGTTGTAATTTTATAAAGTTAAAGATTAAGATACTTGTGGTTGTAAGGTGTGTAAAGGTGTAAAATGGAGCAGTTTACTGGCTTGTGAAAAGGAAGCTCCAACATTGTTCTGTGACTGCAATTACTTTGTTTTTAATTTACTTTTCGTATTGAAATGGCAGTCTGCATTTGCATTTAAGTGTGCTTGTTCTTAATTTGCTTTTCATATTGAAATAGCAGTCTGCATTTAAGTGTGCTTTCTTATTGAAGGGGTGGTACAGTCTGCATTTGCATTTAAGTGTGCTTGTCCTTAATTTGCTTTTCTTTTTGTACATTTTCTTACTTAAGGTTTTTGTATTATATGGAGTGTGGTTTGTATTTTACACAAGGTACTGTGTAGGCCTGAGTGACCTCCAAGATGTACATTGTTGAATCTGACCTAAGCTAACTGCTTTCTTACTGAAGGTAGGGGGCTGTGCTTTTTTATTGAAGGTAAGGTGTGTGTATGTGCGATCTTAATGAAGGTAAGGTGTGTGTGTGCTGTTTTATTGAGGGTAGGGTGTGTGTGTGTTCTGTGGTTTGTTCCTCTTAAAATTTGTGGTTTTCTATTCCCTGTTACAGTATCACCAGCTTATCATTTTTTAATGTAACATAGGCAATTTTTTCCTCGAGGGCAACAGGCACTTTATTTGTAGATGAAACAATGAAATATAGTTGTTGGTTAGCAGCAACCACTTCATTAGTTACAGATATCTTTAATGTGAAATTATTTAGATGACTTTTACTTCTGCAGAGATTGCGCATATTTACTGATACTGGTGGACTGTTGAAGTTTGAGTAAACTTTTATGATGGAAATGTTCTGAATTGGGCAGTTTTGTCATTATTGGTTCATGCATTTTTTTCATTGCTTACTGAAAAAATGTTCAAAACAATACATTTAAAACCCACTCTAACAAGTGTGCTGTATTATACAAGGAATATAATTTAATAAAGTCAGGAAGGTGTATCAAAGAACACATGTATGTTTCTTGTTTTGTGTGCAAGGGGTCAATGATTTGAAAACAGCCCATAGGTAATTTATATCCACCACTGGCCAGATGCATTTTCTTTGGATGTGGTGTGGGTTTCAATGCTGTTTCAAGGAATGTGAGCTTTAAGGGCATAGCAATTTTAATGTCGTCTGTTTTCATTGTGAGACAGTATTGCTTTGTTTAGCAGATGTCTATTAGTGTTTGTACATTGTGCTATAAAATGTAAACATAAAATCCAAATAATCATTGTAGAAGTAAAGCATTATGCACACATTAGTGTTTATGGTAAACGGGGCGAAATAGACCGGTAATGGGACAATGGAATGGCTGCAGGGGGACTCTGGTGCCATATTTTGGTTGTCTGTTCTTCAGTTTGCATTTGATTCCATTGGAGTGGGTGGGGTTACGTAATTATGTATGAAAATTTGATGTTAATCAGCGTACAGATTTGTACCTATTTTTCATGGGCCTTGTCCAGATTTTTGATGTTTCCAGGTTGAGAGGTATGCTGTAGACTGCAGTGTGAAAGCATATGTGTACATTGTAAGTAAATGTATGGCAATGTGGATTTTATTTTACTCCTTTCCTTTTACCTTAGCAAAGATGTTGTTATGAAGCATAGAGCCATACCACTATTTCTGTGTTGACATATATTCTCCTATCTGCTTCTCTCTATGAAACTGACTCTTTAGATGGGGAGGACTTTGAATATAATATGGTGTTAACAGCAGCAACACTTCATAGCAGGAGCATGTCAGGGAGTAGGAAGCATACCTCTCAACCTCTTAGTGAAATCCTTCTGGACAAAACTAAAAATAAGGATGGATGCCCAAAATTAGGGACATATTTTAAATATTACTTTTATAAATTTAGAAAGTTGTTAAAATAACAGGGTTTGCATTAGCACACATTTTTGAAAGATATGAAATCTGAAACGCAAAAGTCTTTCATTATTTAGTGACTTCAGTCCTCCATGCTTTCCCAGAAAACACATTTTATGAGAAGAGATCAAAAATATGAGGCAAAAAAATCTGAATATTGTGTGAAATTGTAGACTGTTGAGAGGTATGGGAAGAAGGCTAAGCAGAGAGATACCATAGTTACAATAATGACAGCTTTTCAAAAAAAAAAATGATATGAGACAGAGAATAGTTGGAGTTTTTTGAGTCTGTCCATATAGGACAAGTGTTTAAGGCCTAGGATCCTCTTTGTGAGGTACTTTTGCAGCCTCTCCAGTTGTTGTATGTACCCTATCTTCAGCCTGCTCCTTTTGCACTGCCTTCTCAGTTCGCCAAGAAACAGCTTCTTCATCAAGGATAATTGTAAACTGTTTTATTGATGGTTAACCCTATCTGTACCGGTTAGCACTGAATATTAAGCTAGTCCCAGTAATGCTGGGATAACAAGGAATATATGTCCATTTTAGATGATGTTGGGCCAATTAAGTGATATCATCTTCAAAGTCATCCACAGTAATCGTATGCTAGTGAGGCAAGATTAGGTTGGTTTGGACATTTGATGTGGAGGGATACTGGGTATACTGGGAAAAGGATGATAAGGATGAAGCTGCCAGGTAAGAGAAAAAGGGGAAGGCCTAAGATAAGGTTTATGGATGTGGTGAGAGAGGACATGCAGGTGGTTGGTGTGACAGAGAAAGATGCAGAGGACAGGAAGAAATGGAAACAGATGATTTGTTGTGGCTACCCCTAATGGGAATAGCTGAAAGAAAAAGAAGAAGAGAGTGTTTATATGCAGAATATATCATGTAATTTTGATGTCCAATATGCCTATACTTAACAGGCATATTTGTTAAGCACAGAAAAAAAATGTGGTTTCTGGTCAAAAGTTTTAAAATGTCCAAAATGGAATGAAAGATATCTTAGAAAGGTTCAGAGAACTGAGATTTGCATTTCTACTGGACTATTTCTATGTGTTCCATTATTGTATATTGTTCAGCTGTCATCTGTTTATGATTTACAGTCGGCCAGTCACTAATTAGAACTGCAGTGAAAAGTTAAATTGGTCATTTCCAAAGTTAGAGAGTAATAATATTGGTTAAGAGTGAATATGTGTGGCAACTTTCTAGCATACCTCCTTGTATACAACCCTTCCATCTAAGTTACAGGATGTTGTGGGTTTCACAAACATACACCATTTTAGGAAACCTCTATTATTATTCCTTACTCTAATTTGGGTCTATGTAATTTACCAACAATTATTTTATCATTTCTGATTCCCTATATGTTATAAATCTTTGAATACAGGCAGCATGTAGTTTTATAACTATCATTTGCTAGTTGGCTGATAAGATCAGGAAAAACCCAAAACATGACTATAACCAATACATTGCTCAGGAAATGTTTTAGTTATCTTTACAAAAATACTTGAGACTATATTTGGACTTGGTCAGGGATGTCTACATTGACCAAACTTTAGTGTATGTGGCATATGGCACCATTAGCTAAGGACTTAACTGACTCAATTCAGAGCAGCAGAGATGGTGGAGACCAGTGGACAGAACAAGTTTAATTTCTGCATTATGGAGTGTAACACTAATAATAGGGCACACCACTGCCTTCAGTGAATAGTACAACTTGCAATACTGTGTTCTTTGTGTATGCTAACATCAGGCTGAAAAAGGGCCTACATACAGCACTAGTCACCCACAGTGGCCACATAACAAGGGAACTGCTGTAGTGATACTTATCTTGTCATGCCTGAATTAATCACACTACATATATGTGTAGGCTGCATGCTATAGTGATACCTCCCAGTGTGTACCATACACCATGACTATGTCAGGTTACCAAGGCCACTACCCCTTAACCTCAGTGTATGTTGTAGTTAGAGGAACTATCCATCAGTCTATCATGCGTTGCCATTTCTCTTTCACTTCATCATTTAGTTTGGGTTTTGTAATCTTTGAAATACTTGGTGTGTGGTACTGGGTCATACAGGTATGGACAAGCAGGTTTGCAATCCCATAGCTGTATTCAGCCTACTCATTTGTCTGCTGCTTCTTCCAGTTTAACTTTTTATTACTTCCTTCCCATGTAAGAATGTCAAAATTAGTAAGTGTGTACACGGAGATGTTAAACAACTGAAATAAAAATCTAACAAAATACAAAAGTATTATTTTTTCTACTTGATTTACAATCCAGAATACAGGGATCATTGTATGTTATTGTTGTATAATCTGTCAGAATGCAGCCCTTGCTACCTGGAAAGTACTCAAAGTAGGACTCAGTAAGTCGTACTGTATCTCATAATCTGCCTCTGGCTGTCAGCAATCACAAGCTATTTCTGCCATGGACATACTTTAACCTAGATCAAAAGCCCAAAGTAATCATATTAGGTGAGAATTCATTAGGATGTGTAATCTGATGCTTTTTCTAGATGATATTTTTAAGCAATGAAAATCTGTTAAAATGACATAATCACTGACAGCCAGTGTCTTTAATTAAAGTCCCAGTTGTTGTGGTTTTGACTAAGCATACATAAAATTACCACTTTGAACCTGTTTTGTAATTCCAGTGAAATTATGCTAGCAAATGTACTTTTTTTCCCTCCATCCTCTAAGAATAAATGATTACACATTTTGCAATCTTGATTTCTGCACCTATAGTAAGTAGCAAAATGGAAGGTAACTTGTTGACGGACATTATGCACTGAGACCAGCTGCTCAATTTCCAGTTTCAGCCTCATGACAGTGAGTTAATAATTAACTATATATTGCAATGGTTTAATGCACTCCAGTGAATCATGCTAGCTTCAGGCTACATCTGCCAAAACAATACTGAGGTATTTAGATAAACATTCATTTGGGCCTTTTTCAGATAAGACCCACTTCAGATGGCACCAACTTTTACAGAAAGAATGCAGAGTATACAAGAGATAAGACAGAGATTATACACATTATTAAGGGATAAATAGGTAGCTACCCTTATTTGATGCTGGAAGATGAGAAGGCTGTGGATTCTATTCCCACCCCAAAATAGCAGCCCAAACGAAGTGGCTTTTTAAGTTATAAAATGATTTCACACTCTTGAATGAAGTTGGAGGCAGAATGTCTATATGACAAATAGCTTGCTAGTCCCAGCAGAATGACAGGACTGTTTTTTATAGTTTTATGAAGGGCAGGGTGTACACCTGCACTAAGGATTAATGTTTCATATGTTTCTTTTAGTGTACTTTGTTGTGATCATATTTAGTGCACCTTCCTGGTTATCAGGCTCAGCAAGCAGTCAGTAGTGGCAGACATTTGTCCGAGATTGGTACAGCTCTACCTGCCTTTAATAAAGTTTAGTGATCCAATACATTACCTTGCCATTGATGTCAAGCAGAATGATCTTTACATGTTGTTTACATAAAAACTTCAACATAATGTTCATAATTTCTTTAATGATCCCTATCAACCATTGAGCCATATTCAAAACCAGCTCATAACATTGTCATTCCATGGCACTGTTGTCAATATATGTACCCAGGTTGCATGCGTTATAAGTCAGGGTTACCACAAGCTGCATATTCAATAAAAACACACAGAGACCTCAGATGGAGTAAATGACCACAGCCATGTGCTTATTGCCATTTACTGCTAATGACCTTTCTGTAATAGAAGCCAATTATTATGAGATGTGCGCAAGGCAGGAATGTCAGGGAGGCCATTTTATTTCTTTCATAGCATTCCCCTAACCTACAGGACAACAGACAGCACTGTCGATATCCGGCCCTTCTGATTCAACACACCCACATCATAACAACTTTTTCATTTTCACAATTCATCACAATTCCTCTGGTCCACCTTACAATCTTCCAAGGAGCCATTGCCAGGCTGGTAAGTCCCCTGGCAACAATCCCTTGGGGCTGTCTGGCCTGTGGAAGGTCCAGCTAAAAAGTCATGTGACCTCCCACCCACTTACCTTGGCCACCCTTACCTTTCCTGTCTTCCACCACAGAAGGGAGGATATTCCTCCCTTCTGCCAGCATATCTCATCATATTCTAAGTGAATGCCCTTCAAAGCTAAATCTGCTTGCAATTCCTTATAAAAGATCCCCAAACCTTCTTCAGATAAATGAACCCCATCCTTAGCATACCTGTCTGTCCATGATACCCGAATTCCAGGGTGAGGAATGCACAACCCATTAATGTCTCTTAACACCTTATCCATAGGATTATTAATTCTCCGTCTCATTCTCTCTGCCGCTTTAATGGACCTAGCCCCCTCCATTTTCTTCTCTTACCAGTTCTGACCAACAAATAATAGCTTGTGGCCAGCATTCATGCATGCAATATATTTATTCTATCATCAAACCATTTAGATCTTTTATTGGATGTTGACAAATTTCATTACTCCCCCCGGTGCACTACAATGGGTGCAGGAGATTTACCGCTTCTTGATGCTTTTTGTAGAACTGCCCTAAGATGGTGCCACCAAATTCCTGATACCCTAAACCAAATTGCTTTGCAAGAAACTTGTTTTCCTCTTTGAAAGGAGAAGCTCTTCCTGCCCTGGACCCAGTGGTGGAGACTCCAAATAAATGAATGACCCACTATCCAGATGCATTTCCAATCCAAAGGTGTGTGAGCTGAAATACAAAGGACAAGAGTTAAAGCCACATATACCTTACATAGCCATTATAAGCAGTGAATTTGCACCTGCCCATCCTCATAATGTCGGCCTGCGAAGCCCCCATTGCATGTGCATATGGGGCTGCACCTATTCGAAAGGAATGTAATGTATATCTATCTGTGTCTAGGCCACTCAACTTAATTGCCTCCTTTAAACTGCTCTCTCCTGATACTGTGTCAAAGGTTCACCTTGTTGATGACAAAAGAATGGACCATCTAACCTATCCCTATATTTGCTGTACTCTAGTAGCATTTTAGTCACGTCCCATTCTAAACCCTTTGGGGTAACCACTCTTACCCACTTACCTTTGCCTTCTTGATCCATTTTGGATTTAGCCACATAAACCCAAGTGTCCTCCCCAAGCAAATGTACATGTGCCATTGATAAAACTGTTTGTTGACCTTTCTTCTTGTTTGGTTGAACAATTTCAGACCATCTAAATGCCCCACAAAAAGCCAGCAAATGCCAGCCCTAAATAATGCTACCTTGTAAGAAGAAAAACAAACATTTGAAACAGCAAACCACAGTTTATGCAATAAAGCTGGATCTATGTGGTACCTCTTATCAAGCCTCTTGGGTGTTTGTTTCCACTAGCCCGTAAACATTATCCATACTTGAAATGTGTTAGCTAAATCCTTCAAACCCACAACCTGATGAAACCAATTCAAGGCTGACAATGTGTTTCTCGCCCTTCCCAAATTCCATCATCTTTCTTTCATTACCAAAATGTAGGCCCTGATTTGGTAAGGTGGAACTGGCCATACTTGTTTCTAGCCTCTGGATAATGTGGTCTGCAAAAATTGCTGTATGCATTTATTGTACCTTACCCTCGTCCTTCCACTGAGGGCATTACACATTAGCCACCACTGTCATCTGTCCATCAAGCCCATAAATGGTCTGGCACTCAAACCGGAGAAGGTTTTGCATTTGGAGCCAGCAACCAGAACCGGGTCAACTGCAAACAAGAAAGGGAGACTGATGATGAGTTATCAATGCCTGGAATGTGTTGTGCCTTCACTGTGACATTTAATGTTAAGCACTTAAAGTAAAAGATCTCATCATCCTGCCTACCACCCCCTTACCCTGAAGCTGATTATTGACTATGTGTACTATGCTATTGTTGTCACAGCAAAGCCAGACCACTCTATCTTTCATTTGCATACCCCATATTTCCAATGCAACCACTACTACTGGGAAATATTCCATCTCTGCAATTGAAATGTTTAACCTACTTTTCACTTGAGTCAGCCATGCCACACTGAACCACTGATCTTGAAAATAACCCCCAAACCCAATTCCCCCTGCTGCATCTGTAAACAACTGAAGCGGTAGTTGGCTGTTTGTCTCCTGTGAGGCCCTAATGAGGTGGTGTGGCTTTGTACACCCAGACCCTTTAGCAGCCAAATGCCTCATAAATGAATGCCCCACAGGGATCACTTTGCATGCAAAGTTCATCTGCCCTACTAATTCTTGGTCCTGTGTACTCTTTAAAGGGATGTGGTATGCAAAAGTTTATTCTGGGGGGGACGAGAGATGAAACATGCCTTGGCTGCACAGTTTGTCTTCTGGATACCATGCACTGATGCCTAAATTTACATTGTAATTGATTCCAGTAATGGCCAGGTAAGTTAACTTAACCAAAATTAAGTATACATACATATACACATATATATGTACATACACACATACATACTTATAAACACAAAGCTATATAATATATGCATACATACATAAATACGGGTCTACTTCATTTGCCCTAACTTCCAATTGACTGACACCCATTTGCCTGACCCCATTTGACTGAAATTTCATTTGACCAACACTTCATTTGACTGACAAGTATTATTGTTAAGTAAATGGAATATGCCCCCTTCCCCACTGTAGTGTGACCCTGGACTTAGAATATATAGTTAGGGGGAGTGTGGGGGGTAAAGCCCCCACTTAATTTCATATTGTATTATTTGGTTTTGCTTTCATATTGCTTAGTAAAACAAAAGTAAGTGAAGGGTTTCACCCCCCCACACCCCACATTGTGGAGGGCTGTGCCCGCCAACATATCCCTAACTATATATTTTAACTCCAAGGTCGCACTACAGTGGGGAAGGGGACATATTCCATTTACTTTTCAGTAATACTTGTCAGTCAAATGAAGTGTCGGTCAAATGAAGTGTCGGTCAAATGAAATTTCAGTCATTTGGTCTCAGGCAAATGGGTGTCAGTCAACTGGAAGTTAGGGTAAATGAATTAGACCCATAAATACATATACAGAAATATCCATACATATATGTACATGTATTACACACACATATATATTATACACACACACACCATATTCATACCTATATCTATACGTATATATTGCAAATATATTGCTTTCCTCTTAACAAAGAGGCCAAATGTCATAAGAGCAGAATTAATGGTGTGTGTGTGTGTGTGTGTGTGTGTGTGTGTGTGTGTGTGTGTGTGTGTGTGTGTGTGTGTGTGTGTAAATGTATATATGTATATATATATATATATATATATATATATATATATATATATATATATACATATAATAAACGTGCATTGTTAGTAATAAAACAGTGTTTATATTTTTCTCATTTGTTGTACTCTAAAACATTTTTCCAAGAACAAGAAAGAGGTCTGAGTGTAATAACAGTATTTCGGGGATGGCATTAGCACGGCCACTGCAGTACCATTTTTGGGCAGCATTGTCTGTGAGCACCTATAATTATAAGAAAATGAAAAACATAAGATTAACATTTTTAGTTAAGGTAGAATGCTTGGGCTTACATTAGAATAATCTAAAAATAAATAAGCAGGCAGCGTACACTTACATTGTGTTGTTAAATCAGTATCTGGGTTACTTCAGAATCAGTACATGTAAAATGGGATGCCTGGAATATCATTTCTGTTATGTTTACTGGTCTGGGACTGGTACTCCATTAGATTTGCTTAATCTTTTTGGTTCTGCTACATATGTGTCCTCCTTTTCTGGAAAATTACATAATTGCTTAAAATACAGAAAGACAAACAGGCTGTGCCTCATTCCTAGGAGCAAATAAATCCAAAAATGCTCGCTAAAGTAGAAAAAATGTTGTTTAATAGGATAAAACAATCCACCAACATTGCACACAACAGATTACCAGTTTTGTTTATCAATGTAAATGTCATTTCAGTTGGTTTTCTATCTTCTTATCCTGGTTAGGGGTTGCCACAGCAGATCATCTGTCCACTCATGATTGGCAGTGGAGTTTTATGATGTTTAGTTGCCAGCCCTGCATCCAACTTTCCACAGAAGGCACACACATGTAGGGCCAATTTAGAGTGTCTAATCCACCTATAGCATGTCTTTGAGAGGAAACCAGAGCACCTGGAAGAAACCCACACGACCACAGGGAGGACATGCAGACTCCACACTTTTTGCTGTGAGGCAGCAATGCTAACCACTGCACCACCGTTGCCACCAGTTGGTTTTCTATAATTGCTTAAAATATTTTGTTAATAGAAATAAGGAAATTACTGCATTTGAGAATGTTTGACTATGACGATGGTTACAGTATGATGGTATTTTGGCCATTTAGGCATCTTTCTGAAAGTTAGGATATCTGTTGGGGAATTTTGTATCATTTTTGTGGCAGAACTAGGTCTCTGAAATAATAGCTTGTAGTTTACATCCACAGAAAACAATGGCATTAAACACTACATGTTTGCACTCCTCCAACCCCACACACACTGTCTCACACACACACTGCCACCACCAACTAAAGTAAGATCATATGCAAGTTCTTGGCTATTGTGATGTGAAAGAAATGCATTAATGTAACCATAGAGATTTATTTTAAATAAACATTTTGGGCTGAAAGCAGTTTTGCTGGGTTGGCAGTGAGTTGGAATGGGGGCAATACCTGTGTGTGAATAGTTGCAGTTCTGTCTTGCTTTGCAAGAGTAATGTACATTTCACTGAAGCAAGATCGAGAATCTCTGAAATCTGAGTATGGTTTATGTCGGGGGGGAGTATACTTACTTCATGACAGTGTCTTTTTTTGCCTTTAACCTGACAAGATCAAGTCATATACTGTCGGGTTGTCAGTAGAGATTGGGGCTGTGTATGACTGGAGCACATGGCCCTGATGCTTACTGTTAAGTCTAGCTTTGCAAAACTATAATACTTTTAAAGTCTGTACTTTAAGATGAATATACAATAAATTAGCAAGCTTACGAGTAGTTGTTCATGTATGTTTCATATCTACTCATTGTCTACACTGAATATTTAAAATTAAAATACATAAAATGAAATGTGTATTTGGCTGGCACACACAAGCTGTATTAGTGCTTCTGTCAGCAAAATGAAAGTATGTAACACACCTTTTACTATTATTTGTACTTTAATCCTGACAGGCAAAAAGCAGCTACTTTACTTAGGTAATGGGGGACTGTTTATGAATTCATTGAAGTGACTGGCCTTGTTTACTGTCATAGGCTTTGCAAGATAACTGTTTATTTGGGTCAAGTCGGCTGTTGTGCAAGCCTGCAACTACCGTTTCTGTGCAACAGACTAAATGAATGCAGCCCAGCCATTAATATTTTCATAGACAAGGTCAGCAGATATTTTAGGTTGGCAATTGATATGATGTCTGTTTGTGGACGAAATGTTTGGCACTGTAGCTTTGGTGTAATTCTGGCTTTGCAGAACTAACTGGGGGGGTGCTGTTTGGAAAGGAAATGAGTGGCCCTACTGCTTACTGTTATAAGACTGCTGTGCATTTGGATGGAGTGAGATGGATTGAGTACAAGTGCTGACCTCTGGATAATCTCTATGTGAAAGATGCAGTTACATTACTGTTTTGCTTTCTGATTTCAGAGGTTTGAGCCAGGTACGTTTGGTAGTCTATTGAGATGGGGGACTTTCATGTCAGTGTGAGAATGAAATAACTGGCATTTACTGTTGTTATTCTGGCTTTGAAAAACTAATATGTCTGAGGAGTAAGCAATATGCATACAGGCTGTGACTATTGTCTCTGTGCAGCAGATGTATTTTAATGCTGGAAGGATCAAAGCAGAAACTGTAGGGTGGGCAAAGAAATGACTGCCCCTGTTTTATGTTTAGTCCTGCAAAGCCGGAATTAAGACAGAATGTAAGCTATAACAGTGTGTGCATCACAAATGCATTAATAGTCTTTTTTTTTAATCCTGGCAGGGCCAAGCCAGATAGTTGGTAGGTCATGGCTGTGGGAGACTGCCAATGAAATCACTGCCCCTGTTATATATTTTATTCACTTGCAACCATGATAATCAGAATGAGTGAGCAGAGTGTTACAGTGGTCTATCTGAAATCTATTAATTTCAGAAACCTGACTTTGGATGAAAAGTTAAGAATCAAGAGGACTGGAAGACCCACACCTGATGTGAAGATGGAGTCTCAAGGTACAAGTAGGTCAAGAACATACACATTCAGCAGCTTCAGCAGGTCAGTGTACGACAGACACACCTGGATCTGTGGATGTGAGGAAACAAACAGCTTGTACTGCTTCCCATATTTGTTGTTTGGTGGAGAGGATGCCTGGACATCAAAGGGTATGAATGACCTGAAGAGAATGGAAACAATGTCCAGAAAGCATGAACAGTCTGCAAAGCATTTTGACAACTAAATGAGGCTAGCAGTGTTGGGAACTGTGGATATCAGGTCATGGTTACGTAGTGGATACCAGTTATCAGTGAAAAGACACAACAAGAAAGTGGAAGAAAACTGTCATGTTCTATCACTTATAATAGACTGCATCAAGCTGTGTGCTGAAGAAGAAGTTGCTTTAAGAGGCCATGATGAGTCTGAAGAGTCACTGAGTGAAGGAATGTTCTGGAGACTGATAGACTTCACCTGCAAGATTGATCAGAAGTTGGCTGAACACTTGAGAACTTCAACTGTTTTTAAAGGAACATCAAAAACCATTCAAAATTAACTCCTGGACTGTATGCTAACAATATGCAAAGAAGAAATAAAAAAGGAGATTTGTACTGCAAATTTTGTAGCAGTAATTGCAGATGAAACCACTGATGTTGCTGGGCTATGGCAAATTGTTGTTGTGTTCCATTACATTGTCAATGGACATGTGTTGGAACATTTTTGGGGATACTTTATACCACTTGGACAGACAGCAGAGCATATTGCTGGTGTGATAAGACAATAGTTGAAGGAAGTAGTTTGAGACCAGCATGAAAAAGTGATTGCTCAGAGTTATGCTGGTGCATCTGTTATGAGTGGTGTTCAGCATGGGGCCCAGGCCATCATAAGAGAGGAGTTTAAATATGCCTATTATGTACACTGCTATGCCCACCAACTTAATCAGGTAATGTAAAGAGTCACACAACAGAATACTGAAGCAAGGATATTTGTTTAACACTTGGTGGCATTCTAGCCTTTTTCTCTCATTCAGTTCAAAGACAAGTGCTCTGGATAGTATAGTATCACGACGCATGCCAAGAGTGTCAGGAACACAGTGGAATTTTAATATCCGTACTGTAAATGCAGTGTATGAAAACTTGGAGTTGCTGTCGGAGTGCTTTCATTATTTGTACAAGTGTCCTACATCTGCTGCAGCAACTGTACAGGAAGCAAACAGGCTACTACAAACAGTTGAAGATGATGAATTTAAATGTTGGCTTGCTGTTTTCCATTGTATAATGCCCCATGTTGACATTCTTTACATGCAACTTCAGTGTTGTACCACAGATGCAACCACTGTTGAAAAGGATGTGCATACATTTTTGAAAGAAATTGACGGTGTCAGATCAGGTATCGATGGTATTGCAGAACAGTATCTACAGACAGAGAACATCCTGCCAAGATGTAAATGAGGACCATCAGCTTCCCAACCACTGCATGAGACATTGCAACTGCTGCAAAGGAAGTGTGTGATGTGATAAAGTTCCAGGCAACATCACAATTTCAACAAACTAGCCATCTTCAAGCTTCTCAGCTACTATACTACTGCCTGAAAAGTTTTCATCATACATGAGAGTTTCCAGAAGATCTATTCACAGCAACAATAGACAACTATCCATTCCTGTTGAGGAGACAACTTAGAATGGAACTTGGAGTGGTGTACCACCATGAAGACTTTGCAGCAAGTGGCAGTGCAGTCCAGATGTTAAAATTATTGATGGACAACTCATCAACCAGTGTGTTTTCAGAGATTTACAATGTGTTGTTGATTATAACCACCACACCAATGTCAATTGCTGAGGCAGAAAGGTGTTTCTCAACACTGAAAAGATTTAAAACATTTCTTTGTTGTACAATGGGGCAAGAAAGAATGAATGCATTGGCTATGATTTCCATAGGAAAGGAGTTAAAATGGAGTATAACTAACTTCAACCAAAGAGTTATAGATTTGTTTGCACAAAATAAAGAGGGACAAATGAACTTTATCTATAAGTAACAAACCTGAGAAATACCCAGACGAGCACAATAGAGGCACTTATTTGGTACTACACTATAAGCACTTATTTGTAACCAGGTGGGGTCACATGAATAGTGTCTGCTTGGGGAAACTTTAAACTGTCCCTTTTGAGTCCCCATGAAAAAAGGGGAAAAAAGAAATCTAGTATGACCTGATGTCTTCCAGACCATACCACAGCTTCTCTTCAGGTTCAGAAACCCAGTGTGACCAGATGTGTTCCAGACCAGAACATTCTTATCAAGTTTGCAGCATACTGCAGAGGTAAGTCTTCAAACCAACCTTTCTATACATGCAACAAGGTGATGTGTCGAGTATTCAGCATGCACCATAGTGACTGAGCATTTATTTCATGTAAATTGGTAAGCATGGACAGCATTGATCCCCCTGTACCATAGCTCCACCCCTTACTAGTTGGCCACACCCCTTCCTGTTAGCCCCACCCATTCTACTGTCTCCTGCAGCCCCCCTTTGATTTGAAGTCACCAGCTGCCAGTACAAGTATGTGACTGTGAGTACAGTACAGTGTGAATGGATGTTTCTTAGAGCATGTGCATGTGTGTCACTGTGTGTGAGCACAGTACAATGTCTATGGATTTTTCAAAGGGTGTCTGCATGTATGTCACTGTGTATGACTAAAGTACAGTGTATATGGATGTTTCTAAGGGTGTGTATATGTGTGTATCACTGCATGTGAGTAGAGTACAGTGTGTATGGATGATTCTAAGAGTGTGCATGTGTATCACTTTGTATGAGTAGTGTACAGCATATACTACTGTTTCTAAGAGTGTGTGCTCACATGTCACTGTGTGTGAGTAGAGTAAAGTGTGTGTGGGTGTATCTAAGAGTGTGTGAGTGTGTCACTAGGTGTGAGTACAGTACAGTATGCATGGATGCTTCTAAGAGTGCGTGCATGTGTGTCACTGTGTGTGACTACAGTATAATATGTGTGGATGTCTCAGAGTGTGTGCATGCATGTTACGGTGTGTGAGTATAGTACAATATATATGGATTTTTCTAACTGTGTGTGTGCACGTGTGTCACTGTGTGAGAACAGAACAGAGTGTTTGGATATTTCTAAGAATGTGTGTGTGTGTGTGTGTGTATGTGTGTGTGTGTGTGTGTGTGTGTATGTGTGTGTGTGTGCGTGTGTGTGTGTTTGTGTGTGTGAGTGTCACTGTGTGCGAGTACATTACAGTGTGTATGGATGTTTCTTAGATTGTGTGCATATGTACCAATGTGTGTAAGTACAGTAACACATGCGCTGATGTTTATGAGCACAGGCATGTGTGTGTCTCTGTGTGTGAATATAATACAGTGTGTCCGGATTTTCTTAAGAGTGTGTTAATTTGTGTCACTGTGTGTGTGAACAGTTCAGCATGTAGGAATGTTTCTAAGAGTGTGTGCATGTGTGTCACTGTGTGAGAGAACAGTTCTGCATGTAAGAATGTTTCTAAGAGTGTGTGCATGTGTGTCACAGTGTGTGAGTAGAGTACAGTGTGTATGGATTTTTCTAGGAGTGTGTGCATGTGTGTCACTGTGTATGAGTACAGTACAGCATGCATGGATGTATCTAATGGTGTCTGCACATGTGTCACGGTGTGTGAATAGAGTACAGCATGTATGGATGTTTCTAACAATGCCTGCACATGTGTCACTGTGTGTGAGTAGAGTACAGCATAACTATACATGTTTCTAAGAGTGTGTGCACATGTGTCACTGGGAGTACAGTACAGTACAACATGCATGAATTTTTCTAATAGTATGTGCATGTGTGTCACTGTTTGTCAGTACAGTACATTGTGTATGGATGTTTCTTAGAGTGTGTGCATGTGTGTCATTATGTGTGAATAGAGTACAACATGCATGTATGTTTCTATGAGTGTGTGCAAGTGTATCACTGTGTGTTAGTAAGGTACCACATGCATGGATGTTTCTGAGAGTGTGCATGCATGTGTTACTGTATGTGAATATAGTACAACATGTATGGAAGTTTCAAAGAGTGTTTTCACTTGTGTCACTGTGTGAGAGAACAGTTCACTGTGTAGGAATGTTTCTAAGAGTGGGTGCAAGTGTATCACAATATGTGAACAGAGTACAATGTGTATAGATATTTCTAGGTGTGTGTGCATGTGTGCCACTGTGTAGAAGTACAGTACAGCATGCATGGATGTTTCTAAGGATGTGTGTACATGTGTCACTTTGTGTGAATAGAGTACAAGTACAACATGAATGCATGGATTATTCTAATAGTTTGTGCATGTGTGTCACTGTGAGTACAGTACAGTGTGTATGGATGGTTCTTAGAGTGTGTGCGTGTGTGTTAATGTGTGTGAATAGAGTACAACATACATGGATGTTGCTAAGAGTATGTGCAAGTGTGTCACTGTGTGCAAATACAGTACCACATGCATGGGTGTTTCTGAGAGTGTGCATGCATGTGTCACTGTGTGTGAATATAGTACAGCATGTATGGATGCTTCTAAGAGTGTGTGCATTTGTGTCACTGTATGAGAGAACAGTTCAGTGTGTAGGAATGTTTCTAAGAGTGGGTGCATGTGTATCACAATGTGTGAGTAGAGTTCAGTGTGTACGGATGTTTCTAAGACTGTGTACATGTGTCACTGTGTGTGTGAGGAGAATACAGCATGTTTCTAAGAGTGTATGTATATGTGCCACTCTGTGTGAGTAGAGTACATGTATGGATGTTTCTAAAAGTGTGTGTATGTATGTCACTCTGTGTGAGTAGAGTATAGCATGCTTGGATGTTTCTAGGATTGTATGCATGTGTGCCACTGTGTGTGTGTGTGTTTACTGTAGCACATGCATGGATGTTTCTAAGAGTCTGCATGCATGTGTCACTTTGTGTGAGTATAGTACAGCATATAAGGATGTTTCTAAGAGTGTGCGTGCATGTGTCACTGTGTGTGAGAACAGTTAGGCATGTAGGAATGTTTCTAAGAGTGCGTGCATGTGTACAGTAGAGTACAGCATGTATGGATGTTTATAAGAGTGTGTATACATGTGTCACTGTCTGTGAGTAGACTAGACATGTATGGACATTTTTAGGAATGCGTACACGTGTCACTGTCTATGAGTAGAGTACAGCATGTATGGATGTTTCTAAGAATGTGTGCATGTGTGCAACAGTGTGTGAGTAGAGTCACAGTGTGTATTGATGTTTTTAAGACTGTGTTCATGTATCACTTGTGTAAGTAGAGTACAGCATGTTTCTAAGAATGTGTGTATGTGTGTCAGTATGTGTGAATAGAGTACATGTATGGATGTTTCTAAGAGTGTGTGCTGTACACATGTGTCACTGTGTCTGAGTAGAGTACAGCATGTATGGATATTTCCAAGAGTGCGTGCATGTGTGTCACTCTGTGTAAGTAGTGTACTGTGTGTATGGATGTTTTAAAGTGTGTGTGCATGTGTGTCACTGTGTGCATACAGTACAGCATGCATGAATATTTTTAAGATTGTGTGCACATGTCACTGTATGTGAGTACAATACAGCATGCATGGATATTTCTAAGATTGTGAGCATGTGTGTGTTACTTTGTGCGAGTACAGTTCAGCATGCATGGATGTTTCTAAAAGTATATGCATGTGTGTCACTGCGGGTGAGCAAAGTACAGTGTGTATGGATGTTTCTAAACATGTGCACATGTCACTACATGTGAGTAGAGTACAGCATGTATTGATGATTCCAAAAGTGTGCATATGTGTCACTTTGTGTGAGTAGATTACAGCATATGCTGATGTTTCTAAGATTGTGTGTGCATATGTTACTGGGTTTGAGTAGAGTAAAGCGTGTCTGGGTGTTTCTAGAAGTGTGTGTGTGTGTGTGTTTGTGTGTGTGTGTGTGTGTGTGTGTGTGTGTGTGTGTGTGTGTGTGTGTGTGTGTGTGAGTACAGTACAGTGCATATGGATGTTTCTAGGAGTGTGTAAATGGGTGTCACTTTGTGTGAGTACAGTACAGTGTTTATGGATATTTCTAAGGCTGTGTGTGCAGGTGTATCACTGTGTGTGAGTAGAGTATGAACATGTATGGGTGTTTTTAAGTGTGTGCACATATGTCACTGTGTGTGTGTGTAGAGGACAGTGTGTATGGATGTTTCCAGGAGTATATGAATGATGTGTGTCACTATGTGTGAATAGAGTACAGCATGTATTGATGCTTCTAAGAGTGTGTGCATGTGTGTCACTATATATGAATAAAGTACAGTCTGTATGGATGTTTCTAAAATTGTGCGCACGTCTGTCACTGTGTGTGAGTACAGTACAGTGTGAATGGATGCTGGTGTTTGACTACAATGCAGCATGTATAAATGTTTCTAAGAGTGTGGGCATGTGTGTCACTATGTGTGAGAGCAGTTTGGTGTGTATGGGCTATTCTAAGGGTGTGTATGCATGTGTGCCATTGTGTGTGAGTAGAGTACACTGTGTATGCATGTTTCTCATAGTGTGCAGGCGAGACACTGTGTGAAAGTACTCTACAGTGTATATGAATTTTTCTAAGACTGTGTGCACTTGTCACTGTGTGTGAGTACGGTACAGTGTGAATGGATGTTTCTAAGAGAGTGTGCATGTGTATCACTGTGTGTGAGTACAGTACAGTGCAAATGGATGTTTTCAAGAGTGTGTGTCCACATGTGTTACTGTATGTGAATAGAGTACATTATCAATGGATGCATCTAAGAGTTTGTGAATGTGTATCACTGTTTGTGAGAAGAGTCCAGTGTGTATGGATGTCTCTAACAGAGTCTGTTCATGCATGTCACTGTGTGTGAGTACAGTACAGCAGGCATGGATGTTTCTAAGGGTGTGTGCATGTGTGTTGCTGTGTGTGAGTATAGTACCAAGTGTATGGATGTTTCTAAGAATGTGTGCACGTGTGTCACAGTGTGTGAGTAGAGTACAGCATGTATAGCTGTTTCTAAGACTGTGTACATGTGTCGCTGTGTGTGTAAGGAGAATACAACATGTTTCTAAGAGTGTGTGCATGTGTGCCACTCTGTGTGAGTAGAGTACAATGTGTATGGATGTTTCTAAAAGTGTGTGCATGTGTGTCACTTTGTGTTTGTGTGTGTGTGTGTTTTTGTGTGTGTGTGTGTGTGTGTGTGTGTGTGTGTGTGTGTGTGTGTGTGTGTGTGTGTGTGTGTGTGTGTGTGTGTGTGTGTGCAGTAGCACATGCATGGATGTTTCTAAGAGTGTGCATGCATGTGTCACTTTGTGTGAGCATAGCACAGCATGTAAGGATGTTTCTAATAGTGTGTGTGCTTGTGTCACTGTGTGTGAGAACAGTTCAGCATATAGGAATCTTTCTAAGAGTGTGTGCATGTGTGTCACATTGTGTCAGTAGAGTACAGCATGTATGGATGTTTCTAAGAGTGAGTACACGTGTCACTGTCTGTGAGTAGACTACAGCATGTATGGACATTTCTATGAATGCGTACACGTGTCACTGTCTGTGAGTAGAGTACAGCATGTATGGATGTTTCTAAGAATGTGTGCAACAGTGTGTGAGTAGAGTACAGTGTGTATTGATGTTTTTAGACTGTGTTCATCTGTCACTTGTGTAAGTAGAGTACAGCATTTTTCTAACAGTGTGTGCATGTGTGTCAGTATGTGTGACTAGAGTACAACATGTATGGATGTTTCAGCATGTATGGATATTTCCAAGAGTGCGTGCATGTGTGTCACTCTGTGTAAGTAGTGTACTATGCGTATGGATGTTTTGAAGTGTGTGTGCACGTTTGTCACTGTGTGCATACAGTACATCATGCATGAATATTTTTAAGAATGTGTGCACATGTCACTGTATGTGAGTACAGTACAGCATGCATGGATATTTCTAAGATTGTGTGCATATGTGTGTTACTTTGTGTGAGTACAGTTCAGCATGTATGGATGTTTCTAAAAGTATGTGCATGTGTGTCACTGTGGGTGAGTAATGTACAATGTGTATGGATGTTTCTAAAAGTGTGCACGTGTCACTGTATGTGAGTAGAGTACAGTATGTATTGATGATTCCAAAAGTGTGCATGTGTGCCACTTTGTGTGAGTAGATTACAGCATATGCTGATGTTTCTAAGATTGTGTGTGCATATGTTACTGGGTTTGAGTACAGTAAAGCATGTCTGGGTGTTTGTAGGAGTGTGTGTGTCACTGTGTGTGAGTACAGTACAGTGTGTATGGATGTTTTTAAGAGTGTGTAAATGGGTGTCACTTTGTGTGAGTACAGTACAGTGTTTGTGGATATTTCTAAGGCTGTGTGAGTAGAGTATGAACATGTATTGATGTTTCTAAATGTGTGCACATGTGTCACTGTGTGTATGTAGAGGACAGTGTGTATGGATGTTTCCAGGAGTGTATGCATGTGTGTCACTATGTGTGAGTAGAGTACAGTATGTATTGATGTTTCTAAGAGTGTGTGCATGTGTGTCACTATATATGAATAAAGTACAGTCTGCATGGATGTTTCTAAGGGTGTGTGCATGTCTCTCACTGTGTGTGAGTACAGTACAGTATGAATGGATGTTTTAAGAGTGTGTACTTGTGTGCCACTGTGTATGACTACAGTACAGTGTGTATGGATGCTTTTATGAGTGTGTGCACATGTGTCACTGTGTTTGACTACAATGCAGCATGTATAAATGTTTCTAAGAGTATGGGCATCTGTGTCACTATATGTGAGCACATTTCAGTGTTTATGGGCTATTCTAGGGGTGTGTATGCATATGTGCCATTGTGTGTGAGTAGAGTAGAGGGTGTATGCATGTTTCTCATAGTGTGCACGTGAGACGCTGTGTGAAAGTACTGTACAGTGTATAAGTATTTATCTAAGATTGTGTGCACTTGTCACTGTGTGTGAGTACAGTGCAGTGCAAATGGATATTTATAAGAGTGTGTGTGCACATGTATTACTGTATGTGAATAGAGAACATTATCAATGGATGTTTCTAAGAGTTTGTGAATGTGTATCACTGTTTGTGAGAAGAGTCCAGTGTGTATAGATGTCTCTAAGAGTGTCTGTGCATGCATGTCACTTTGTGTGAGTACAGCTCACTGTATGGATGTTTCTAAGAGAGTGTGCACATTTATTAAGGTGTGTGAGTAGAAGACAGTGTGTATGGATATCTCTAAGAATGTGCACACATGTAATTCTGTGTGAGTAGAGTATAGCATGTATGGATGACTGTATGAGTGTGTGTCAGTCTGTGTGAGTGCAGTTCAGCATATATGGATGTTTATAAGAGTGTGCACACGTGTGTCACTTTCTGTGAGTAGAGCACAACATGTATCGATGGTTCTATGAGTGTACATGTCTGTATCACTGTGAGTAGTATTGATGTTTCTAAGAGTGTGTGCACATGCCACTGTGTGTGAGTACAGTATAGCATGTATAGATGTTTCTAAGAGTGTGTGCACATGTTACTGTGTGTGTGAGTACAGTACAGTGTGTATGGATGCTCCTAAGAGTGTGCTCATGTGTCACTGTGTGTGAGTAGAGTACAGTGTGTATGGACATTTCTGAGAGTTAGTGTACATCTGGCACTGTGTGTGAGTATACAAAAGCATGTATTAATGTTTCTAAGAGTGTATCCATGTGTCACTGTGCTTAGGTAGAGTACAGAGTGTATGGATTTTTCTAAGACTGTTTGTGCATGTATTACGTTGTGTGAGTTCAGTACAATGTGTATGGATGTTTCTAAGGGTGTGTGTACATGTCACTGTGCGTGAGTAGAGTACAGCTTGTATGGATGTTTCTAAGAGTGTGCATGCACATGTTTGGCTGTGTTTGAGAAGAGCACAGCATGTGTGGATGTTTCTAAGAGTGTGTGCATGTGTGTCACTGTGTTTGAGTGAAGTACAGTGTTTGTGGGTGTTTCTAAAGGTGTGCGCACATGTGTTGCTGTGTTTGAGTACAGTTCAGTGTGACAGGATGCTTCTCAGAGTGTTTGCAAGTGCGTCTCTCTGAGTGAGTATGATGTTTCTGAGAGTGTGTGCATGACTGTCACTGTGTTTGAGTACAGTACAGTGTATATGGATGTCTCTAAGGGTATTTGTGCAGATGCGTCAGTGTGTTTGAGTGGAGTACAGTGTGTATAGATTTTTCTAAGAGTTTGTTGGCGTGTGTCACTGGGTGTGAGTACATTACTGTTTGTGTGGGTGTTTCTAAGAATATGTGCATGTGTGTCCCTGTGTGTGAGTAGAGTACAAGGTGAAGGGATTTTTTCTAATTGTGTGTACGTGTGTCACTGTGTGTGAGGAGAGTACATTGTGTGGATTTTTTTAAGAGTGTGTGCATGTGTGTCACTGTATTTGAGTAGAGCACAGTGTGTATGGATGTTCATAAGAGTGTGTGCACATGTATCAATGTGAGTACAGTACATTGTGTATGGATGTTCCTAAGAGTGGGTGCATGTATGTCATTGTTTTTGAGTATAGTACTGTGTGAATGGATGCTTCCAAGACAGTGTGCATGTGTGTCACTGTGTGTGAGTAAAGTATAATGTCAATGGATGCTTCTAAGAGTGTGTGTACATGTGTCACTGTGTTTACTAAGTAGAGTGCAGCTTCTATGCATGTTTCTAAGAGTGTGTGCAATGTGTCACTGTGTGTGAGTAGATTACAGCAAGTATGGATGTTTCTAAGAGTATGTACATGTGTGTCACTGTGTGAGTACAGTACAGTGTGAGTGGATTTTTCTAAGGGTGTGTGTACACATGTGCTGCAATTTGTGAGTAGAGTACAGTGTCAATGGATGTTTCTAAGAGTTTCTGAATGTGTATCACTGTGTGTGAGAAAAGTACAGTGAGGATGCATGTTTCTAAGAGTGTCTGTGCATGTGTCATTCTGTGTGAGTAGAGTACACTATGTATGGATGTTTCTAAGACTGTATGCATGTGTCACTATGTGTGAGGACAGTACAGTGTGTATGAATACTTTTAAGATTCTTGCATTTGTGCCACTCTCAGTGAGTACAGTTCAGCATATATGGATGTTTTTAAGAGTGGGTGTGTGTGTCACTTCCTGTGAGTGGAGTACATCATGTATGGATGCTTCTAAGAGTGTATGCATCTGTGTCACCATGAGTAGTATAGCTTTTTCTAAGAGTGTGTGCATGTGAGTCACTGTGCATGAGTACAGTACAAAGTGTATGGATGTTTCTATAAGTTTGTGCATGTGTCACTGTGAGTACAGTACAATGTGGATGGATGCATCTAAGAGTGTGTACATGTGTCACTGTGTGTGAGTAGAGTACAGTGTGCATTGCTGTTTCTAAGAGTCTTTACATGTGTGTCACTGAGTATGAGTACAGTACATGTATGGATGTTTCTACGAATTTGTGCACCTGTGTCACTGCGTGTGACTAGAATACAGCTTATAAGGATGTTTCTAAGAGTATGTGCAGGTGTCACTGTCTGTGAATAGTGTACAGCATGTATGGATATTTCTTAGAGATTGTGGGCGTGTGTTACTGTCAGTACAGCATAATATGTATGGATGTTTCTAAGAGTGTGTGCATGTGTGTCACTCTGCGTAAGTACATTACTGTACGTGTGGGAGTTTCAAATAGTATTTGCATGTGTGTCACTATGTGTGAGTAGAGTACAGCATGTATAGATGTTTCTAAGAGTGTATAAAACTGTGTCACTGTTTTTGAATACAATACAGTGTGGATGGATGTTTCTAAGAGTGTGTGCATGTGAGTCACTGTGTGCCAGTAGAATACAGTGTGTATGGATGTTTCTAAGAGTGTGTGCATATGCGTCACTGTGCGTGAGTACAGTACAAAGTGTATGGATGTTTCTAAAAGTTTGTGCATGTGTCACTGTAAGTGAGGACAGTACAATGTGGATGGATGCATCTAAGAATGTGTACATGTGTCACTGTGTGTGAGTAGAGTACAGGGTTGATGGATGTTTCTAAGAGTTTGTGAATGTGCATAATGGGCTTAAAAACCTCAGCTATGGATGTTTCTAAGAATTTGTGCACCTGTGTTCAACTGGACATATAAGAGAATTTAAGGATGTTTCTAAGAATATGTGCAGGTGTCACTGTCTGTGAATAGTGTACAGTATTTAAATTTCTTAGAGATTGTTAACTGTGTTACTGTCAGTAATAATATGTATGGATGTTAGTCAGTGTGTGCTGAATTTTGTCACTCTGCTTAAGTACATTACAGGTGTGAGAGTTTCAAATAGAATTTGCATGTGTGTCACTATGTGTGAGTAGAGTACAGCATGTATAGATGTTTCTAAGAGTGTATAAAACTGTGTCACTGTTTTTGAATACAATACAGTGTTAATGGATGTTTAAGAATTTAAGTGCCTGTATCTGCACTTTGAGTACACTACAGTGTGCATACATGTTTCTAAGAGTGAGCACATGTGTCACTGTGTGTAAGTAGAGCACAGCTTGTATGCATGTTTCTAAGAGTGTGTGCATGTGTGTCATTCTGTGTGAGTAGAGTACAATGGGAATGGATTTTTCTGAGGGTGTGTGTACACATGTTTTACAGTTTGTGAGTAGAATACAGGGTCAAGGGATGTTTCTAAGAGTTTGTGAATGTGCATAATGGGCTTAAAAACCTCAGCTTTGGCCGGCTAAGAACTAGCTGTATTCAACTGGACGTATAAGAGAATTTAAGTACCTTTATCTACATTTTTTTAAAATAAATACAGTATTTAAATTGATTTTAACTGTGTTGCAGGAATATTAACTGAACTGGAAGTTAGTCAGTGTTTGCTGAATTTTGTTATTTGCTAGTAATTACAGGTGTGGGGGTAGCCACATTCTTTGATTTCCTGTCCTTGCCTATTTAAGTGGTACAGTGTGAAATATTTTCTGCTTAAAAACCTCAGCTTTGGCCGGCTAAGAACTAGCTGTATTCAACTGGACGTATAAGAGAATTTAAGTACCTTTATCTGCACTTTTTTTTCCCAAAAATACAGTATTTAAATTGATTATAACTGTGTTGCAGGAATATTAACTGAACTGGAAGTTAGTCAGTGTTTGCTGAATTTTGTTATTTGCTAGTAATTACAGGTGTGGGGTAGCCACATTCTTTGATTTCCTGTCCTTGCCTATTTAAGTGGTACAGTGTGAAATATTTTCTGCTTAAAAACCTCAGCTTTGGCTGGCTAAGAACTAGCTGTATTCAACTGGACATATAAGAGAATTTAAGTACCTTTATCTGCACTTTTTTCCCATAAAAATACAGTATTTAAATTGATTTTAACTGTGTTGCAGGAATATTAACTGAACTGGAAGTTAGTCAGTGTTTGCTGAATTTTGTTATTTGCTAGTAATTACAGGTGTAGGGGTAGCCACATTCTTTGATTTCCTGTCCTTGCCTATTTAAGTGGTATAGTGTGAAATATTTTCTGCTTAAAAACCTCAGCTTTGGCCGGCTAAGAACTAGCTGTATTCAACTGGACGTATAAGAGAATTTAAGTACTTTATCTGCACTGTTGTTTTTCAAAAAATACAGTATTTAAATTGATTTTAACTGTGTTGCAGGAATATTAACTGAACTGGAAGTTTTGACTCTGCTCTTCAGTTAGTCCCACCCACCCTCCCTGTTTTTGTTTTGGTGTTAATCTTAGTGGCCTTGGAGCTGCCCACCCCTCTGATAGATTTGTGTTTGGATGCTCCTTCTGGGCCCATCTCATTTGCTCACTCGACTGAGTGCAGTGGGATCATGTTCTGATTTCAGGCACTCCTACTGTGTACAAAGAGAGCATCTGGGAAACAGAAAAAAAAATTAAGCTTGTTTCCTGCCTTTCCTGTTAAGTGATATAGACTATGTGTAGGCTTCTGAGCCCCCAAGCCCTTCTGTGTTGGAGGGAAGCCTTCTAGCTTAGTTTTTTTGTTCTTATAACTAGCCAGTTTT
Source organism: Protopterus annectens (assembly GCF_019279795.1). Classification (NCBI taxonomy): domain Eukaryota; kingdom Metazoa; phylum Chordata; order Ceratodontiformes; family Protopteridae; genus Protopterus; species Protopterus annectens. The sequence goes on from NC_056739.1 coordinate 699,756,022, forward strand.
CTCTTTTCAGCACTCAAATCTGTTCCTTTGATCTCAGCACTTGTTCAGAAAAAAAAAAATTTCATCTGCTTTTACTGTACTTGTGTTTCTACCTACTTTATTTTACTTTTGCACCATCTTAAAAGTACTCAATTGTATTTATTACTGCTTGGTGTAACTCATTCTAAGCCTTTAGGTTTAAACACTTGGGCTTTGGACCAGTTGTTTTGCACTGAGAGGGTTTGTGGTCTGCACTGTAGTGGCAGAACAGGTAGCTTACATCCTTCTAGGTTGGGAACTGCTGATTGAGGGCTCAGTGTCTGTTATTCTAAAAGTGTATTAATTCTGGTTTAAGCACTTGGGCTTTCAGGCCAGTTATTTTACATTAATAGAATCTGGTCTGCACTCTTGTGGGAGGAGAGGCTGGACTCTGCCCTTCTGAGCTGGGAATTTCTGGTTAAAGGCTTATAGTGCATGCATATTTGAACTGCTTTTTACTGAAGTTGGTGCACCTTGTTTGCTGTGGCATAGACTGGATTTGTGCCTGCTGGATCTAGCTTTGTTTGTGTAACTTGAGCACTAATCCAGGCATTCTCTAAAGTATTCAGTTGTATTTATTACTGCTTGGTAGTAACTTGATTAAAGTGAAGCTATCATTCTAAGTCTTTTGGATTAAGCACTTGGGCTTCAGACCAGTTGTTTTACATTAGGAAGGTTTGTGGCATGCACTGTGGTGGCAGGACAGGTAGCTTTCATCCTTCTAAGTTGGGAACTGCTGATTGAGAGCCCAGTGTCTGTTATTCTTAAAGTGTATTAGTTCTGGTTTAAGCACTTGGGCTTCAGGCCAGTTATTTTACATTAAGAAGGTTCGTGGTCTGCACTCTTGTGGGAGAAGAGGCTGGAGTCTGCCCTTCTGAGCTGAGAATTTCTGGTTAAAGGTTTATAGTGCCTGAATATTTGAACTGTATCTTACTGAAATTGGTACACCTTGTTTGCTGTAGCATATACTAGATCCAGGCCTGCTGAATCTAGCTTTGTTTATATGCCTGTTGTTTGTTTGCTTGTTATTTCCCTGGAATGCTAATTCCACCTAATATGCGGCTTCTCAGCACTTCTGTGGATCACTAGTGACATCTTCATTGCTTACTGTACTTATTTCCTTGTTTCACTTGAAAGAAAGTTACTGTTTGTTGTTTTTGCATTTAAGTTACTTGTAACACATTGCACTTAAGTTACCTGGCACTTGCTCACTAAAGCAATTATATAAGTCAGCACTAAAAATTAAAAGCACTACACCCTCACTCCCCACTGGCCCTTGTTTTCAATTATAAAGGAATTCCCAATATTATTCTAGCATGTCCAAAGGTCAGTTGTCAATCTCCTCTCCAGTCCAGCTGGTGAATCTGGGAATCTTGAGGCAATGTTACAACTGCCTCATGTACACAGACAACCCTCTCCTCCTCCCAACAAATTCCAACACATGTGAGAGATGCAACCATATAGCCAAACTGGAGGCTAATCTCTCTCAACTCAGTACTGGCATAACCAGTCAGGAGGAGAAGGAAACCACACTCACTACAATTCCAGTCTCACATAGACCTACCACAACAGCAAACCAAACACATAATCACACAAAAACATACTCGGAGGCTCTAAATAAAGATCTTCCTAAGCAGCAGAGACCTCCAAAGCAGACACCCAAGCAACCACTACCCCAAAACAAAACATGTGCAACACATATCTCACAAAGCCAGTGTGCCGAACAGTCACAGCCCTTAAGACTAAACAACACACCTGATACACTTGTAATAGGTGACTCTATCGTCAGGCACACTGACGTCCCGCTCACCAGGCTGAACAAGGAGAGGGTCACAGTGAGCCTGTCGGGCACTAGGATCCATCACATAACACAAGCACTCAGGTCACTCCAAGGCAAGTACAAATATGACTCAGTCATTGTCCATGCTGGTATGAATGACCTGAGACGTACCTCCCTGGACTACATGAAAAGAGACATAATGGAGCTCTCTGAGCATGTAGCCCAGGCCGGTATGACCCTGACCTTGAGTAGCATCTTACCCTCACCAAGAATGATGCCACAATATGAAGACAAGATGATCAATTTCAACAATTGGCTTAAGTACTGGTGTCATTCAAAGGGGATCCAATGCCTGTCAGCTTGGGATGATATGCTCGACAAGCCACGATGCTTCACTAGAGACAGCTTGCACCTGTCACCCCTGGGCTTTCGGATATTGGCAAAGGCTCTTGGTACCCCATAGTGCCTTTTAGGCAAGGCTCAAAAGACAAACCCACCTCCATAGGTATCACAAGGGATAAGAAACTAAGAGTAATGCTACTCAACGCCAGAAGTCTAAACCTCAAGATGCACACACTCGAAACTCTCCTTAGCATGGAGAACATCGATATCTGTGCAGTAACAGAAACCTGGTTCAGGGCTCCCGAGAGCACCCCAGCACTACCAGGTTATACCTCATACCATGCTTTTCGGCCCCAAAACTTGGACCGAACCACAAAAGGAGGGGGAGTATCGATATTCATCAAAGACACCCACACCTCCAGGTTGGTGGCAAAGCACAAAGCATCAGAGACTATCCATGTGCAACTAACAGTGGGTAAAACTGCCTTCCAGTTTATAGCCTGCTACAGACCACCATCCCAAACCCAGGAACCCCACTCGGCCTTCCTGAGAACACTGAAAAATATGAAGGTCTCTCCAAACACCATTATATTGGGTGACTTCAACTACCCAAACATAGACTGGAAGCATTACTATAGCTCCAACACCCTAGCCCAAAGGTTCCTAGAATTTATAAACTCAAATGCTATGGAACAACTTGTTACCACTCCCACAAGAGGGGAAAACATACTGGACCTGATCATCATCAACATGAAGACTCTATGCTCCAGACCAGAAGAGTATCCCTCACTGGTAAGATCAGACCATAAATTAATCTCACTGGATATTCACATCCTGACCCCACCCCCTGCCCAGAAAACCACAGTGAAAAACTTCTCTAAAGCAAATTTCACACTCCTCAAAACTGAGGTGGAATCCTTCAAAGGCCCCGGGCCTGTGGAAAGTACGGCGCAGACTACGGAATCCTTTATAAACACATGCTATGAACACCTTCAGGAATGCATGGATCATGCGATCCCAAATAAAACCAAGACCCAGTCCTCCAAAGGCAGACGTCCTGTCTAGTGGACCCCAGCCATAAACAAACTATACAATAGAAGGAGGAAGCTACTAAATCATAGAGCAAATTCCCAAAAAGGGAAGGCATCACTGATCAGTATTAGCAAAAAACTACGGGCACTCATAAAATTGTCTAAGGCCAGCTTCGAGAGAAAAATTGCACAGGACACTAAGGATAATCACAAGGCTTTCTTTAGTTATGTTAGGAACCTGGGTGGTAATTCCCATATATGCTCAGAATTAGTCCAAAATGACAAAAAATACACCGAACCCACAGACATTGCCAACATCCTAGCTGACAGGTTCAGTGCAAACTCCCCCCCTCCCCACCAAAAGGGCAAATATCTATCCCAGCAGAGTGCTGCCCCCCTGACATCTCAGATGCTCAGGTAAGAGCCGCCCTCTCCAAAGCAAAAAACACAGCATCAATGGGACCAGACAGTGTCCCAGGCTGTGTCCTAAATGAACTCCAAGAAGAGTTAAACCCAAACATAAAACTACTGTTCAATCTCAGCATTACTACAGGATATGTGCCCAACGAGTGGCGTACAGCAACAGTGGTCCCTCTCCATAAAGGTGGTGCCTCAATGGATCCTGGAAACTATCGCCCCATAAGCCTGACTAGCTTGGTCTGCAAAGCTATGGAAAGGATCATCATGGACCTCATAAATAAAGATATTGGGGACCTACAGACACTGGATCCTACCCAGTTCGGCTTTGTTAAAGGCAGATCCTGCCTCTTAAACCTGGTTGATTTCTTTGAAACAGTCACTAAGGCCATTGACGAGGGGAAGGTGGTCCACACAGCCTACCTGGACCTAGCAAAAGCCTTCGATACAATACCCCACTTGGGCATTATAGATAAGCTCACCAGCTTAATTATAAACCCCTATGTCACTAGATGGATTGCAAACTGGCTCAAGGACAGAACCAACATGGTTAGAATTGCTGGAGCCATGTCAGACTCCAAACCAGTTACAAGTGGTGTCCCACAAGGCTCAGTCCTGGGACCTCTCTTGTTCGGTATATATTTCTCGGATGTACAGGCCAACACGGAAGGACTGTGGCTGACCAAGTTCGCAGATGACTGCAAACTGGGTGCCATAATCGACTCTCCAGCCGACACAGGCATCCTCCAAAAGGGCCTCATAGAAACATACAACTGGTGCCAGAGCCATGGCCTAAATCTAAATGCCAAAAAGTGTATAGTCATCCCCTTTGGCAAAACAAAGTGCCCACAAATTACCACATAGGTCGTAATCCATTAAGTACAGAAGAAGTAATTAGGGACCTGGGGATCCAAGTTGATAGCAATCTCTCATTTGACAACCACATGGCCAAAGTGGTTAGAAACACATTTTATATAGCCCACCTAATCATGAAGGGATTCACATCTAGATCAGGGGAGGTCATCGTGCCTCTTTACTCATCCCTCATCAGGCCCATAATTGAGTACAATGCCCCTTTTGGGATGTACCTTATCAGACACCTGCAGCAACTGGAAAGACCCCAAAAGTACCTCACCAAGAGGATCAAAGGGCTCAAACAGATGCCATATGCTGCCCGGTTAAAGAAACTCCAGCTTTACTCAGTGGCATACCGCCTGTTCAGAGGCGATCTGTGCCTGACGTATAAAGCCATGTCCAACCCGGAATTAATGGACATGCTGCACCTCAGAAAATCCAAATCCCATTGAGCTACATGCTTGAGAGACTTGAACCTCAGCACTGAAATAAATAGGACATGCTGGAGGGACAGATTCATAACCCAGAGGCTCCCTTCACTCTGGAATAAAATCCCAGTCCAGGTTAGGCAGAGTCCCTCATTGACTCTCTTCAAGAGGAATCTTGATGAGTGGATGGGAGATCGTAGGTTTACCCCGGGTATCACTTCAGTGTCACTGTTAGACAGAGGCACAGTATACTAACCTCGAAAAAGGGCATAGCAAAATAAATTTAAAATGGGTGGTGAAAGCCAAACACATTCTGGCTAGGCTTATAAATGCCCTAGGGCAGATAGCCTAGTATGAACCTATGAACCTATGAACCTATGCATCACTGTGTGTAAGAAAAGTATAGCATGTATGCATGTTTCTAAGAGTGCGTGTGCATGTGTCACTGTGTGTGAGTACAGTTTTCTGTATGAATGTTTCTAACAGAGTGTGCACTTGTTAGTGTGTGTGAGTAGAGTTAAGTGTGTTTGGAAGTTTGTAAGAGTATGTGCACGTGTCATTCTGTGTGAGTACAGTACACCATGTAGGGCTGTTTCTAAGACTGTGTGTGTGTGTGTGTGTGTGTGTGTGTGTGTGTGTGTGTGTGTGTGTGTGTGTGTGTGTGTGTGTGTGTGTGTGTGTGTGTGTGTGTGTGTGTGTGTGTGCAGGCGTGTGTGCACGCGTGTGTGTGTCACTGTGTCTGAGAACAGTACAGCGTGTATTGATGCTTATAAGATTCTGTGCATGTGTGCCACTCTCAGTGAGTACAGTTCAGCATATATGGATGTTTGTAAGAGTGAGTGCATGTGTGTCACTTTCTGTGAGTACATCATGTATGGATGCTTCTAAGAATGTATACATCTATGTCACTGTGAGTAGTTCATAGGTTCATAGGTTGGTACAAGGCTATTTGCCCGAGGGCATTTATAAGCCTAGCCAGAGTGTGTCGGCTTTCGCCGCCCCATTGATTAATTAACTGATCCTCTGTCAAGCAGAGCCAATGAAGTGATCCCAGGGGTGTATTTTCCATTACCCATCCACTCTTCAAGGTTTCTCTTGAAGAGTGTTTGTGAGGGGCTCTGCCTGATGTAATTTGGAATTTTGTTCCAAAGCATGGGGAGTCTCTGTGACAGGAATTTATCCCTCCAGCATATTCTATTTATTGTTGTGGCAAGGTTTAGCTCACTAGAGTGCGTGGCTCGCAGTTACTTGGATTTCTTTAGGTGGAGCATGTCCATCAATTCTGAGTTGGACATGGCTTTGTAAGTCAGGCAGAGATCACCTCTGAGTAACCGATATGCCACTGTGTACAGCCGGTGTTTTTTCAGTTAGGCTGCATAGGTCATATGTTTGAGGCCAGTAATCCTCTTGGTGAGGTACTTTTGTGGTCTTTCCAGCTGTTGGAAGTGTCTGCTGAGGTACATCCCAAATGGGGCATTCTACTCTATGATGGGTCTAATGAGTGATGAGTAGAGGGGCACTATAACCTCTTTATTTCTAGATGAGAACCCTTAAGTAATTAGATGGGCCACATAGAAGGATTTCCTAACTACTTTGACAATACGATTGTCAAAGGAGAGATTACTATCTACCTGGGTCCCCAGATCTCTTTTTACCTCTTCTGTATTAAGGGGCTGCCACCTATGTGGTAATTCATGGGTGTTTTGTTTTCCCAAATGGGATGACTATGCATTTTTTGGCATTTAGCTTGAGGCCATGACTTTGACACCAGGTGTCTGTCTCAGTAAGGCCATTTTGGAGGATGTCCGTGTCAGCCGGAGAGTAAATTATGGCTCCCAGTTTGCAGTCATCTGAGAACTTGGTTAGCCATAGTCCTCCTGTGTTTGCCTGTACTTCTGAGAAGTATATGCCAAACAGTAGGGGTCCCAGGACTGAGCCTTGTGGGACACCATTTGTGACTGGTTTAAAGTCGGACCTGGAGCCTGCTATTCTTACCGTGTGAGTTCTGTCTGTAAGTCAGTTGGCAAACCATCTCATGGGTTTATGTTCAGGCTGGTGAGTTTTTCTGTAATACTTGAGTGGGGAATGGTGTCAAAAGCCTTGGCAAGGTCAAGGTAGGCTGTGTGAACCACTTTCCCTCATCTATGGCCTTGGTAACTGTCTCGAAGAAGTCAACCAGCTATTGTAGGCATGATATGCCCTTAACAAAGCCAAACTGCTGACATTATTTTGTCAGTGTGGGAGCAAAAGTTTGTATTACACAGTGAATTTTCAAAATACTGTATTCACTATACTAGGTTCCTGGATGACATATGTATATTTTGGACAGGACCTGAAAGCTCTATAGAAGAGTTTATAACCTATTTGCATTCAACAACAGAATTTTTGCAGTTTACCTACCAAATATCTGTTGATCAAGTAAACTATTTAGATGTCACTCTTAGTAAGCAGGGTGATGGCTTCAGTTCTTGTATATATAGAAAACCTTCATTTTCTAATGGATACCTGCACTTCCAAAGTTCACATTCAAAATTTCAAAAGAGATCTATATTAAAAGGCCAATTTGTGAGGGTTTCCCGCATGACATCTGATGATTTTTGTTTTCAAACTGAGGGGGACAAGTTGACTTCCCTTTTTGTTGACAGAGGATACCCCATTGGCCTGATTAATTCTGTTCGTGAAGAAGTCCGGGCTGGTAGGAAAAATAGATTTTCCCCCATTTTGGGGAAGAGTAATTTGGATCAACCTGATGATTTTCCCCAAAGATTCCTCAGTACACCTGGTTCCAACCAGTTGTTTATTACAGAACATAATGAGGCTGTAGGACAAATTAGATACATTATTGAAAAGGAACTTTGTAATTTTAGGGATTTTACAGATTTAAGCAATTTAAAAGACTTGTCATGTAAATTTGTATACAGGAGGGGTTTTAATATAAAGAGTGCCTTAGAGCAAAACACCAGTATAGGTGGCCCTAACCCTCCTAGGAGAGGGACGTTTCGTTGTGGACGTTGTATGCAATGTAAGCATGTTATAGATCAAGAATTTGTGTATCTAGAAAGTAGGAACAGGAAATTACGCTCATATAATTTTTATAATTGCAATTCCAAGGGTATAGTTTACTTGGCTGTCTGCCGTTCTTGCCAGGACTTTTATGTGGGCAAGACGGAGAGGCAGCTAAAGAGACGTATCTAAGAACACTGTTATGACATTTAAAAAAATGTCAGTACCAATGCATTATATAGGCATACGACTGTATGTGAATCTGCAATATTCAAGTTTTTTTTCTTAGAAGCAGTACCTCATTGCATCAGAGGAGGATACTGGGCAGCACGGTTATCGCATAGAGAAACATGCTGGCAGATTCTGCTCGAATCAAACAAACCCCCTGGGTTGAATGATTCGATTTCAATCATGCCATATTTAAAACTTAAAGCTGAACAATTGTAAGGCTTTATATTAATTTTTTGATATTGGTAACGTATGTGGGGGTTCATATTTCTATGTATTCATCAGTTCAAACAATATGTAATAGTATTTTTCATTAATATATTTACATAATCTATGAAATTACTAATAAGTATATGTATAAAAATTTTTTAAAAAAACATACAATTTTTAATTTAGGTTTTGAATTGATTGTTTTATAGGGTTGTATGGCTTGATTTATATTCATATGTCTTATATACAAAATTTTTATGAACATATGTGATTACAATTTATTATTTTTTACAAAATGAATATATTTTTTAACAAAATGAATATATTTTATAATATCATAAGGTAGTTATTGTTTTGTAACAAGTGTCTTTGTTTTTAGAATATGTATACATTGCATATGCAAGTTTATGTGTTTGGTTAAGCTACTGCTTTAAGAACGTTGTTCACCCAATCTTCCAATTAACCTAATCATGGTTTAAATATGTGTGGAAAGCTATGGGTCTTCATCTGATGAAGTTGTATTATCAACGAAAACGTGATTTCTGTGGTGCTATGTTAATAAAGTATATTGGTTACAGAGGAGTTCATTTTTTGCCTATATTGGCTATTTTTGGGTTCGTTTTGCCTTATCGTGTGGTTGGCTTCTCCTTGGCGGTTTCTCCAAGCCTGCTTGCTGGTTCTCGTTGTGTTGTTTTGTATATGCCAAACAGTAGGGGTCCCAGGACTGAGCCTTGCGGGACACCACTTGTGACTGGTTTAAAGTCGGACCTGGAGCCTGCTATTCTTACCGTGTGAGTTCTGTCTGTAAGCCAGTTGGCAAACCATCTCATGGGTTTATGTTCAGCCTGGTGAGTTTTTCTGTAATACCTGAGTGGGGAATGGTGTCAAAAGCCTTGGCAAGGTCAAGGTAGGCTGTGTGAACCACTTTCCCTCATCTATGGCCTTGGTAACTGTCTCGAAGAAGTCAACCAGCTATAGTAGGTATGATATGCCCTTAACAAAGCCGAACTGTGTTGGGGTCAAGTGTTTGGAGGTTCCTTAATAAAGGATTTTTGACTGGAAACAGACTGCCTGCCTTGCTTGGACTACTTTCGAATACTTAGTAATGCTGTACAATTATATATTTTCTATTATTACTTTTTGTTTTGTTTTGTTTTGACTTAAGATGAGTTTAGATTCGCTACTTCTATTACTATTGTCTGATCTGATTAATATACACTGATTAACTAGAAATATATGGACTGAAAATCTTCCACACAGAGACGTTTCTTACACTGTTTTGTTTTAAATTAGAAGGCTACTTACAAGCAGTAATAATTGCAGAGTAAGAGCGACTGAATAGATAACACCACACCGAAGAGCGACTTAGACAGTTACAGTAAGAGTAGCTGAATAAAAATTATATAAATATATATATATATATATATATATATATATATATATATATATTTTTTTTTTTTTTTTTTTTTTTTTGAGGGAGGGTACAGAGCAGGATTAAGATGCTACAGGGGTTGTCCTTCCTAAATGCTCTCTTTGTACACAATAGTAGTGCCTGAAATCAGAATATGATCTCGCTGCACTCAGTTGAGTGAGCAAATGAGATGGGCCCAGAAGGAGTATCCAAATACAAATCTACAAGAGGGGCAGGCAATTTCAAAGCCACCAACATTAACACCAAAACAAGAACAGGGAGAGTGGGTGGGAACTAACTGTAGAGAGACAGCCACAACTTCAGTTGAGTTAATATTAAGTGAAAAACACAACTAAATAAATTAAACACAGTACTATATGCAAAAGAGCAGATAAAAGTGTCCTTAAATTCATTTATATGTCCAGCTGATTTCAGGTAGATGTTAGCCAGCCAAAGCTCTGATATTAAGCAGAGATAACTCAAAATGTACCACTTATATAAGGCAAGAATGTCAGTGATGAGCTGAAACTACCCCCCACTGCTATCAATGGCAACATAGACGTTCTAAAAAGTACTCTGTAGAGAGACAACCACAATTTCAGTTGAGTTAATATTCAGTGAAAACACAAATAAATTAATTAAGTACAGTACTATATGCAAAAGAGCAGATAAAAGTGTACTTAAATTCACTTATACATCTAGCTGATTTCAGGTAGATGTTAGCCAGCCAAAGCTCTGATATTAAGCAGAGATAATTCAAAATGTACCACTTATATAAGGCAAGAATGTCAGTGAGGAGCTGAAACTACCTCTCACTGCTATCAATGGCTACACAGAAATTCTAAAATGTACTCTGCAGTGAGACAGCCACAACTTCAGTTGAGTTAATATTCAGTGAAAAACACAAATAAATAAATTAAATTCAGTGCTATATGCAAAAGAGCAGAGTGTGTGCATGGGAGTCACTATGTGTCAGTAGAGTACAGTGTGTATGGATGTTTCTAAGAGTGTGTGCATGTGTGTCACTGTGTGTAAGTACAGTGCAATGTGTATGGATGTTTCTAAGGGTGTGTGCACGTGTCACTGTGTGTGACTAGAGTACAGCTTGTAAGGATATTTCTATGAGTGTGTGCACATGTGTGACTATGTTTGAGCAGAGTACAATATGTATGGATGTTTGTAAGAGTGCATGTATGTGTGTTACTGTTTGTACAGTACCATATGAATAAATATTTCTAAGAGTGTGTGCATGTGAGTCACTATGTTTGAGTACAGTACAGTCTGATATTTCTACAAGTGTCTGCATGTGTGCCTCTGTGTTTCAATACAGTACATTGGATATGGATGTTTCAAAGAGTGTGTGCACATGTCACTGTGACTGACTACAGTACAGAGTGTGTGGGTGTTTCCAAGAATGTGTCAGCATGTGTCATTGTGCGTGAGCACAGTACAGTGTGAAAATATGCTGCTAAGAGTGTTTGCAAGTGTGTATATGTGTGTTAGTACAGTTCAGTGTGTATGGATGTTTCTAAGAGTGAGGGTACACTGTGCACTTGTGTGTGAGTGGAGTACAGCATGTAGGGATATTTCTAAGAGTTTGTGAGCATGTGCCGCTGTGTGTGAGTAAAACACAGTGTGTATGGATGTTTCTAAGAGTGTGTGCATGTGTATCATAGTGAGTACAGTACAGTGCTAATGGATGTTTCTAAGATTGTCTGCATGTGTGTCACTGTCTGTGAGTACAATATAGAGTGTATTGATGTTTCTAAGTGTGTGCGCATGTGAGTCACTGTGTTTGAGTACAGTACAGCATGGATGTTCCTGAGAGTGTGTGGATGTGTGTCATTGTTTTTGAGTACAGTATAGTGTGAATAGATGTTTCTAGGAGTGTGTGCATGTGTGTCATTGTGTGGGAGTAGAATATGGCATGTATGGATGTTTGCACATTTATCCCTGTGTGTGAGTACAGTGCAGTGTGCATGGATGCTTCTAAGAGTGTGTGCACGTGTCACCATGTATGAGTATAGTACAGCATGCCTCAATGTTTCTAAGAGTGTGTGCACATGTGCTGCTCTGTCTAAGTAGAATTCAGAATGCATGGATATTTCTAGGAGTGTTTGTGTAGGTGTCACTGTGTGAGTAGACTACAGTATATATGGATGTTTCTAAGAGTGTGTGTGTATTTGTCACTGTGTGTGAGTAGAGTACTGCATGCATGGATGGTTTTAAGAATGTATGCACATCTGCCACTGTGTGTGAGTACAGTAAAGCATGGATGAATGTTTCTAGGATTGTGTGCATGTGTGCACACTGTATGAGTACAGTTCAGTAGGTATGGGTGTATTTTAAGAATGCGTGCATGTGTCACTTTATATGAGTATAGCACAGGATGTGTGGATGTTTATAAGAGTGTGTGCATGTTGTCACTATATGTGAGTACAGAACAATGGCATGTATGTTTCTACAAGATTGCACAAGTGTCATTTTTTTGGCTAAAGTACAGTATGTATGTATGTTTCTGAGAGTGTTTTCATTTGTGTCACTGTGTACAAGTAGAGTACAGCAGGTATGTATGTATGTTTCTAAGAGTGTGTGCACATGTGACACTGTGTGTGAGTTCAGTACAGTGTGCATGGATGGTTCTAACAGTGTGTACATGTGTCACTGTGTGAGGGTACAACACAGTTTGTCCGGGTATTTTTAAGAGTGTGTGCATGAGTCACTGTGTGTGAGTACAGTGTCTATGAATGTTTCTAAGCATGTGTGCTGGTGTGTCATTGAGTGTGAGTATATTATTGTGTGTGTGTATGTTTCTAGAGGTATGAACAGGTGTGTCACTGTGTAGGAATACATTATTGTGTGTGGGTGTTTCTTGGAGTATGTGCAAGTGTGTCACTGTGTGTGAGTAGAGTATAGCATGTATGGATATTTCTAAGAGTGTGTGTACATGTGCCACTATCTGTGAGTGCAGTACAGTGTGCATGGATGTTTCTAAGACTGTGTGCTTGTGTCACTGTGTGTGGGTACAGCACAACATGTAGGGATGCTTCTAAGGGTGTGTGCACATGTGTCACTATTTGTAAGTAGAGTACAGTGTCTATGGATGTATCTAAAAGTGTATGCATGTGTGTCACCGTGTTTGAGTGCAGTATAGTGTGTATTGATGTTTCTAAGAGTGCGTACATGTGAGGCACTGTGCTTGAGTACAGTACAGCATGTATGGATGTTTCTGAGAGTGTGTGGATGTGTGTCATTGTTTTTAAGTACAGTACAGTGAGAAGAGATGTTTCTAAGAGTGTGTGCACACGTGTCACTGTGTGTGAATACAGGACAGTGTCTATGGATGCTTCTAAGAGTGTGCGCATGTACGTCACCTTCTCTGAGTATAATACATCATGTATGAATGCTTCTAAGAGTGTATGTATCTGTCACTGTGAGTAGATTGCCTTTTTATGAGAGTGTGTGCATGTGAGTCACTGTGAGTAGAGTACAATGTGCACGGAAGTTTCTAAGAGTGTGTGCATGTGTCACTGTGTGTGAGTACAGTACAGCATGTATAGATGTTTCTAAGAGTGTGTGCACATGTGCCTCTGTGTTTGAGTTCAGTACAGTACATTGTGTATGAATGTTTCTAACAGTGTGTGCACCTGTGTCACTCTGTTTAAGTACAATACAGTACAGTCTGTGTTCAGGTTTCTAAGAATGTGTGACACTGTATGAGTACAGTAAAGTGTTAAAAGATGTTTCTGAGAGTGTGTCTCTGTGTGTGTGAGTACAGTTTAGTGTGTATGGATGTTTCTAAGGGTGTTTGTACACGTGTCACTATGTGTGAGTGGGGTACAACATGTATGGATGTGTCTAAGAATTTGTTGGCATGTGTCACAGTGTGTGAGTGCAGCACAATGTGTATAGATTATTCTGAGAGGGTGTGCTTGTGTGTCACTGGATGTGAGTATATTACTGTTTGTGTGGGTTTTTCTAAGAGTATATGCATATGCATCACTGTGTGTGAATACAGTACAGTACAGTGTCTATGGATGCTTCTAAGAGTGTGTGCATGTACGTCACTGGGTGTGAGTACTCTACAGTGTTTATGGATATTTCTAAGAGTGTGCATGTGTGTCACTCTCTGTGAGTAGAGTACAGTGAAAATGCATGTTTCAAACAGTGTGAGCACATGTGTCACTGCATGGGAGTAGAAAACAGTGTGTATAGATGTTTCTAAGAGTGTGTGAAAGAGTGTCACTGTTTGTGAGTACAGTACAGTGTGAATGGCTGTTACTAGGAATGTGTGCATGTGTGTCACTGTGAGTACAGTACAGTGTTAATAGATGTTTCTAAGAGTGTGTACATGTGTGTCACTGTGTAGGAGTACAATATAGTGTGTATTGATGTTTCTAAGAGCCTGTGCATGTGAGTCACTGTGTTTGAGTACAGTACAGCATGTATGGAAGTTTCTGAGAGTTTGTGGATGTGTGTCATTGTTTTTGAGTACAGTACAGTGTGAATAGATATGTCTAAGAGTGTGTGAACATGTGCAACTGTGTGTGAGTACAGTACAGTGTCTATGGATGCTTCTAAAAGTGTGTGCACGTATGTCACTGGGTGTGAGTACTCTACAGTTTGTATGCATATTTCTAAGACTTTGTATGTATGTCACTGCATGTGAGTAGAGTACAGTGTGTGTGCATGTGTCATTTCATGTGACTACAGTACAGTGTGAAAGGATGTGTGTAAGAGAGTTTGCAAGTGTATCACTTGTTTTAGTAGAGCACATTGTGTAGGGATGTTTCTAAAGTTGTGTGTGCATGCATGCCACTGTCTGTGAGTAGAGTACAGCATGTATAGATGTTTCTTAGAGTTTGTGGACATGTGTTACTGTGAGTACAGCACAATGTGTATGCATGCATGTTTCTGAGAGTACGTCCATGTTGCCACTATGTGTGAGTACAGTACAGAGTCTGTGGCTGTTTCTAAAAGTCTGCTTGAGTGTCACTCTGTTTGAGTACATTACTGTGTGTGGGTGTTTCAAATAGTATTTGCAAATGTGTCACTGCATGGGAGTAGAGTGCAGCATGTATACATTTTCTAAGACTGTGTGAAAGTGTGTCACTGTTTGTGAGCACTGTACAGTGTGAATGGATGTTTCTAAGAGTGTGTGCATGTGTATCATTGTGTGAGAAGAGTACAGTGTGTATGCATGTTTCTAAGAGTGTGTGTGCAGGTGTCGCCTTGTGTGAGTTGAGTTCACCATGTGGATGTTTCTAAGTGAGTGTGAACATTTGTTACAGTGTGAGTAGAATGCAGCGTTTTTGGATGTTTCTATGAGAGTGTGCACATGTGCCATTCTCTGTGAATAGAGTACAATATCTATGGATATTTCTAAGACTGAGTCTACAGGTGTCACTGTGTGTGAATACAGTTCAGACTGTATGGATGTTTTTAAGAGTGAGTGCATGTGTGTCACCTTCTGTGAGTATAATACATCATGTATGAATGCTTCTAAGAGTGTATGTATCTGTCACTGTGAGTAGATTGCCTTTTTCTGAGAGTATGTGCATGTGAGTCACTGTGAGTAGAGTACAATGTGCACGGAAGTTTCTAAGAGTGTGTGCATGTGTCACTGTGTGTGAGTACAGTACAGCATGTATAGATGTTTCTAAGAGTGTGTGCACATGTGCCTCTGTGTTTGAGTTCAGTACAGTACATTGTGTATGAATGTTTCTAACAGTGTGTGCACCTGTGTCACTCTGTTTAAGTACAATACAGTACAGTCTGTGTTCAGGTTTCTAAGAATGTGTGACACTGTATGAGTACAGTAAAGTGTAAAAAGATGTTTCTGAAAGTGTGTCTCTGTGTGTGTGAGTACAGTTTAGTGTGTATGGATGTTTCTAAGGGTGTTTGTACACGTGTCACTATGTGTGAGTGGGGTACAACATGTATGGATGTGTCTAAGAATTTGTTGGCATGTGTCACAGTGTGTGAGTGCAGCACAGTGTGTATAGATTATTCTGAGAGGGTGTGCTTGTGTGTCACTGGATGTGAGTATATTACTGTTTGTGTGGGTTTTTCTAAGAGTATATGCATATGCATCACTGTGTGTGAATACAGTACAGTACAGTGTGAATGGATGTTTCTAAGAGTGTGTGCAAATATGTCACTGGGTGTGAGTACACTACAGTGTGGATGGATATTTCTAAGAGTGTGCATGTGTGTCACTCTCTGTGAGTAGAGTACAGTGAAAATGCATGTTTCAAACAGTGTGAGCACGTGTCACTGCATGGGAGTAGAAAACAGTGTGTATAGATGTTTCTAAGAGTGTGTGAAAGCGTGTCGCTGTTTGTGAGTACAGTACAGTGTGAATGGCTGTTACTAGGAATGTGTGCATGTGTGTCACTGTGAGTACAGTACAGTGTTAATAGATGTTTCTAAGAGTGTGTACATGTGTGCCACTGTGTAGGAGTACAATATAGTGTGTATTGATGTTTCTAAGAGCCTGTGCATGTGAGTCACTGTGTTTGAGTACAGTACAGCATGTATGGAAGTTTCTGAGAGTTTGTGGATGTGTGTCATTGTTTTTGAGTACAGTACAGTGTGAATAGATATGTCTAAGAGTGTGTGAACATGTGCAACTGTGTGTGAGTACAGTACAGTGTCTATGGATGCTTCTAAAAGTGTGTGCACGTATGTCACTGGGTGTGAGTACTCTACAGTTTGTATGCATATTTCTAAGACTTTGTATGTATGTCACTGCATGTGAGTAGAGTACAGTGTGTGTGCATGTGTCATTTCATGTGACTACAGTACAGTGTGAAAGGATGTGTGTAAGAGAGTTTGCAAGTGTGTCACTTGTTTTAGTAGAGCACATTGTGTAGGGATATTTCTAAAGTTGTGTGTGCATGCATGCCACTGTCTGTGAGTAGAGTACAGCATGTATAGATGTTTCTTAGAGTTTGTGGACATGTGTTACTGTGAGTACAGCACAATGTGTATGCATGCATGTTTCTGAGAGTACGTCCATGTTGCCACTATGTGTGAGTACAGTACAGAGTCTGTGGCTGTTTCTAAAAGTCTGCTTGAGTGTCACTCTGTTTGAGTACATTACTGTGTGTGTGTGTTTCAAATAGTATTTGCAAATGTGTCACTGCATGGGAGTAGAGTGCAGCATGTATACATTTTCTAAGACTGTGTGAAAGTGTGTCACTGTTTGTGAGCACTGTACAGTGTGAATGGATGTTTCTAAGAGTGTGTGCATGTGTATCATTGTGTGAGAAGAGTACAGTGTGTATGCATGTTTCTAAGAGTGTGTGTGCAGGTGTCGCCTTGTGTGAGTTGAGTTCACCATGTGGATGTTTCTAAGTGAGTGTGAACATTTGTTACAGTGTGAGTAGAATGCAGCATTTTTGGATGTTTCTATGAGAGTGTGCACATGTGACATTCTCTGTGAATAGAGTACAATATCTATGGATATTTCTAAGACTGAGTCTACAGGTGTCACTGTGTGTGAATACAGTTCAGACTGTATGGATGTTTTTAAGAGTGAGTGCATGTGTGTCACCTTCTGTGAGTATAATACATCATGTATGAATGCTTCTAAGAGTGTATGTATCTGTCACTGTGAGTAGATTGCCTTTTTCTGAGAGTGTGTGCATGTGAGTCACTGTGAGTAGAGTACAATGTGCACGGAAGTTTCTAAGAGTGTGTGCATGTGTCACTGTGTGTGAGTACAGTACAGCATGTATAGATGTTTCTAAGAGTGTGTGCACATGTACCTCTGTGTTTGAGTTCAGTACAGTACATTGTGTATGAATGTTTCTAACAGTGTGTGCACCTGTGTCACTCTGTTTAAGTACAATACAGTACAGTCTGTGTTCAGGTTTCTAAGAATGTGTGACACTGTATGAGTACAATAAAGTGTAAAAAGATGTTTCTGAGAGTGTGTCTCTGTGTGTGTGAGTACAGTTTAGTGTGTATGGATGTTTCTAAGGGTGTTTGTACACGTGTCACTATGTGTGAGTGGGGTACAACATGTATGGATGTGTCTAAGAATTTGTTGGCATGTGTCACAGTGTGTGAGTGCAGCACAGTGTGTATAGATTATTCTGAGAGGGTGTGCTTGTGTGTCACTGGATGTGAGTATATTACTGTTTGTGTGGGTTTTTCTAAGAGCATATGCATATGCATCACTGTGTGTGAATACAGTACAGTACAGTGTGAATGGATGTTTCTAAGAGTGTGTGAAAATATGTCACTGGGTGTGAGTACACTACAGTGTGGATGGATATTTCTAAGAGTGGGCACGTGTGTCACACTGTGTGAGTAGAGTACAGTGTGTATGCATGTTCCAAACAGTGTGAGCAAATGTGCCACATGTGTGAGTAGAGTACAGTTTGTGTGACTACAGTACAATTGGAAGGATATTTGTAAGAGTGCTTGCAAGTGTGTCACTGTGTTTTAGTAGACCACATTGTGTATGTATTTTTCTAAGGTTGTGCTTGCATGTGTGTCACTGTCTGTGAGTAGAGTACAGCATGTATGGGTGTTTCGTAGAGTTTGAGGGTGTGTGTTACTGTGAGTACAGTACTATCTCTATGGATGTTTCTAAGAGTGTGTCCATGTTTGTCACTGTGTGTGAGTACAGTACAGTGTATGTGAATGTTTCTAAGAGTATGTGTCACTCCATGTGAGTACATTACTGTGTGTGCAGGTGTTTCAAATAATATTTGCACAAGTGTCACTGCGTGTCAGTAGAGTACAGCATTTATAGATGTTTCTAAGTGTGTGTGAAAGTGTGTCAATCTTTTTGAGTACAGTACAGTGTGAATGTGTGTTTCTAAGATTGTGTGCACATGTATCACTTTGTGTAAGAAGAGTAGTGTGTATGAATATTTCTAAGAGTATGTGTGCATTGGCATTCTGTGTGAGTACATATCACTGTATGAATGTTTCTAAGACAGTATGCACATTTGTTACCGTGTGTGAGTAGATTACATTGTGTTTTGATGCTTCTAAGAGTGTGTGCATGTGTGCCAGTCTGTGTGAGTAGAGTACAATATGTATGGATGTTTCTAAGAATGTGTGTGTGTGTGTGTGTGTTTGTGTGTGTCACTGTGTGTGAGTACAGTTTAGTGTGCATGGATGTTTCTAAGAGTATGTGCATGTGTGTCATTCTGTGTGAGTAGAGTACAATATGTGTAGATGTTTCTAAGAATGTGTGTGCATGTGTCTCTGTGTGTGAGTACAGGTTAGTGTGTATGGATGTTTTTAAGAGTGAGTGCATGTGTGTCACCTTCTGTGACTAGAGTACATCGTGTATGGATGCTTCTAAGAGTGTATGCATCCGTATCACTGTGTTTTAGTGAAGCACATTGTGTATGGCTGTTTCTAAGGTTGTGTGTGCATGTGTGTCACTGTCTGTGACTAGAGTACAGCATGTATGGATGTTTCTTAGGGTTTGTGGGCATGTGTGTTACTGTGAGTGCAGCACAATGTGTATGGATGTTTCTAAAAGTGTGTGCATGTTTGTCACTGTGTGTGAGTGCAGTACAGTGTCTGTGGATGTTTCTAAGAGTGTGTGTTTCTGTGCCACTCTGTGTGAGTATATTACTGTGTGTGTAGGTGTTTCAAATAGTATGTGCACGTGTGTCATTGAGTGTGAGTAGAGTACGGCATGTATAGATGTTTCTAAGAGTGTCTGAAACTGGGTCACTGTTTGTGAGTATAGTACAGTGTGAATGGATGTTTCTAAGACTGTGTGCAGGTGTATCAGTGTGTGTGTGAGAAGAGTACAGTTTGTATGCATGTTTCTAAAAGTGGGTACACCTGTGTCACTCTGTATGAGTACACTTCACTGTATGGATGTATCTAACAGAGTGTGCACATTTGTTACTATATGTGAGTAGAGTACCTTGTGTATGGATGTTTCTATGACTGTGCATTTGTGTGTCACTTGTATAAGGAGAATACAGCACTTATGGTTGTTTCTAAGAATGTGCACTTGTGTCACTATGTGTGCGTAGACTACATTGTATATGGATGCTTGTAAGAGTATGTGCACATTTGTCACACTGTGAGTAGAGTACAGTGTATATGGATGTTTCTACAAGTGTGTGTGCATGTATCACTGTATGTGAGTGCAGTAGTGCATCTATGGATACTTTTAAGAGTGTATGCATGTGTGTCACCATGTGTAAGTACAGTACAGTGTGTATGGGAGTTTCTAAGATTGTGTGCACTGTGAGCACATGTGTCAGTGTGAGCAAGTAGAGTGTGTGTGTATGGATGTTTTAAGAGTGTGTGCATGTGTCTTTGGGTGTGAATACAGTACAGCATTCATGGATGTTCCTAAGAGTGTGTACACATGTGTTTCTGTCTGTGAGTGCAGTACGACGTGTATGGGTATTCCTACGAATGTGTGTGTGTGTGTGTGTGTGTGTGTGTGTGTGTGTGTGTGTGTGTGTGTGTGTGTGTGTGTGTGTGTGTGTGTGTGTGTGTCTGTGTGTGTGTGTGTGTGCGTGCGTATCTGTGTGTGTTTGTGTGTGTCACTCTCTGTGAGGAGAGTACAACGTGTATGGATGTTTCTGAGAGTGTGTGTGTGTCCCTGTCTGTGAGAATAGTACAGCCTGTATGGATGTTTTTAAGTGTGTTCATGTGTGTCACTGTGTGTGATTACAGTACAGTGTGTATGGCTGTTTTTAAGAGTCTGTCAGTGTGTTACTCTGTGTGAGTACAGTACATGGTGTATGGATATTTCTAAGAGTGTGTGCACTTGTGTCACTGTGTGCATAAAGTGCAGCATGCAAGGATGTGTCTAAGGACATGTGCATGTGTGTTACTGCATGTGAGTAGAGTACAGTGCGTATGGATGTTTCTAAGAGTGAGGGTACACTGTGCACTTGTGTCAATGTGTGTGAGTAGACAACAGCATGCACAGATGTTTCGAAGATTGCATGCATATCTAACTATGTGTCAGTACACTGAAGCATGTTTGGATGTTTCTAAGAGTCTGTAAGCAGGTGTCACTGGGTCTAAGTACAGTACTCTATGAATGGATGTTTCTAAGACTGTGTGCAAAGTGTGCACATATGTCAGTTTGTATGAGTAGAGTGCAGCATGTATGGGTATTTCTATGAGTGTGTGTGCATATGTCACTGTATGTGAGTACAGTAACCCATCTGTGGATGATTTTAAGAGTGTGTGCACGTGTCACCATGTGTGAGTACAGTGCAGCATTTATGGGTGTTTCTAAGACTGTGTGCATATGTGTCAGTGTGAGCAAGTAGAGTGCAGTCTGTATGGATGTTCCTAAGAGTGTTTACACATGCTTCACTTTGTGTGAGTACAGTACAGTGGGTATGGATGTTTCTAAGAGTGTGTGCATGTGTCACAGTGTGTGAGTACAATATAGTGTGTATTGATGATTCTAAGAATGTGCGCATGTGAGTCATTGTGTTTGAGTACAGTACAGCATGCATGTATGTTTCTGAGAGTGTGTGTATGTGTGTCAGTGTTTTTGACTATAGTACAGTGTGAATAAATAATTGTAATATGGATGCTTCTAAGAGTGTGTGCATGTATGTCACTGGGTGTGAGTCCTCTACAGTATATATGCATATTTCTAATACTGTGCATTTTGTCACTGTGTGTGATTACAGTACAGTGTGTGACCATGTGTCACTTTGTGTGACTACAGTACAGTGTGAAAGGATGTTTGTAAGAGTGTTTGCAAGTACAGCCCTGTGTTTTAGTAGAGCACATTGTGTATGGATGTTTCTAAGGTTGCGTGTGCATGTGTGTCACTGTCTGTGAGTAGAGTACAGCGTGTATAGATGTTTTGTAGAGTTTGTGGGCATGTGTTGTGAGTGCAGCACAATGTGTATGGATGTTTCTAAGACTACGTGCATGTTGTCACTGTGTATTAGTACAATATAGTGTCTGTGGTTGTTTCTAAGAGTGTGTGCTTGTGTGTCACTCTGTGTGAGTACATTAATGTGTGTGTGAGTGTTTCAAATAGTATTTGCAAGTATGTCACTGCGTGTGAGTAGAGTACAACTTGTATAGATTTTATAAGAGTGTGTGAAAGTGTGTCACTGTTTGTGAGTACAGTACATTGTGAATGAATGTTTCTAAGAGTGTGTGCATGTGTATCACTGTGTGTGAAAAGAGTACAGTGTATATGCATGTTTCTAAGAGTGTGTGTGCCCGTGTCACCTTGTGTGACTTGAGTTCACCGTATGGATGTTTCTAAGAGAGTGTGCACATTTGTTACTGTGTGTGAGTAGAGTACCGTGTTTTGGATGTTTCTAAGAGTGTGTGCACATGTGCCATTCTCTGTGAGTAGAGTACAATATGTATGGATGTCTCTAAGATTATGTGTGCTTGTGTCACTGTGTATGAGTACAGTTCAGCATGTATGGATGTTTTTAAGAGTGAGTTCATGTGTGTCTCTTTCTGTGACTATGGTACATCATGCATGGATGCTTCTAAGAGTGAATGCATCTATGTCACTATGAGTAGATTGCCTTTTTATGAGAGTGTGTGCATGTGAGTCACTCTCTGCGAGTAGAGTACAATGCCCATGGACATTTCTAAGAGTGTGTGCACATGTCACTGTGTGTGAATACAGTACAGCATGTATGGATATTTCTAAGAGTGTGTGCACATGTGTCACTGTGTCTGAGTACAGTACATTGTGTATGAATGCTTCTAAAGTGTGCTCTTGTGTCAGTTTGTGTGAGTGGAGTACAGTATGTATAGACATTTCTCAGAGTGTGTGTGTGTTTGTCCCTGTATGTGAATACAGTACAATGTGTATGGATGTTTCTAAGGGTTAGTGCATGTGTCACTGTGTGTGAATAGGGTACAGTGTGTATGGAGGTTTCTAAGAGTGTTTACATGTGTATCACTGTGTGTGTGTGTGTGTGTGTACAGTACAACAGGTATGGATGTTTCTAAAGGTGTGTCTACACGTGTCACTGCGTGTGAGTAGAGTACAGCTTGTATGGATGTTTCTAAGAGTATATGCCCATTTGTGACTGTGTTTGAGTAAAGTTTGTAGGATGTTTCTAAGAGTGTGTGCATGTGTGTCGCTGTGTGTGAGTATAGTGCAGTTTACATGATGTTTCTAAGAGTGTTTGCATGTGTGCCTCTGTGTTTGAGTTTAGTACAGTGTGTATGGATGTTTGTCACTTTAAGTACAATTCAGTACAGTGTGAGTGCATGTTTCTAAGAATGTGTGAGTGTGTGTGACACTGTGCGAGTACAGTACAGTGTAAAAAAATGCTTCTGAGAGTGTCTGCAAGTGTGTCTCTGTGTGTGACTACAGTACAGTGTGTATGGATTTTTCTGAGAGGGCATGCTTGTGTGTCACTGGATGTGAGTACATTACTGTTTGTGTGGGTTTTTCTAAGAGTATATGCATGTGTGTCACTGTGTGTGAGTACAGTACAGTCTCTATGGATGCGTCTAAGGGTGTGTGCACATATGTCACTGGGTGTGAGTACACAACAGTGTTCTTGGATATTTCTAAGAGTGGGCATGTGTGTCACTCTGTGTGAGTGGAGTACAGCTTGTATGCCTGTTTCATACAGTGTGAGCAAGTGTGCCACATATGTGAGTAGAGTATAGTGTGTGTGAATAGTACAGTTGAAAGAATGTTTGTAAGAGTGCTTGCAAGTGTGTCACTGTGTTTTAGTAGACCACATTGTGTATGTATATGGCTAAGGTTGTGTGTGCATGTGTCTCACTGTCTGTGAGTAGAGTACAGCATGTATGAATGTTTCATAGAGTTTGTGGGTGTGTGTTACTTTGAGTACAGCACAATCTCTATGGATGTTTCTAAGAGTGTGTGCATGTTTGTCACTGTGTGTGAGTACAGTACAGTGTCTGTGGATGTTTCTAAGAGTATGGGTCACTTTGTATGAGTACATTACTGTGTGTGTAGGTGTTTCAAATAGTATTTGCATGTGTGTTACTGCATGCCAGTAGAGTACAGCGTGTATAGATGTTTCTAAGAGTGTGTGAAAGTGTGTCCCTATTTTTGAGTACAGTACAGTGTGAATGGGTATTTCTAAGAGTGTGTGCTCATGTATCACTGTGTGTGAGAAGAGTACAGTGTGTATGCATGTTTTGAAGAGTGTGTGTGCATGTAGCACTCTGTGTGAGTACACTTCACTGTATGGATGTTTCTAAGAGAATATGTACATTTGTTACTGTGTGAGTAGAATACAGTGTGTTTTGATTTTCTAAGAGTCTGTGCATGTGTGTCATTCTGTTTGAGTAGAGTACAATATGTATGGATGCTTCTATGAATGCGTGCGTTACTGTGTGTGAGTACAGTTCAGTGTGTATGGATGTTTTCAAGAGTGAGTGCATGTGTGTCACTTTCTGTGACTAGAGTACATCATGTATGGATGCTTCTAAGAGTGTATGCATCTGTGTCATTGTGTTTTAGTAAAGCAGATTGTGTATGGCTGTTTCTAAGTTTGTGTATGCATGTATGTCACTGTCTGTGACTACAGTACAGCATGTATGGATGTTTGTTAGAGTTTGTGGGTGTGTGTGTTACCATGAATGCAGCACAATGCATATGGATGTTTCTAAGAGTGCGTGCATGTTTGTCACTGTGTGTGAGTACAGTACAGTGTCTGTGGATGTTTCTAAGAGTGTGTGCTTATGTGTCACTCTGTGTGAGTGCATTACTGTGTGTGTAGGTGTTTCAAATAGTATTTGTACATGTGTCACTGCATATGAGTAGAGTACAGTGTGTATAGATGTTTCTAAGAGTGTCTGAAGGTGGGTCACTGTTATTGAGTACAGTACAGTGTGAATATATGTTTCTAAGACTGTGTGCAGGTGTATCACTGTGTGTGAGAAGAGTACAGTGTGTATGCATGTTTCTAAGAGTGGGGGCTCCTGTGTCACTCTGTATGAGTGCACTTCACTGTATGGATGCTTTTAAGAGAGTGTGCACATTTGTTACTATGTGTGAGTAGAGTATCTTGTGTATGGACGTTTCTAAGGCCATGCAGTTGTGTGTCACTTGTGTAAGGAGATTACAGCATGTATGGATTTTTTTAAGAATGTGCACTTGTGTCACTATGTGTGAGTAGACTACAGTGTGTATGGATGTTTGTAAGAGTGTGTGTGCATTTGACTCTCTGTGAGTAGAGTACAGTGTGTATGGATGTTTCTGCATGTGTGTGTGGATGTATCACTGTGTGTGAGTGCAGTAGTGTATGTATGGATGCTTTTAATGGTGTGCATGTGTGTCACCCTGTGTAAATACAGTACAGTACAGTGTGTGTGGGTGTTTCTAAGACTGTGTGCACTGTGAGCACGTGTCAGCGTGAGCAAGTAGAGTGCATGTGTATGGATAGTTTAAGAGTGTGTGCATGTGTCTTGGTGTGTGAATACAGTACAGCATTCATGGATGTTCCTAAGAGTGTGCACACATGTGCTTTTGTGTGTGAGTACAGTACAATGGGTATGGAGGTTCCTAAGAGTGTGTGTGTGTGTGTGTGTGTGTGTGTGTGTGTGTGTGTGTGTGTGTGTGTGTGTGTGTGTGTGTGTGTGTGTGTGTGTGTTTATGTATGTCACTCTCTGTGATGAGAGTATAACATGTATGGATGTTTCTGAGAGTGTGTGTGTCACTGTGAGCACAGCACAGCCCGTATGAATGCTTTTAGGTGCGTGTTCATGTGTTTCACTGTGTGTGAGTACAGTACAGTGTGTATGGCTTTTTCTAAGAGTGTATCAATGTGTTACTCTGTGTGAGTACAGTACATGGTGTATGGATATTTCTAAGAGTGTGTGCATGTGTGTCATTGTGTGTTCAGTGTTCATACAGTACAGCATGCAAAGATGTTTCTAAGGACATGTGCATGTGTGTCACTGCATGTGAATAGAGTACAGTGTGTATGGATGTTTCTAAGAGTGTGGGTACCCTGTGCACTTGTGTCAATGTTTGTGAGTAGACAACAGCATGTACAGATATTTCTAAAACTGAGTGCGTGTCTCACTATGTGTCAGTACACTACAGCATGTATGGATGTTTCTAAGAGTGTTTATGCAGGTGTTACTGGGTCAGAGTACAGTACTCTATGAATGGATGTTTCTAAGACTGTGTGCAAAGTTTGCCCATATGTCAGGTTGTACGAGTAGAGTATAGCATGTATGGATGATTTTAAGAGTGTGTGCACATGTGTCACCATGTGTGAATACAGTACAGCATTTATGGGTATTTCTAAGACTGTGTGCAAGTGTCAGTGTGAGCAAGTACAATGCAGTCTGTATGAATATTCCTAAGAGTGTATATGCATGTGTCACTGTGTATGAGTACAGTACAGTGGATATGGATGTTTCTAAGAGTGTGTGTATTTTGTCACTGTGTTTGAGTAGACTACAGTTTGTATAGGTATTTCTAGGAGTATGTGCATGAGTGTCCCTTTGAGTACAGTACGGTATTAATGGATGTTTCTAAAAGTGTTACGTGTGTCACTGTGTGTAAGTACAAAATAGTGTGTATTGAAGTTTCTTAAGAATGTGTGCACATGTATCACTGTATATGAGTATAGCACAGGATATGTAGATATTTTTAAGAGTGTGTGCATGTTTTCACTGTGTGTGAGTACAGTACAGTGGCATGTATATTTTTAAGAGATTGCACATGAGTCATTTTGCTTGACTAAAGTACAGTATGTATGGATGTTTCTAAAAGTGCTTGCATATGTGTCACTGTGTGTGAGTAGAGTACAACAGGTGTGTATGTTTCTAAGAGTGTGTGCATGTGTCACTGTCTGTGAGTTCAGTACAGTGTGCATGGATGTTTCTAAGAGTATATGCATGTGTCACTGTATGAGGGGAAAAAGCATAGTTTGTATGGATGTTTCTAATAGTGTGTGCAAGTGTCACTGTGTGTGAGTACAGTGTAAATGGATGTTTCTAAGGGTGTGTGCTGGTGTGTCACTGTGTGTGAGTATATTACTATCTGCATATATGTTTCTAGAGGTATGTGCATGTGTGTCACTGTGTGTGAGCACATTATTGTGGGTGTGGGTGTTTCTTGGAGTATGTGCAAGTGTGTCATTGTGTGTGAGTGGAGTACAGCATGTATGGGTATTTCTAAGTGTGGATGTACATGTGCCACTGTGTGTAATTGCAGTACAGTTTGCATGGATGTTTCTAAGACTGTGTGCATGAGTCACAGTTTGTGGGTACAGCACAGTGTGTAGAGATGTTTCTAAGGGTGTGTGCACATGTATCACTATTTGAAAGTAGAGTGCAGTGTCTATGGATGTTTCTAAGAGTGTGTGCACGTGTCACTGTGTTTGAGTAGACTACAGTTTGCATGGAAGTTTTTAGGAGTGTGTGCATGTGTGTCACTGTGAGTACAGTACAGTGTTAATGGATGTTTCTAAGAGTGTATGCATGTGTATCACTGTGTGTGAGTACAATATAGAGTGTAGTGATGTTTGTAAGAGTGTGCATATGTGAGTTACTGTGTTTGAGTACAGTACAGCATGTATGTATGCTTCTAAGAGTGAGTGGATGTGTGTCATTGTTTTTGAGTACAGTACAGTGTGAATAAATGTCTCTAAGAGTGTGTGCATGTGAGTCATTGTGAGTCAACTACAGTATATATGGATGTTTCTAAGGGTGTTTGCATATGTGTCTCTGTGTGTGAGTAGAGTACAGTGTGTATCAATGTTTTTAAGAGTGTATGCACATCTGCCACTGTGTGTGAGTACAGTAAAGCATGCATGGATGTTTCTAGGATTGTGGGCATGTGTGTCACTCTTTGTGAGTACAGTTTAGCATGTATGGATTTTTTAAGAATGTGAGCACATGTGTCACTGTATATGAGTATAGCACAGGATGTGTGGATGCTTTTAAGATTGTGTGCATGCTATCACAGTGGCATGTATGTTTCTAAGAGATTGCACATTTGTCATTTTGTTTGACTAAAGTACAGCATTGTATGGATGTTTCTAAGAGTGTTTGCATATATGTCACTGTGTGTGAGTAGAGCACAGCAGGTCTGTATGTTTCTAAAAGTATGTGCGCATGTGCTATTGTATGTGAGTTCAGCACAGTGTGCATGGATGTTTCTAAGAGTGTTTCTAAGAGTGTGCATGTGTGTGCTACTGTGTGTAAGGAGAGTACATCATGTATGTACAAATGTGCACTTGTGTCACTGTGTGTGAGTAGACTACAGTGTGAATGGACATTTCTAAGAGTGCCTGAGCATTTGTCACTCTTGGAGAGTGGAGTACAGTGTGTATGGAGGTTTCTATGAGTGTGTGTGAGAACAGTAGTGCATGTATGGACGCTTTTAAGAGTGTGTGTATGTGTGTGTGCACTGTGTGTAAGTAAAGTACAGTGTGTATGGGTGTTTCAAAGATTGTGTGCACCCTGAGCACGTGTCAATGTGAGCGAGTAGAGTGCATTGTGAATGGATGTTTCTAAGAGTGTTTGCATTTGTCTCTGTGTGTGAATAGAGTACAGCAGTCATGGATGTTCCTAAGAGTGTGTACGCATGTGCCACTGTGTGTGAGTCCAGTACTGTTGGCATGGATGTTTCTATGAGTTTGTGTGCACTTCTGTCTCTGTGTGTGATTACAGTACTGTGTGTATGGATATTCCTAAGATTGTGTGCCTGTATGTCACTGTGTATTAGTAGAGTACATTGAGTAGGAATGCTTTTATGATTGTCTGCATGTATGTCACTCTGAGTACAGGTCAGCATGTATGGATGCTTCTAAGTGTGTGCATGCATGTGTGTGTGTGTGTGTGTGTGTGTGTGTGTGTGTGTGTGTGTGTGTGTGTGTGTGTGTGTGTCTGTATGTATGTGTTGGTGTGTGTGTGTCACTGTCTGTGAGCAGAGTACAGCCTGTATGGTTACTTTTAAGTGTGTGTTCATGTGTGTCACTGTGTGTGAGTGCAGTACAGTGTGCATGGGTGTTTCTAAGAATGTGTGCTGTGTCACTGTGTCTGGGTACAACACAGCATGTATGGATGTTTCTAAGTGTGTGTACACATGCATCACTATTTAGAAGTAGAGTACAGTGTGTATGGATGTTTCTAAAAGTGTGTGTGTGTGTCATTGTGTATAAGTATAGTACAACATGCATCAATGTTTCTAAAAGTGTGTGCGCGTGTGTCATTGTGTATGAGTATAGTACAACATGCATCAATGTTTCTAAGATTCTGTGCATGTGTGCTGCTCTAAGTAGAATTCAACATGCATGGATGTTTCTAAGAGTGTGTGCATAGATGTCACTGTGTGAGTAGACTACAGTATATATGGATGTTTCTAAGGGTGTGTGCATATGTTCACTGTGAGTAAAGTCAATCCAACACAAAGGTACAGGAATGGAAATTGGTGGGGCAATACAGTCCACATACACTGTTCCAACCACTTCTGGTTTCCAGTCAACACTGTGTTCACTTCAGCACAAATTAATTCAAAATCCGGTCAAGATAAAAATGTTTAAATTTATTAACCCAATGACAAAGTTCGGCAAGCGCTTTCACCCAAAAGGGGTTCTTCAGGTCATAAAACAGGAAAAATACAAATTCAAAGTGTCCTATATATACTCTATATATGGTCAGCTGACAATGACATCATTTCCTACTACAGGATAAAGCTCTAACTAAATAGAGTACTTAAAAATTCTTAAGTACTCTAGTTAGAGCTTTATCCTGTAGTATGACCTGAAGAGCTGAAACTTTGTCATAGGGTTAATAAATTTAAACATTTTTATCGTGACCGGATTTTGAATTGGTTTGTGCTGAAGTGAACACAGTGTTGACTGGAAACCAGAAGTGGTTGGAATAGTGTATGTGGACTGTATTGCCCCGCCAATTTCCGTTCCTGTACCTTTGTATTGGATTGATTTTATTCATTTATATATTCAGGATTCGGGACTCTTGGGCGACAGTTGGAGTTTGTTACTGTGAGTAAAGTACCATGTTAATAGCTTGTTCTAAGAGTGTGTGTATATGTGTCACTGTGTGTGAATACAATCTAGTGTGTATTGATGTTTTTAAGAGTGTGCACACGTGTATCACTGTGTTTGAGTACAGTACAGCATGTATGCATGCTTCTGAGAGTGTGTGCATGTGTGTCATTGTGTGGGAGAAGAGTATGGCATGTATGGATGTTTCTAAGAGTATGTGCACATTTATCACTGTGTGTGAGTACAGTACAATGTGTATGGATGTTTCTAACAGTGTGTGCTTGTGTGCTGCTCTGTCTAAGTAGAATTCAACATGCATGGATGTTTCTAAGAGTGTTTGCATAGGTCTCACTGTGTGAGTAAACTACACTATATATGGATGTTTCTAAGGGTGTGTGCATATGTGTCAGTATGTGTGAGTAGAGTACAGTGTGTATGGATGTTTTTAAAAGTGTATGCACATCTGCCACTGTATGTGAGTACAATAAAGCATGCATGCATGTTTCTAGGATTGTGTGCATGCTGTCACTGTGTGTGAGGGCAGTACAGTGGCATGTATGTTTCTAAGAGATTGCACGTGTCATTTTTTTTACTAAAGTGCAGCATGTATGGATGTTTCTAAGAGTGTTTGCATATGTGTCACTGTGTGCAGGTAGAGCACGGCAGGTATGTATGTTTCTAAGTAAATGTGCACATTGTGTGTGAGTTCAGTACAGTGTGCATGGATGTTTCTAAGAGTGTGTGCATGTGTCACTGTGTGTAAGTACAGTGTCTATGGATGTTTCTAAGCATGTGTCTTGGTGTGTCACTGTGTGTGAGTACATTATTGTGTGCATGTATGTTTCTAGAGGTATGTGCAATTGTATCACTCTGTGTGAGTATATTATTGTGTGTGTGCATGTTTCTTGGAGTATGTGCAAGTGTGTCACTGTGTGTGAATGGAGTACAGCATGTATGGATATTTCTAAGACTGTGTATACAGATGCCACTGTATGTGAGTGCAGTACAGTGTGCACAGATGTTTCTAAGACTGTGCGCATGTGTCACTGTGTGTGGGTACAGCACAGAATGTAGGGATGTTTCTAAGGGTGAGTGCATGTGTCACTGTTTGAAAGTAGAGTACAAAGTCTATGGATGTTTTTAAGAGTGTATGCATGTGTGTCACTATGTTAAGAAAACTACAGTTTGCATGGATGTTTCTCGGAGTATGTGCATGTGTGTCACTGTGAGTATAGTACAGTGTTAATGGATGTTCCTAAGAGTGTGTTTATGTGTGTTACTGTGTGTGAGTGCAATATAGTGTGTATTGATGTTTCTAAGAGCGTGCACATTTGAGTCACTGTGTTTGAGTACAGTAAACATGTATGGATATTTCTGAAAGTGTGTGGACATGCGTCATTGCTTTCGAGTGCAGTACAGTGTAAATAGATATTGTAAAGAATGTGTGCTCATGTGTCACTGTGTGTGAGTCCAGTACAGTGTCTATGGATGCTTCTCAGAGTGTGCGCACATATGTCACTGGGTGTGAGTACTCTACAGTGTGTATGCATATTTCTAAGACTGTGCATGTGTGTCACTGAGCGTGAGTAGAGTACAGTGTGTGTGCATAGGTCACTGTGTGAGACTACAGTACAGTGTGAAAGTATGTTTGTAAGAGTGTTTGCAAGTGTGTCACTGTGTTTTAGTCAGGCACATTGTGTATGGATGTCTCTATGGTTGTGTGTGCATGTGTATCAATGTCTGTGAGCAGACTACAGCATGTATAGCTGTTTCTTAGTGTTTATGGGTATGTGTTACTGTGAGTACAGCACAATATGTATGGATGTTTCTAAGAGTACATGCATGTTTCATTGTGTGTTAGTACAGTACAGTGTCTGTGGTTTTTCTAAGAGTATGTGCTTGTGTATCACTCTATGTGAGTACATTATTGTGTGTGTGTATGTGTGTGTGTGTGTGTGTGTGTGTGTGTGTGTGTGTGTGTGTGTGTGTGTGTTTGTTTCAAATAGTATTTGCAAGTGTGTCACTGTGTGTGAGTAGAGCACAGCACGTATAGATTTTTCTAAGAGTGTGTGAAAATTTGTCACTGTTTGTGAGTGCAGTGCAGTGTGAATGGGTGTTTCTAAGAGTGGAACACCAAGAAATATAAAGACAGGCACAGGATATGGCACAGTATCAAAAAACAAATGCAACTAAAAACAAATAAGGTTCCGAGCCTGCAAGGCTAGAAAGCAAAGTATAATTTATTAAACAAAACAAAGTAGAGGTAAACGCTTTCACAATTTGCTAATCACTACATCAGACAAACTTGTTAAAAGACAACCAACATTTATATACTGCATGAACCAAGCCATGCTTGAAATCAGTTAAACAGTTCTTAAAGAAACATTAGTTAATCACATAAAAAACCTATGCAAAAAATTTAAAATAACCTAAAAAATATGGATTAGATAAATAATATATAAAGAATGTATAAAATATGTATAAAAGTGAGTAATGACACTTGCTAAAGTTCCTGTTTATGTATGTACAGTACAAACAATCTCCACATTCAGTGTTTCAAAGGGAGTGACTTCAGAAAAGGCTTTAGTGTAAAAGCTCCATTTAAGCCTTTTTCAGCATTAAAAAGCAAAATCTATTTCTGTTCTGCCCCTTCAGTCTGATTAACAAAATCACCATCTCTCATGCTAAAATCTAGAACTTGTAAGACCATAAACCTGAAATTATGTTCAGAACCATAATGCATAACATGTTGTGCTAGAGCATTTGTATCTTTCTTATTGTTAATGTCTCTATAATGCTCAAGTATTCTATCTTTTAGACATGTGTTTGTCTTACTTATATAAAAAGCATGACACACATGGCAGAAAGCAAAATAGACTATGTTTGTTGATCTTCAATCTGTGTCAAAGTACAATTCTATTTTGAACTTTAGAACAGGATGGACGTAAACCTGTGCAGAATGAATATACATACAAGCAGAACATCTCCTGCATAAAAATGTGGCCAATCTACTGGATTAACCCCCAGCCATATACTGTTGGGTATTATAACAAAGATGTTTTCTAAGAAATTTATTATTATTAAATGAGAAACGTGGTGCATCACCAATAACTCCCTATAAGCCATCTATGGTATGCAATATACCCCAGTTCCATTTAATAATATCACAGTACATGTTAATGTCAGTGGAAAATTGCAGAGAAACCCTGAAAGTATCAGTGTTCAGTGTAGAACTGCTGGTACTTGTGCTAACCACCCCCTCAGTGAAATAAGGCTTACATCTACCTGCTCTCTCGTTCCAAGCATCAGATATACAAAAATCAATTTTAGCTTCTTTATACCCCCTACTAAGAAAGTCCTTCTTAAGGGATTCTAAAGTTATAAGTTTAAATCACTTTTGTGCAACCTCATCAAACAATAAACCTGGCCTTTAAGTACATTTCACATAACATGGCTGGGGTGCATGTTGTTCTTATATAAATAACTGTTTATTCTAGCTGGTTTTCTATATACACTTGTGGATATGCTTCTCAAATATGCTTTGTCAAGTTTGACATCTAAAAATTTAATCTCATCAAATGAGTAACTATAAATAAACCTAAGAAAATCAGTGGTGGTGTGCATGTAAGCAATAAAGGCCTTCAATTCATCCAATGTGCCATGCCATGACAAAAACAAATTACCCACAAAATGAACGTACCAAAGAATTTGTTCATAAAAAGCACTTATGCAGGATATTTGTAGTCTCCCATTGTACTAATGCCAGGTTGGCATAGCTATTGGCACAAGCAGTGCCCATAGCCACATCAACCTTCTGCAGAAAAAACTCTTTTTTAAAAACACAAACATTATTCACTAGTACTATGTCTAAAGATGAACAGATGAGTTTCATTTTATCATCCGAGAGACACTTTTTGTCAACAGAGACTCAATGTCAAGCGTAACAAATATATATTCATCTACAATGTTGGCACGCCTAGCATATAGTCTTTCTAGGAAAGATTTAGTGTCTTTAACTATGGTGTCACAATATGCTAGCAGGGGATGTAAAGTTTTCTCTACAAAATTGGATAACGGCTCCGTACACCACCCCTTAACAGAAACTATGGGTTGCATATGTGAACAAGCTAAGTCCTTGTGAATCTTTGGGAGGCCATATATAGTTGAAACTAATGGCTGGTCAACATTAAAATATTTAAAAAGTTCTTTGTTGATTAAACCTGTCATCAATAAATCAAAAAATAAAAATGAAACTTTCTCTGTCATGCCATTCACAGTGTTACTGGAAATACTTGCGTAAGTGGCCACATCATAAATTAGTTTCTTCATCTGCTCCACATACAAGTCTTTGTCTAATACTACTATACTAGCACCTTTATCAGCGAGTCTAACTTCCACTGAAAGCATCTCTTTTAACTTATTCAGTGCAGCAATGTCATCTCATGTCATATTACAGAAGTTAAGTTTATTGCCTTTCTTAATTAATTCATGAAACTGTGTCTCACATAAATCAATAAAAACTTGTACTGTGCGATGTGGTACTGGAATAAAAGTACTTGGTTTCTTAAATAGATTTGTTTCAGGTAGGGCACTGCCCTCAAACATCGTCTTCAGTGTTAAAGACCTACCCAAAAGTCTAAGATCTTTAAGCATTTCCATTGGGTCTGCTTGTCTAGCTAGGATAAATGACAATCCCTTATTGAGTAAAGACAACTGAGCTGCAGTTAATTCAACTGAAGAAATATTAAACACCAAACCTGTCTTCAGAATCAATGTTTCTTTATGGTTTGCTGCATGGTGTCCATACTCTGAAGTTGTTGTACTCTCCCTTTCCTGCCTATACTCCATGATCTGTTTCTGTAAGGCAGGGCTTTTGATAGAGAAAACTGTGCTGGAGTGGTCTTTTCTGCTACAAAATTGATGTCGCTAGTGCCTGGAACTGCATCCGATGTAAGTGGTGCTAGAACCACTTCTGAATTATAAGCAGTGGCATCTGCAGAGGATTGCAGAGGCTGATAAGGCATACCAGAAGTGGTAGAAATACTAGTAAAAGAATTAGTTGCTTGTTGTAGCCGAAGAGGTTGCACCAAATTCAAATCTCATGATGCTCCTGTTCTCGCTGATGTCATAGAGTTACCAGTAATCTCTGGATGTTTTCTGGTTGGTTCTGGGTATAAATGATTGGCAGCAGTGCTCTCCAGTTGTGTGGCTGCTTCTCTCAGCCAGGCAAAAACAGCATTATTTTGAAATTCATGTAAATCATGTTGTAATTTCTTTATCTTAGCAGACTGGAAATGCTTGTCATATGCTAAGATATTCTCATCTAGTCTATCTATTTTGTCACCAGTTATACCTAGTGAACATTTACTAGTGATGTCATCTTGCAAACTTAAAATATCTGTATACAATTCCCTTTCTTGTGGGAAGAAAACATCAATCAGCAAATTCATATATTCTATGATGAATTTCAAATTCAATAACTGCCACCTGTTTAGTAGTTCAAGGAAAGTATCACCATAACTAGGCACACTGAGAACACAAAGCCCTCTTGGCATTACTTTATGTTTTAAACAGACTTCTAAGTGTAAATGTTGTCACTGTAAATGTTTATGGTTATACAGATTATTTTCCAGTTCTCTAAAGTGATGCATGAAGTCAAAATGTTCATTTCCTTCTTCTGGGTTAGAGATAGATTGTATAGAAATCACTGCATCTAACAAAGGATTTTAGCCAATATTTAAAATATGGTCAAGCCGATTAACTCCAATATCCATGTTAAGAGGTTGTTTAGGTGTATATGGAAGTTCCATGTCCACTATCTCAGTCATTTGCTCCTGTCCTGAATAACAAAAGTAGGAAAACCAAGAAATATATAGACAGACATAGGATGCAGCATGGTATCAAAAAAACAAGTGTAACTAAACAAATAAGGTACAGAGCCTGCAAGGCTAGAAAGCAAAGTATAATTTATTAAACAAAACAAAGTAGAGGTAAGCGCTTTCACAATTTGCTAATCGCTTCATCAGACAAACTTGTTAAAAGACAAAACGTTTATATACTGCAGCAACCAAACCATGCTTGAAACCAATTAAAATGTTCTTAAAGAGACATTTGTTCATCATATATAAAACCTATCATGGAATATCCATCACACTCTTTCAGTTTTAGAGTGTTACAAGTAATCAAAGACCATGGCAGGGATGGTAATAAGGAGAACAATTTGGCTATAAATGAATTAAACTGGATTTTAAAGCTGGGAGCGCATTTATCACCAGGGATTAATAACACCGTATCCATTAAGCCAATTCTATTATCCAGATGAACAACACTAGTCCTTGCATATATTAAAATTAAAATTAATATTTTCATATTGTATTCTCATTTATTGTCTTTAAAACCATGTTAGTATTTGTTAAGTTGGTTAGATAAGTCTAAAATATAGCTATATATACACCTTTCATGTATCACATATATATAGCATCTCATATTTTGAGTGCTTTAGTTGATATATTCAAGTGTGATATCACATAGATATAGGCATGTATATATTTAGGCAGACGTATATCTTCAACAAGTTATATAGGCAGTTTTTTGCCGATGTATAATATAATTAATTAATAAAAACAAAAATAAAGTTATTTGAGCTGGGATATTACAAAGATACAGAAGACTTGTATACCATTTGCTGTTACCTTTAATATTCATATCTATTCAAGGTAGTAATCACCATTAATAATTGAGTTGATGCCTCTATTTTGAATAGCGGCACATCTCTTTTAGTTTTCCGTTTTTCACCACACACTTGCTCATATTTCGTTTTATAATGTCACCCACTGAGTATAGGCAGTCTTTATCAAGAGTAGGTCATTTGTAATATAGGAGTCACATTCAGCAACAGCAGTTTTTATTTATCCATTTATTGGGGAGTTTTTTATTTGTACGACTCAGGCTTAATAATAATAAGGTTTGAATTATATGAAATAGCGTTGTGCATTAACATAAGTCGCCTTTAACACCATTACAAGGCTTTGAAATAACGCCATGATAAAAAAACGTGTAGCATTAAAGTGGCGACTTATTTTGTCGTGGTTTAGAGAAGTTAAAGCATTTCATACAGAGCACACTAGTTATGTATGTTCCGATAATCATACTTCAGATCTTATAAACATTCATTTGGGACTTCTGATTTTATATTTATTGTTCCAGTAAAGAACAACATGGGTTCATTTATTCATCACTGTTTTATGTTTTTATTAAATAGCGTTGACCATGCACAAACAAAAAGAAAAAAAGAGACGTTGTTACTAATTGATGAGTTTAACGCTAATTCTTTCAAGGTTTTTTATAGCGTTCTTCACAGCATGCTCAGCGTTTTAGCAAAGACAGTTGATATATAGCATTATGATGTAAATACATGACCAGTAAGAAACTATTAAAGATATACAATGCTGTTTTTTATGCAGATGGATCACTGTAACATTGAATGTAATTTTTTAGTATTTTCTACACGGCTCCTTGTAGTATGTTTTAGCGCTTCAACATAGATTGTTAGTTCTTAACATTGTAATATGAATATATGGTCAGTAATGAATCATCAACAAATATGATCTTGTTTTTAATTTAGAAAGATTTTTATATAAAAATACATGAAATTTACCTGTGAGGCTTGGTTTGCCTCCGTAATGAAGAGTTTAAAATGTGATTGATACCCTTAGGGAGCGCCTCGCGGCAGGAAGCAGGTTTTATGCATAACTAATCTAGTTAATTTCCCGCGCTTTAGCGGATATAAACTAATACACAAGCAATGTTTAATTGATATCTGATGAAGCGTGGATTCCCCACGCGAAAGCGCTCATTCCTATATTTTATGTTTTAAATAAAGAACGTGTTTTTGGACCTAACAACGGACTGCTGTTTATTCTTCAGTTGGACTATTGGTGATTTATGCATAGCAAATTCATCTGCATCCATTGTGGTTGGTTCCTCGCTTTTGTAGTTCTATATATAAAACCTATGCAAAAAAAGTGTAAAATAGTCTAAAAAATATGTATTAAATAAATAATATATAAAGAATGTATAAAATATGTATAAACGTGTGTAATGACACTTGTTAAAGTTCATGTTTATGTATGTAAAAACAACGTCCAAATTCAGTGTTTCCAAGGGCGTG
The DNA here is from genome assembly GCF_019279795.1 of Protopterus annectens. NCBI lineage: Eukaryota > Metazoa > Chordata > Ceratodontiformes > Protopteridae > Protopterus > Protopterus annectens. The sequence goes on from NC_056739.1 coordinate 699,793,873, forward strand.
ACTTCAGAAAAGGCTTTAATGTGAAAGCCCCATTTAAGCCTGGTGGCGTTTCAGCATTAAAAAGCAAAATCCATTCCTGCTCTGCCCCATCAAGTCCGATTAACCAAATCACCACCTCTCATGCTAACATATAGAACTTGTAAGACCATAAACCTGAAATTATGTTCAGAACCATAATGCATAACATGTTGTGCTAGAGTATTTGCATCTTTCTTGTTGTTAATGTCTCTATAATGCTCAAGTAGTCTATCTTTTAGACATCTGTTTGTCTTACCTATATAGAAAGCATGACACACATGGCAAAAAGCAAAGTAAACTATGTTTGTTGATCTGCAATCTGCATAAAAGTTCAATTCTATTTTGAACTTTAGAATAGGATGGACGTAAACCTGTGCAGAATGAATATACTTACAAGCAGAACAACTCCTACATGAGGATGTGCCCAATCTACTGGATTCAGTCCCAGCCATATACTGTTGGGTATTATAACAAAGATGTATCCTAAGAGATTTGTTATTTCTAAATGAGAAATGTGGGGTTTCACCAATAACTCCTTTCAGCCTATATATGGTATGCAATATACCCCTGTTCCATTTAATAATATCACAGTTCCTGTTAATGTCACTGAAATGTTGCAGGAAAACCCTGAAAGTATAAGAGTTCAGTGTAGAAGTTTTGATATTTGCGCTAACCACCTCTCAGTGAAATATGACTTACATCTACCTACCATCTCATTCCAAGCATCAAATATACAAAAATCAATTTCAGCTTCTTTATAACCTCTACTAGGAAAGTCCTTCTTAAGGGATTTTAAAGCTAGTTGTAAGTTTAAATCATTGTTGTGCAACCTCATCAAATGATAAACCTGCCTTTAAGTACATTTCGTGTAACATTACTGGGGTGCATGCTGTTGTTATATTAATAACTGTTTTTCTAGTTGGTTTTCTTTTTACACTCATGGATATGCTTCTCAAATTCGCTTTGTCAAGTTTGACATCTAAAAATTCAATCTCATCAAATGAGTAGCTATAAGTAAACCTAAGAAAACCACTGGTGGTGTGCATGTAAGCAATAAAGGCCTTCAGTTCATCCAATGTGCCATGCCATAACAAAAACAAACCAATCACAAAACAAACATACCAAAGAACATATTCATAAAAAGCATTATTGTGTAGGAAATTTGTAGTCTCCCATTGTACTAAAGCCAGGATGGTGTAGCTATTGGCAGAAGCAGTGCCCATAGCAATGCCAACCTTCTGCAGAAAAAACTCTTTTTCAAAAACACAAACATTATTCTCTAGTACTATGTCTAAAGATGAACAGATGAGTTTCCCTTTATCATCCGAGAAACAATTTTTGTCATTCAAGAAAGGCCTAATACTTTCAATACCCCAGTCATTAGGAATAACTGTAAACAGAGACTCAATGTCAAGCGTAACAAACAGATATTCATCTACAGTGCTGGCTCAACTAGCATATAGATTTTCTAGGAAATATTTAGTGTCTTTAATTATAGTGTCACAATCTGCTAGCAGGGGATGTAAAGTTTTGTCTACAAAAATGGATAACGACTCCGTACACCACCCCTTCCCAGAAACTATGGGTCATATAGGTGGACAAGCTAAGTCCTTGTGAATGTTTGGAAGGCCGTATATAGTTGGAACTAATGGAGGGTCAATATTAAAATATTTAAAAAGTTCTGTGCTGATTAAACCTGTCATCAATAAATCAAAAACTAAAAATGAAACTTTCTCCTCTGTCATGCCATTCACAGTGTTACTGGAAATACATGCATACGTGGTCACATCATAAAGTAGTTTCTTCATCTGTTCTAAATACAAGTCTTTGTCTCACACTACTATACTACCCTTTTATCAGCTACTCTAACTTCCACTGAATGCATCTCCTTTAACTCATTCAGTGCAGCAATGTCATCTTGTGTCATATTACAGAAGTTAGGTTTACTGCTTTACTGAATTAATTCACAAAACTGTGTTTCACATAAATCAATAAAAACTTGTGCTGTGAGGTGTGGTACTGGAATAAAACTACTTGATTACTTAAATAGATTTGTTTCAGGTAGGGCGCTACCCTCAAACATTGTCTTTAATGTTAAAGACCTACCCAAAAGTCTAAGGTCTTTAAGCATTTCCTTCGGGTCTGCTCATCTAGATGGGATAAATGATAATCCCTTATTGAGTAAAGAGAACTGAGCTGCAGTTAATTCAACTGAAGAAACATTAAACACCAAACCTGGCTTCAGAACCAACATTTCTTCATGGTTTGCAGCATGTTGTCCATACTCTGAAGTCATTGTACTCTCCCTTTCTTGCCTATACTACGGGATCTGTATCTGTAAGGCAGGGCTTTTGGCAGAGAAAACTGTGCTGGAGTGGTCTTTTCTGTTAAAAAAATGATGTCGCTAGTGCCTGGAACTGCATCCGATGTAAGCAGTGCTACACCCACTTCTGAATTATAAGTTGTGGCATCTGCCGAGGATTGTGGTGGCTGATAAGGCATAAAAGAAGTGGAAGAAACACTAGTAAAAGAAATAGTAGCTTGTTGTAGCTGAAGAGGTGCCGACAAATTCATATCTTGCGATGTTCCCATTCTCGCTGATGTCATAGAGTTGCCAGTAATCTCTGAACGTTCTCTTATTGGTTCTGGTTGTAAATGAGGCCAAGAGGATCACTGGCCTCAAACAGATGCCCTATGCAGCTCGACTGAAGAAACTCCAGCTGTACTTGGTTGCATACTGCCTACTCAGAGGTGATCTCTGCCTGATATACAAGGCCATGTCCAACCCAGAATTGATGAAAGTGCTCCACCTAAAAAAACCTTATCCCCTCGAGCCACATGCTCTAGGGATCTAAACCTCACCACAGCAATAAATAGGACATGCTAGAGGGATAGATTCCTCCCAGAGACTTCCCATGCTTTGGAACAAGATTCCAGTCTACATTAGGCAGAGCTCCTCGCTAACACTCTTCAAGAGAAACCATGACGAGTGGATAGGAAACAGAAATTTTATGTCAGGGATCACTTCAGTGGCTCTGCTGGACAGAGGCCCAGGGAACTAATCTAAGGGAGAGGCGAAAGCCAACACATTCTGGCGAGGCTTATAAATGCCTTCGGGCAGATAGCCTAGTACCTACCTATGAACCTATGATTGACAGCAGTGCTCTGCAGTTGTGTGGCTGCTTCTCTCAGCAAGGCAAAAACAGCATTATTTTAAAGTCATGTAAATCATGTTGTAATTTCTTTATCTTAGCAGATTGCAAACGCTTGTCCTATGCTAAAATATTGTCATGTAGTTTATCTATTTTGTCACCAGTTACCCCTGGTGAAAATTTAGTAGTGATGTCATCTTGCAAAGTTAAAATATCTGTATACAATTCCCTTTTTTGTGGCAAGAAAAAATCAATCAGCAAGTTCCTATACTCTGTGCTGAATTTTAAATTCAATAACTGCCACCTTCTTAGTAATTCAGGAAAAGTATCACCATAACTAGGTACATTGAAAACATGAAGCCCTCTTGGTATTACTTTGTGTTTTAAGCAGGCTTCTAACTGAAAATGTTGCCACTGTAAACATTTATACTTACAGAGTTTATTTTCCAGTTGTATAGCCACAAACCAGAAAAGAGAAATAAATAAAATACGACCAGCCACAAATACCGCAGTAAATTTATTATTACAGACAAAAACTTTTCTCTCTGACATCTCGGCTAAAAAGCCTTCAAGGAGTAAAAAAAGCATCTAAAAACTTATTTAAATACCATAAAACATAACACATTTGAGTAATTAAACAATTAAATCAACAGCCTCCAATTTAGCTCTTCATTTAACCCATATGGGGAAAGCGTGTTAAACTTAAGAATATATACTGCTTCCTTAAACTGAAGCAGTTGTTTAAGATTATTGTTGTCATATACTGACACATTTATTTTCTCTAAAATAGTACCCTGCATCTCTTCATTATTGCTATTATGAAATTCATAAAAATGTGTTGCAATAGAACTCTCTAATTTGTGATTGTAAATGTCTCTTGCATGCTCCAACAACCTTACTTTAAAGGCCCTCTTTGTTTCTCCTATATAAAATAGGTTACAAGGGCATTTAAGAGCATACACTACACCCACAGTATCACAAGAAAAATTATTCCAAGTTTGAAATGGAATATTATTTATAGTAGGAAAACTTTTAACTATAAATTTACATGCTTTACACTTATTGCAACAAGTAGTTCCTACCAGATAAAAATTACGTGGTATATTATTAGTTGGCAAACAAAATCTACCTTTAACTAGAAAATTATGAATATTTCTCCCCCATCTATAGGAAATACCTAAATTAGCATTTAACCAGGGAACAACATTTTTCAACGAACATAAATATTTCCAGTAATATTTTGCCTGTTCTATGACTACATGACTAAAACATCCATAGGTAGTCACAAAATAAATCATCTCTTTACCGTCTCTATTCCCAATAGTTAAAGGGGCTACAGCATATCTGTCATTACAATGATGCCCTGTAGTTAAAACATTACATAATTTATACCAACTCTTTTCAAGAAGGGTATAATTATAGCCCCTACTATTGAACATACTTACAGTAGTTCCTATTTCCCATTTAAAATCATCAATGTTGTTGCATAATCTAGCAATCCTAAGCATCTCCCCAAACGGGAGTTTATATATAGAAAGTCTATATATAGAAAGTTTAGTTGTGGTACACAGTATGTACATGGTGATAGTTGTCATCCTTCCCATATTATTTTAGCACTCCCGTATATACACTTGGTATAAATTATGCAATGTTTTAACTACAGGGCATCATTGTAATGACAGATATGCTGTAGCCCCTTTAACTATTGGGAATAGAGACGGTAAAGAGATGATTTATTTTGTGACTACCTATGGATGTTTTAGTCATGTAGTCATAGAACAGGCAAAATATTACTGGAACTATTTATGTTCGCTGAAAAATGTTGTTCCCTGGTTAAATGCTAATTTAGGTATTTCCTATAGATGGGGGAGAAATATTCATAATTTTCTAGTTAAAGGTAGATTTTATTTGCCAACTAATAATATACCACGTAATTTTTATCTGGTAGGAACTACTTGTTGCAATAAGTGTAAAGCATGTAAATTTATAGTTAAGTTTTCCTACTATAAATAATATTCCATTTCAAACTTGGAATAATTTTTCTTGTGATACTGTTGGTGTAGTGTATGCTCTTAAATGCCCTTGTAACCTATTTTATATAGGAGAAACAAAGAGGGCCTTTAAAGTAAGGTTGTTGGAGCATGCAAGAGACATTTACAATCACAAATTAGAGAGTTCTATTGCAACACATTTTTATGAATTTCATAATAGCAATAATGATGAGTTGCAGAGTACTATTTTAGAGAAAATAAATGTGTCAGTATATGACAACAATAACCTTAAACAACTGCTTCAGTTTAAGGAAGCAGTATATATTCTTAAGTTTAACACGCTTTCCCCATATGGGTTAAATGAAGAGCTAAATTGGAGGCTGTTGATTTATTTGTTTAATTACTCAAATGTGTTATGTTTTATAGTATTTAAATAAGTCTTTTAGATGCTTTATTTTCCAGTTCTCTGAAATGACGCATGAAGTCAAGATGTTCATTTCCTTCCTCTGGGTTATGGATAGACTGTGTAGAAATCATTGCATCTAACAAAGGATTTTAGCCAATATTTAAAATACGGTCAAGCCGGTTAACTCCAATATCCATGTTAAGAGGTTGTTTACGTGTATATGGAATTTCCATGTCCACACTCTCAGCCATTTGCTCCTGTCCTGAATAACAAAAGTAGGAACACCAAGAAATATATAGACAGGCTCAGGATATGTATGGCATGGTATCAAAACACAAGTGCAACTAAAAGCAAATAAGGTACTGAGCCTGCAAGGCTAGAAAGCAAAGTATAATTTATTAAACAAAACAAAGTAGAGGTAAGCGCTTTTGCAATTTGCTAATCGCTTCATCAGATGAACTTGTTAAAAGACAACCAACATTTATATACTGCAGCAACCAAACCATGCTTGAAACCAATTGAACAGTTCTTAAAGAGACATTAGTTCATCATATATAAAACCTATGCAAAAAAAGTCTAAAATAGCGTAAAAATATGTAAGAGATAAATAATATATAAAGAATGTATAAAAATGTATAAAAGTGTGTAATGACACTTGTTAAAATTCCTGTTTATGTATGTATAAACAACATCCACATTCAGTGCTTCAAAGGGAGTGACTTCAGAAAAGGCTTTAGTGTAAAGCCCCATTTAAGCCTGGTAGTTTTTCAGCATTAAAAAGCAAAATCCATTTCTGTTCTGCCCCTTCAGTCTGATTAACAAAATCACCATCTCTCATGCTAACATCTAGAACTTGTAAGACCAAAAACCTGAAATTATGTTCAGAACCATAATGCATAACATGCTGTGCTAGAGTATTTGTATCTTTCTTGTTGTTAATGTCTCTATAATGCTCAAGTATTCTATCTTTTAGACATCTGTTTGTCTTACCTATATAAAAAGCATGACACACATGGCAGAAAGCAAAATAGACTATGTTTGTTGATCTGCAATCTGTGTCAAAGTACAATTCTATTTTGAACTTTAGAACAGGATGGACGTAAACCTGTGCAGAATGAATATACTTACAAGCAGTACATCTCCTGCATGAGAATGTGCCCAATCTACTGGATTCAACATCAGCTATAAACTGTTGGGTATTATAGCAAAGATGTATCCTAAGAGATTTGTTATTTCTAAATGAGAAATGTGATGCTTCACCAATAACTCTTTTCAGCCCATCTATGGTATGCAATATACCCCAGTTCCGTTTAATAATATCACAGTACCTGTTAATGTCAGTGGAATATTGCAGGGAAACCCTGAAAGTATAAGTGTTCAGTGTAGAAGTGTTGGTACTTGTGCTAACCACCCCCTCAGTGAAATAAGGCTTACATTTACCTGCCATCTCATTCCAAGCATCAGATAAACAAAAATCAGTTTCAGCTTCTTTATAACCCTACTAAGAACGTCCTTCTTAAGGGATTCAAAAGCCAGTTGTAAGTTTAAATCATTGTTGTGCAACCTCATCAAATGATAAACCTGGCCTTTAAGTACATTTTGTATAACATGGCTCAGGTGCATGCTGTTCTTATACAAATAACTGTTTTTTTCTAGTTGGTTTTCTATATACACTTGTGGATATGCTTCTCAAATCCGCTTTGTTAAGTTTGACATCTAAAAATTCAATCTCATTAAAGAGTAGTTATACGTAAACCTAAGAAAACCAGTGGTGGTGTGCATGTAAGCAATAAATTCCTTCAATTCATCCAATGTGCTATGCCATAACAAAAACAAATCATTGACAATATGAACATACTAAAGAATATGTTCATAAAATGCATTCTTATGTAAGCTATTTGTAGTCTCCCCTTGTACTAAAGCCAGGTTGGCGTAGCTATTGGCATAAGCAGTGCCCATAGCAATGCCATCCTTCTGCAGAAAAAACTCTTTTTCAAAGACACAAACATTATTCTCTAGTACTAAGTCTAAAGATGAACAGATGAGTTTCAGTTTATCATCTGAGAAACACATTTTGTCATTAAAGAAAGGTCTAATGCTTTCAATACTGCAATCATTAGGAATAATTGTAAACAGAGACTCAATGTCAAGCATAACAAACATATATTCATCTACAATATTGGCACACCTAGCATATAGTCTTTCTAGGAAAGGTTTAGTGTCTTAAATATGGTGTTACAATCCACTAGCAGGGGATGTAAAGTTTTCTCTACAAAAGTGGATAATGGGTCCATACACCACACCTTCCCAGAAACTATTGGTAACATAGGTGGACAAGCTAAATCCTTGTGAATTTTTGGGAGGATGTATACAGTTGGAACTAATGGATGGTCAACATTAAAATATTTAAAAAGTTCTTTGTTAATAAAACCTGTCATCAATAAATCAAAAACTAAAAATGAATCTTTCTCTGTCATGCCATTCACAGTGTTACCGGAAATACATGCATAAGTGGTCACACCATAAAGTAGATGCTTCATCTGTTCTACATATAAGTCTCTGTCTAATACTACTATACTACTACCTTTATCAGCGGGTCTAACTTCCACTGAATGCATCTCTTTTAACTCATTCACTGCAACAATGTCATCTCGTTTCATATTATAGAAGGTTTAGTGCCTTTCTGAATTAATTCACGAAACTGTGTCTCAGATGAATCAATGAAAACTTGTACTGTAGGGTGTAGTATTGGAATAGAAGTACTTGGTTTCTAAATAGATTTATTTCAGGTAGGGCACTGCCCTCAAACATCGTCTCTAATGTTAAAGACCTACCCAAAAGTCTAAGGTCTTTAAGCATTTCCATCTGGTCTGCTCGTCTAGCTGGGATAAATGATAATCCCTTTTCGAGTAAAGACAACTGTGCTGCAGATAATTCAACTAAATAAATATTAAACACCAAACCTGTGTTCAGAACCTACATTTCTTCACGGTTTGCTGCATGGTGTCTGCACTCTGCAGTCACTGTACTCTCCCTTTCCTGCATATACTCCATGATCTGTTTCTGTAAGGTAGGGCTTTTGGTAGAGAAATCTGTGCTGGAGTGGTCTTTTCTGCTAAAACATTGATGTCACTAGTGCCTGGAACTGCATCCGATGTAAGTGGTGCTATCCTAACTTCTGAATTATAAGTAGTGGCATTTGCCAAGGATTGTGGAGGCTGATAAGGCATACCAGAAGTGGTATAAACACTAGTAAAAGAATTAGTAACTTGTAGCTGATGAGGTTCCACCAAATTCAAATCTCGTGATGTTCCCGTTCTCGTTAATGTCATAGAGTTACCAGTAATCTCTGGACGTTCTCTGGTTGGTTCTGGCTGTAAATGATTGACAACAGTGCTCTCCAGTCATGTGGATGCTTCTCTCAGCCAGGCAAAAACAGCATTTATTTATTTATTCAGTTATTTATTTACATTTTGTTTATTTACATTTGTTTACCAGGAAATTCAGACTGGACACAGGTCCTTTTTCAGCGGATGCCCGGGGAGGAAAGCTCCACATCTTGTACATGATAGAGATACAAAGTTGCAGCAATAGTAAACAACATTACAGGTTGTTGGCTTTAATACAATAACAAGATATTGATTATCAACAGTATATACAGAAAATGTTGCAAGTTAAGATAGTTTCTTGTCATTTATAATATTAGTAACAAAGTTGTCAGACAAGATGTTAAAGTATGTAAAGACAACTAGTTATTTCTGACTGTGGTTAGTAGTGGCAGTGGTATAGTTGGGTTAAGAGTCTAGGTGGGGGGGTAAGGGCGGTGTTAGTCTGGATTAGAGCAAAGACAAAGCCAGTGCAAATTTAAGTGGAATTTGAGCGCAATCTTGAAAAGGCTGCTCGAAAGTAGAGTAGTTATAGAGGGTGGAAGATTGTTCCAAAGTTTAGATATGGTACATGAAAATATGGCTTCTCCTGCTGAGTTTTTGGGTTTAATAACAGTGAGTTGATTTTTGTTGCTTGATCTTAGGGCCCTATTGGGGTGATAGGGTTGGAGAAGGGTTTGAAGGGAAGGGAAGTTAATGGGGTGGTTAATAAGTTTATGAGCGAGTGCGAGTTGATTAAAGTGAAGGAGTTGTGGGAGTTCTAGCCAGTTTAGTTCTTTAAGGGAGATACAATGATGGCTGCGGAATTAGGTTACAGTGGCAAATTTAGCAATTTTGTTGTAACAAACATCCAGCTTGTGTAGGTCTGTCTGTCTAAGGTTGGTAAGTATTGGGGATGCATAGAGTAGGGTGGAGATTAGCTGGGAATTGGCTATGGAAATTCTAGCTGTCTTGGTTAGGAACTGGCGGCTTCGATATAATGCACCGAGTTTCTTGTGAACTTTTTTTATTGTGAAAGATATGTGGGTGTCAAATCTAAGTTTGTTGTTTATTTCCACACCAAGTAATTTTGTGTGTTCCGATGGAGAGATGAGGGTATTGTCTTTGGCAAGAATGTTGAAGTGGGGGGGGGGGTTGGGTGGCTTTGGAAGGTTGAAACAGGAGAAGTTTTGTCTTACTTGGGCTGCGTAGGAGCTGAGCATTGGATAGCCAGCTTTCTACAGAAGAGAATGATTCCCATGTGATTTGTTGTAGTTCTGGTAGAGTGGGGGCAGAGCAGATGAGAGTAGAGTCATCTGCGTACTGTATAAGAGATGCTTGTGTGGTGGCAGTATGTAGGTTGTTAGGGAAAAGCGAGAATAGCAGAGGGCCAAGGATAGACCCTTGGGGAACTCCGAGAGTAACTGGGAGGTGAGGTGATGTGTTTTTGTCCTAGATTAGTGATTACTGGCATCTGTGTAGATAGCTGTGGAACCAGTTGTAGGCTGATTGTGAGAAGGAGAGGTTGGGGAGAGTAGAGGCTCATGAGAAACCATGTCAAAGGCCTTTGAGAGATCTAGAAATATGGCAGTAGAGAAGAGGCCATTGTTTTTGTGATGAAGTATAGTGCTGGTGAAGGAGACCAGAGTGGAGGTAGTGTTGTGATATGACCTGAAACCATGTTGGATTTTGGAGAGATTATTAGCTAGGAGGTAGTTGGAGACCTGGGTATTGATACATTTTTCAAGTATCTTGGAGAGAGGGGAGAGGATAGCAATGGGGTGGTAATTGGACAGGTCAGTGGAAAGGGTGCCTTTGTGGAGGGGAATAATGTGGGATATTTTCCATATCAAGGGTGCATAGCCTTCTGTTATGGAATGGTTGATTAGAACTGAAACTGGGTAGGCTAGTATATCAGATGCAATTTTTAAGTATTCAGAGGGGAGGTTGTCAGCTGCGAGTTTGGTGGGTTTAAGTTTTGACAATATTCTTTTTATGTTGGAGGTCGGTACTGAGGTGAAGAAAAAAAGAGGAGTGGGGGATTTAGGGTTAGGAGTTGGGGGGCTGTTGTAGGGAAGTGTTGTTTGTTTAGAGATGTTATAGTTTCAGTGAAGTGTTTGTTGAAGGATTCAGCAATACTGCTGGAGGAGGGGGGAATGGACAGCTGGGGGTATCAACCTTCCCTGGGTGGAGGATATTGTTAATAGTGGACCAGAATTGCTTAGGGTTGTGGTTGGTAGAGTTTAGGGTGGATTTATAGTAGAGAGATGTGTCTAATTTTATATGCTTTTTGGCTTTATTGCGCAGTTCAAGGAATGATTGCCTATCTGAGTTATTTTTTGTTAGGCTTCAGTGCTCCTAGGCCTTATCTCTGGATTTCATTAGGGTTCTGGTGGTCTTTTGTAATCATGGGGCATGCCTGGATCTGACTTTGGCATTTCTTACAGGAGCATGGGTGTTTAGGATGGAGAGGAAGGTACTGTTGAAGAAGTGGACAGCCTCATCTAGGTTGAGGTATTTTCGTGGTGACAAGTTTTTTTTTTTTTTTTTTGCAGGGAGGAGATGAAGGAGTTGGGGTTGAAGGTGGACTTGTTCTGTATTTGCCTGTGAATAATGGGCTTCAGACTGTTTGTGTGGTGCCGAATTAGGAAAGTGGGGGAGTGATCACTAAGACTGTCAGGTAAGCAGCCTGCTAGGTAAGAGTGAGGGGCTTTGTTGACTAGCATCCAGTCAAGTAAGGTATGATTGTTAGGGTTTTTGTTGATTCAGGTAGGGGATTGAATGAGTTGAGTGAACCCATAGAGATTAAGGTGAATGGCTGGGAGATTGTTATTACAGGATAGCCAGTTGATGTTAAAGTCACCGAGAATGATTGTTTCCTGGGGTAGAGATAGAGTAGCCCAGCTCAGGAGATTTTCTAAGGGTGTGATATTTTGCCCTGGTGGGAAATAGCATCCTATGATATTGATTGTTTTGTTTGGGTCTAGTTTGAGATTGGCATAAAGGATTTCTTCATTGTTGTGGTGAGGGGCAGATGAGTTCAGGAGTTGAATATTGAGGTGGTGTTTAAATATCAGTGCTACACCACCTCCTTTTTTGGACAATCTGTCTATGCAAAGGATGTTGTATTCAGGTGGAAGTATTTCTTCAGTTTTGATGTGAGGTTTGAGTCAGGTTTCAGTTAGAAAGAGAATATCTGGGGAATATATGCTAATGCTGGTGTGTAGTTCTTGGAATTTACTGCATATACTTCTGATGTTTAGGGACATTATAAGTAGGTCTGTTGTTTTCTTGTTGGCTAGGAGTTGAGTTGTGGGGGGTTGCTTGGACTAGGGTTTGTGGTTGGGTTGAATTTGGGAGGACCAGGGTTTGGATGAATGTCTCCAGCGAGGGCTAGTTTATACAGGGTGTTTAGGATATGTTTTATATACATAGTAAATTACTTATGGTATCTTAGGGATATTTTATTTTTGGGTGTGTTAGGTGTTTGGTAATGGAGCGTGTGTATTGGAAGGATGGTTTTGGTGGCAAGGGTTGTGTAGTTATAGTGTAAATGTTTGAGGGAGGGTTTTGAGAGAGTACAGTGGAAGTTGTTTGGGCATGTGACTGTGGAGCCTTGGTAGAATATAATGTGAGCTAGAACTATGCAGGTTAGGATTGTTATTATATTAGGTAGTAGTATGATTGTGTTGGATGTAGGGGGAGGGGGTGAGTAGTGATATAGACTAATTGCTGGCAATTAGGGGTGGGTTAAGACTAAGAATAAATGTAGAGGTACTGGGGGCAGGTGGAAATAGGGGGCAGGGAGGGGAGCAAAGTAAGCGTAGCGAACGGAGCGGGCTAGAACCCGCCCAGGCTAAAGACTGCAGGGTAAGTGTCTAAATAGCCAAAATGTTAGGAGTTATTAGAATCTAGTAGGGAAAAACAATCTATAGACCTGATTTCAGCTGTGTTCTTTCTGAGTAGATACCTAGTTTGAAGCAGACAAAAAGTGGCAGTTTAAGTAGCTTTTTGCCTCTATTTTACAAGTGGGCAATTCCAGTGTATCAACTGGGTTACCTTTTTTTGCCTAGAGCTTTATCTTGGTTTACTGATAACTAAAAAGAAAAAGTTAACTAGGGAATGTATTTACAGCAGATGGGGGTGGGGGTGCAGCTGCCGTCCCTAGCCGTGTGGGTAGAGCCAGTTATTTCTGCTTTAGACCAGGTACTTTCTACAGTAGCAGGCTAAGAGGGAAACATAGCTAGACACCTACAGTAACCTATCTTCTTTCCAAAGCCCTTGAGTCCTTGTGGTTGGTTTCTCCACTGCAGATGCGGCCAATGGCTAAGGATTCAGCAAGTGGGGGACTGAGAGAGAGAACCCTTTCGCAGGGACAGTGGTCACTAAATGAAAAGATGGAGACAAAAACAGTTATTACGTTAAGGTCTCTGAAAGGGGAATGAGAGAGAAGTGCTGTAAAAAGTAAATTAAATAATAAATTATCACCCAAACAGGAAGGGTATTGGGTTTAAGAGTAGCAGCATGTTACACTATTTACACAGGTACAAAGTGTTTAGTAAAAAGGGTTCAGGCAACTGTTATGCATTTGCATACAAAGCCCTTGACATAAAAAAAAAAAAACACCTTACTTATACCAGATAATTTAGGTAGCCCCATGAATTTAAAGAGACAGTTCTATCACAGATATAGCAGTAGCAAACTATCAACAATTGTATACAACAGTACTTAAATATCGCAACACAGACATTTACATAGCTACATTGCTATAATATTTCTCATGGTACAGCAGTTAAAACAATTAAGAATCACTCTGACTTGGCAGCAAAACAGGACTTTAGCTGTAATATGGTGTTTTTTATTTAACTTATTGCTTTCCTTCAAACTGACTCACAGAAGACACAGTCACACTGCTTAGCATCTATTTTAACCAAAACATATTTACTAAACAAAAGTGATGAGGAGTAGCAACCCAGTTTGATACTATAGCATCTGTAGGTGCTAGCAGCAATTATTTTGAAAGTCATGTAAACCATGTTGTAATTTCTTTATTTTAGCAGATTGCAAACACTTGTCATATGCTAAGATATTCTCATGTAGTCTATCTATTTTGTCACCAGTTACCCCTGGTGAAAATTTAGTAGTGATGACATCTTGCAAACTTAAAATATATGTATACAATTCCCTTTCTTGTGGCAAGAAAAAAATCAATCAGAAAATACATATAATAATAATAATAAAATAACTACCACCTTCTTAGTAATTCAGGGAAAGTATCACCATAACTAGGCATGTTGAGAACACAAAGCCTTCTTGGTATTACTTTGTGTTTTAAGCAGGCTTCTAAGTATAAATGTTGTCACTGTAAATGTTTATACTTATAGAGTTTATTTTCCAGTTCTCTGAAATAATGCATGAAGTCAAGATGTTCATTCCCTTCCTCTGGATTAGGGCTAGATTGTGTAGAAATCACTGCATCCAACAAAGGATTTTAACCAATATTTAAAATACGGTCAAGCCGGTTAACTCCAATATCCATGCTAAGAGGTTGTTTAGGCATATATGGAAGTTCCATGTCCACACTCTCAGCCATTTGCTCCTGTCCTGAATAACAAAAGTAGGAACACCAAGAAATATATAGACAGGCACAGGATACAGCACGGTATCAAAAAACAAGTGCAACAAAAAACAAATAAGGTACCGGGCCTGCAAGGCTAGAAAGCAAGTATAATTTATTAAACAAAACAAAGTAGAGGTAAGCGGTTTTGCGATTTGCTAATTACTTCATCAGACAAACTTGTTAAAAGACAACCAACATTTATATACTGCAGCAACCAAACCATTCTTGAAACCAATTAAACAGTTCTTAAAGAGACATTAGTTCATCATATATAAAACCTATGCAAAAAAAATTCTAAAATAGCCTTAAAAATATACATTAGATCAATATTATATAAAGAATATATAAAATATGTATAAAAGTGTGTAATGACACTTGTTAAAGTTCTTGTTTATGTATAAACAATGTCCACATTCAGTATTTCAAAGGGCATGACTTCAGAGAAGGCTTTAGTGTGAAAGCACCATTTAAGCCTGGTCAGGATTAAAAAGCAAAATCTATTTCTGTGCTGCATAACATGTTGTGCTAGAGCATTTGTGCCTTTCTTATTGTTAATGTCTCTATAATGCTCAAGTATTCCATCTTTTAAACATCTGTTTGTCTTATCCATATTAAAGGCATGACACACATGGCAGAAAGCAAAGTAAACTATGATCATTGATCTGCAATCTGCATAAAAGTCCAATTCTATTTTGAACATCAGAATAGGAAGGAAGTAAACCTTTGCAGAATGAATACTCTTACAAGCAGAACATTTCCTGCATGAGAATGTGACCAATCTACTAGATTCAACCCCAGCCATAAACTGTTGGGTATTATAACAAAGATGTATCCTAAGAGATTTCTTATTTTTAAATGAGAAACTTGTTGCTTCACCAATAACTCCTTTTAACCCATCTATGCTATTCAGTATAACCCAGTTCCATTTAATAATATCACAGTACCTGTTAATGTCAGTGGAATATTGCAGGGAATCCCTGAAAGTATACGTGTTCAGTGTAGAAGTGTTGGTACTTGTGCTAACCACTGCCTCAGTGAAATAAGGCTTACATCTACCTGCCCTCTCGTTTCAAGCATCAGATATACAAAAATCTATTTCAGCTTCTTTATAACCCCTACTAAGAAAGTCCTTCTAAAGGGATTCTAAAGCCAGTTGCAAGTTTAAATCATTGTTCTGCAATCTCTTCAAATGGTAAACATGGCCTTTAAGTACATTTCATGTCACATGGCTGGGGTGCATGCAATTCTTAGATAAATAACTGTTTTTTTCTATGATTTTCTGTATACACTCATGAATACACTTCTCAATTCTGCTTTTTTTAAGTTTAACACCTAAAAATTCAATCTCATCAAATGAGTAGTTATAAGTAACATCAAAAAGCAACCTCCTGCACAAGAGCAATTCCACGGCTCAAAGCAGAAATTCAAAAATAACACAACAAATGAGCCAGCAAACTGTGACCTGAAAAATAATTTTATTATAAAAATAAAGACATATAAATAACAAACAACCAGGCCAGTTTTGGCTGGAACAAAACCCACAGCCTTCCTCAGTATAAAATCAAATAATCAGGTGTTGCTGTTTAAATACATACAACTGAAAGTTCATTGGTTCAGTCTAAAATTGTTCATTTAAACCAGGTGGAAATAATCCACCTAATTTGACAATTGGTCCGATTATGATAATGAGGCCAAAAGACAACTTTCTGACAACAGATACTACTCCAAAATGGCGATCAATCCCACTTTTAGGTTAAAAAAAAACAGATAGATGACTTTTTGTCCAGTGCCAGGAATGAAGGCATTATTGCTACTGACGTAATGCATCAGCTCATGATCCAGGACTCAGCCAATCAATACATTTATTTTTTACCCAAGATACATAAGGACCCAGTGCATCCTCCAGGTAGACTCATTGTTTCAGGTAGAGGTTACATCACTGAACCATTATCATTATATCTTACAAAACATCTTAAGCCTTTGTTATCCCTGGTATGGTCACGGTTGCAGGATACTACCAACTTTTTACAAATCATTTCGGATACCCAGTTAGAACCAGATTGGTTAATGTGTACACTTGATGTAAGTGCCCTTTATACTAACATTCCCCATCAAAGAGATTTGGAAGCCCTGGCCTATTGGTTGAAATTTGCCAGCTTATACCAGCCTGATTTCAATCAATTTTTGGTTGGTCTTGCAGAACATGTCCTAACTAATAACGTCTTCTTTTATCAAGACATTTGCTATTGGCAAACAAAGGGTACAGCAATGGGAGCATCGTTTGCCCCAATCTATGCTAATTTATTTATGGCGTTTGTTGAAAAGCACATTATTTACAACAGCCATAACAACATTGTTCTTGAATACATTGATATTTGGAGACGTTATTTGGATGATTGCTGGATGGTATGGAAAGGAGAGATCCATCAACTATCTGACTTTCTAATGTATCTTAATGACAACAAATGGGGCCTTCAGTTTATGGTGCACTATGATGTCAATAGTATCACCTTTTTGGATGTACTGATTAATAGGTTAATAGATCATACATTAAGCACTGAGGTATTTAGAAAGTATCCTGAATACAATACCATCCTCCATACTTCCAGCTTTCATCCACCACATATTGCCAGGAACATTCCGAAATCCCAATTCATCAGGATGAAGCGTATCTGTTCTGATGAATGTTCTTTTCAGAAACAGAGAAAATATCTCGCAAACAGGTTTAGATGCAGGGGTTACAAAATGGGGCATGTTCTGCAAGCTAGCAACTTGGTTGATACATTCAAGAGGGAAGATTTGTTATGTTACAAGGAGCACAACACTACTGAATCACAACCCACCAGGTTTGTTACTATTTATGCTAGAAATACAGATACTCTTATTCACAGTATACACAGACACTGGAACATTTTACAATGTGATCACAAATTGGCAAACATCATACCAGTCAGATGTCTTTTTTCATTTCGGAAAGGTAAAAACTTGGGTGGCTGCTTCAATCACTATAAACACTCTCATGACAATAAACAGTCACAGCTACTACAGACTACTTTGACAGGTAAACCTCTGACTGGTTTCTTTCCATGTGGTCATTGCACTAATTGTGACAAAGTAAGCAAATCCAAACAATTCACCAGTCGGAATTCTGCTATAGTCTATGATGTTAATTTTTTTGCCAACTGCAGCAGTGACTGGTTGGTCTATTTGGCTACGTGTACTTGCGGATCCTTCTACATTGGGCAAACTTCACGTCCTCTCAGACTCAGAATATCTGAACATGTAAGTAACATCAAAAATAAAAAGGTCAATAATGCTTTATACAAACATCATCTGTTACACAAAACTGTAAAATTTTCCTTTATGGTAATTGATGTCATAAAAGGTAACAAAAGCAACAAAACAGGTTGGCACTCTATTTTAAATTCAAAGAAAAAAAGTGGATTGTCAAATTAGGTGGATTATTTCCACCTGGTTTAAATGAACAATTTTAGATTGAACCAATGAACTTTCAGTTGTATGTATTTAAACAGCAACACCTGATTATTTGATTTTACACTGAGGAAGGCTGTGGGTTTTGTTCCAGCCGAAACCGGTCTGGTTGTTTGTTGTTTATATGTCTTTATTTTTATAATAAATTTATTTTCAGGTCACAGTTTGCTGGCTCATTTGATGTGTTAGTTATAAGTAAACCTAAGAAAAACAGTGGTGGTGTGCATGTAAGCAATAAAAAACAAATCATCCACAAAATAAATGTACCAAAGAATATGTTCACAAAAAGCAGTATTATGAAGGATATTTGTAATCTCCCAATATATTAAAGCCAGGCTGGCATAGCTATTGGCACAAGCAGTGCCCATAGCCATGCCAACCTTCTGAAGATAAAAAACTTTTTCAAAAAGACAAACATTATTCCCTAGTACTATGTCTAAAGATGAGCAGATGAGTTTCACTTTATCATCCAAGAAACACTTTTTGTCATTCAAGAAAGCTCTAATATTTTCAATACCCCAATCATTAGGGATAACTGTAAACAGAGACTCAATGTCGAGTGTAACAAACATATATTCATCTACAATGTTGGCATACCTAGTATATAGTCTTTCTAGGAAAAATTTTGTGTCTTTAAGTATGGTGTCACTATCTGCTAGTAGGGATGTAAAGTTTTCTGTACAAAAATAGATAATGGCTCCATACCCCACCCCTTCCCAGAAACTATTGCTCATATAGGTGGACTAGCTAAGTACTTGTGAATTTTTGGGAGGCTATATTTATTTGAAACTAATGGATGGTCAACATTAAAATATTTAAAAAGTTCTTCTTCATTGATTAAACCTGTCATCAAAAATTGAAAAACTAAAAAAAAATGACATTTCTTCATGGTTTACTGCATGGTGTCCATGCTCTGAAGTCATTGTACTCTCCCTTTCCTGCCTGTACTCCGTGATCTGTTTCTAAGAGTGTGTACATGTGTATCACTGTGTGTGAGAAGAGTACAGTGTGTATCCATGTTTCTAAGAGTGTATGCAGGTGTCACCTTGTGTGAGTTGAGTTCACCGTATGAATATTTCTAAGAAAGTGTGCACATTTGTTACTGTGCGTGAGCAGAGTACAGTGTTTTTGGATGTTTCTAAGAGTGGGTGCATATGTGCCATTTTTTGTGAGTAGAGTACAATATGTGTCGATGTTTTTAAGACTCTGTGTGCATGTGTCACTGTGTGAGAGTAAAGTCCAGTGTCTAAAGATGCTTTTAAGAGTGAGTGCGCATGTGCCACTATCTGTGAATATAGTACATTATGTATGAATGCTTCTAAGAGTGTATGCATCTGTGTCACTGTGAGGAGAATGGCTTTTTCTGAGAGTATGTGCACTTGAGTTACTGTATGTGAGTAGAGTACAGTGTGCATGGAAGCTTCTAAGAGTATGTGCAGGTGTCACTGTGTGTGAGTACAGTACAGCATGTATGGATGTTTCTAAGAATGTGTGCTCATGTATCACTGTGTCTGACTACAGTACATTGTGTATGAATGCTTCTAAGGTGTGCTCTTGTGTCATGCTGTGTGAGTAGAGTACAGTGTGTATAGATGTTTTGTGTGTGTGTGTGTGTGTGTGTGTGTGTGTGTGTGTGTGTGTGTGTGTGTGTGTGTGTGTGTGTGTGTGTGTGTGTGCGTGCGTGTGTGTGTGTGTGTGATTGTGTGTGAGTACAGTACAATGTGTATGGGTGTTTCTAAGGGTAAGTGCATGTGTGTCACTGTGTGTAAGTAGGGTATAGTGGGTATGGATGTTTCTAAGAGTGTTTGCATGTGTATCACTGTGTGTGAGCACTGTACAACAGGTATACATGTTTCTAAGGGTGTGCCCATGTGTGACTCTGTGTGTGAGTAGAGTACAGCTTGTATGGATGTTTCTAATTGTGTTTGCCCATGTGTGACTGTGTTTGAGTAAATTGTGTAGGATGTTTCTAAGAGTGCATGTGTGTCACTGTGCGTGAGTGCAGTACAGTCTGCATGATGTTTCTAAGAGTGTGTGCTCATATGCCTGTGTTTCAGTTCAGTACAATGGGTATAGATGTTTCTAACAGTGTGTGCACCTGTGCCACTGTGTTTGAATTCCGTACAGTACAGAGTGTGTGCATTTTTCTAAGAATATGTGTGTGTTTCACTCTGTGTGAGTACAGTACAGTAGTACAGTGTGAAACGATGTTTCTGAGACTGTTTGCAAGTGTGTCTCTGTGTGTATGGATGTTTCTAAGGGTGTTTGTACATGTGTCACTGTGTGTGAGTGAAGTACAAGATGTATGGATGTTTCTAAGAGTTTGTGAGCATGTGTCACTGTATTTGAGTACATCACAGTGTGTATGGATGTTTTGAAGACTGTGTGCACATATGTCACTGTGTGTGAGTACAGCACAGTGTCTATAAATGTTTCTGAGAGTGTGTGCTTGTGTGCCACTTGGTGTGATTACTGTACTGGGTATTTCTAAGAGTATGTGCATGTGTGTCACTGTGTGTGAGTAGAGTACAGTGTGACTGGATGTTTCTAAGACTGTGTGCACATGTGTCACTGTGTGTGAATATAGTACAGTATGTAGGGATGTTTCTAAGGGTGTGTGCACATGTCACTATTTGTCAGTAGACTACAGTGTGTATGGATGCTTCTAAGAGTGTGTGAGTGTATGTTACTCTGTGTGCGTACAGTACATGCAGTATGGATATTTCTAAGAGTGTGAGCACATGTGTCACTGTTTCTTCATAGATTATAGCATGCAAGGATGTTTCTAAGGACATGTGCATGTGTGTTACTGTGAATGAGTAGAGTACAGCATGCATGGATGTTTCTAAGATTGCTGTGTGTCTCATTGTGTGTGAGTAGAGTATGGCATGTATGGATGTTTCTAAGAATGTGTGCAAAGTGTGCACATATGTCAATTTGTATGAGTAGAGTCCAGTGTGTATGGATGTTTCTAAGAATGTGTGCATGTGTGTCAGTGTGTGTGTGTGAGTAGAGTGCAGCGTGCATAGATGTTTCTAGGAGTGTGGGTATACGTGTCACTGTGTTTGAATACAGTACAGCATTCATGGATGTTTCTAAAGGTGTGTAAGCATGTGTAACCCTGTGTGAGTACAGTCCATTGTGTATGGATGTTTCCAAGAGTGTGTGCATATGTGTCACTGTGTGTGAGTAGAGTGCAGCATGTATGGGATGCCTTTAAGATTGTCTGTGTGCATGTCACTCTGAATGAGTACAGTTCAGCATATATGCATGTTTCTAACCATGTGTTCCTGTGTCTCACTGTCTGTGAGGAGAGTGCACCATGCATGGATGTTTCTGAGAGTGTGTGCACTTGTGTAACTGTCTGTGAGTAGAGTACAAAGTGTATGGATGCTTTTACAAGTGTGTATATGTGTGTCAGTTTGTGTGAGTAGAGTACAGTGTGCATGGATATTTCCAAAAGAGTGTGCCTGTGAGTCATTCTTTGGAGTAGAATATGGAATATACCTAGGTGCCGGAAGCTGTTAAAGATGGGGCAAGGGTGTGACAGGGGCACTTAGTGAACTAAAAAGGGTAATTTTTTATAACTATTTGCTATCACAACATAGGTTCACTTGGAGGACATTTTAAGCTTAGCCAATTCCATTTTGGTGCTTGAATTAAAATTTTCTGACTGGTCTTAGCTATCCCCATGGCTGATAATTGTATATTAGCCCTAGTGAGAACAACTGTGATCATGCCATAGATAATTTGAGGGGGCCATGTAAGGGATGCAGCATTTAGGAACTGCTTCTATCCATTAGTGGCATGAGGGGAAATCCTGGAGTACATTTTCTATTACTCATCCTTAGATGCAAGTTGCATTTGAATATGGATGGATGAGCTTTGCTTTATTTTTATGGATAGTCTGTTCCAGAACAGTGGTAGCCTCTGTGATATATATCCATCTCTCCACAACATTCAGTTTAGATACCTGGACTGAGTATTTCTGATGCCATTTGACTCGCTGATGTTCAGTAGGTCCATCTGTATTATGTCGGAGGATGCTTTGTATGCCAGACATGTCACCTCTAAGCACTCTGTGGGATACTGAGTATAGTAATACATATTTGAGGTGGTCCATGCAAGACCTATTGTTTAGGACTTGTATCCTTTTAGTAAAGTATCTCTGAAGATATTTCAATTGTTGCATGGGGCTGGACAGATACATGCCAAAGTGGGCATTATACATCAAATGATTGACATAATGATAGCTTTGTAAAGGGGGAGAACAACATCTCTAGATCTAGTCACAATCAATTTGTCTATAAGCTGTGCAATATAGAAAGGCTTTTTTTATGACTCTGGGCACATGTTGGTCATGAAAAGTGCATTCCAGTGGTTGAAAATGTTTTAGTTTGTGTAGCATAGTTGGTATTATTGAGAAAAAATAGAATAAGCAGAATACAAGTTATACAGAATAATTAGGTCACACTTTACAAGAAGATTAAATTACTGCAGATGAAAGCTACAACAAAGGCTCCATTTTTAGAAGAATTCTAACATTGCATCGGGTATTAATTATTCATGAGGTAGTTTTCATATACAAAATGAAATGGCTGTTTCTCATATTTGCATCTTTGAAAAAGTTGAATAACACAAGATAGTTGAAACTCAAAAAGATAAAGAATTTAGCAGCAAAATCAAATCCTTCAAAGATAAGTATAAACTAAACATGATCACCTATGTAAAGTAAAGCCACAAAGCCTTTTTCAACTATGACAGAACTCTCAAAAGTAATACCCAGTAATGCACAGAGCTTGCAGCCACAATATTAGTAAATAATGTAACTTATTTTACACCCTTATCTCCCACACGCACATTATTATGTCCAGACACTCTCAGATTACCCTAGAACAAGTCCTGACAGATCCCTCTGTCAAAAATACTAATTCCATGGGTCAGACAATGTGCCAGACTGCCTTCATGTCAGTATCAACACAGCCTCATAGATTCACTAGTGAACCCGTTCTTTCTCAGACTCTCTGCTGGATTTGTGCTGGGAGTGTGGAACATTGCTGTAGTCATCCTACTCCACAAGGAAGATCTCATCACTGATCCAGGTAACTATAGACCTATAAGCCTAACAATCCTTATGTGCAACAATGGAGAGCATCATTATGGAACTTATTAACAAAGATATCAGAAGTCTAGAGTCCCTGGACACAAACAAGTTTAGGTTTGGTAAAGGTAGATAGATACTGCCTCATAAACTCAGTAGATTTTTTTTGAAAAAGTCGCTGATGCATTGGATACTGACAAACTGATGTACACATTGCTTATCCCAACCTATCAAAAGCTTTTAATATTATGCCACATTCTGCCATTAATGACAGACTAATCATACTAAATGCAAACCTGTATGATACTGGCTGGATAACAAACTGGCTTACTGACAGATCCCAAACTGTTAATGTAAGGCACAAGCACTCACTGAAAGGGATATTACAAGCGGCATCCCCTAGGTATTAGTCCATGCACCACTTTTCTTCAGTATTGACTTCTCTCATGTCGAAACCAATGTAAAGGACCTGTAGCTGTCCAGTTTTACAGATGACTGCAAATTCAGAGCTGATATAAACTCTTCATGTGACTCCCAAATTCCCCAGAGTGGCCTAACATGTTTAAACAATTTGTGCCTGAACAAATGCCTTAAGATAAATTCAAGAAATGTAGTATTGTATCCTTTGGCAAACATGAGTAACTCACATGGATGACACTTCACTGAAAGTGGACATGGTGATTAGGGACCTGGGAATTTTTTAACTATGGACTATTCTTGGATCACCATGACTCTACTATAAAAAATACCTTTATCAAGCCACATTAATGTTGATTATCAGTGGTATATCTTCCAAGTCAAAGGAAATTATCATCCCTCTGTATCCAACCCATAATAGAATGTGATGCACCTTTTGGTACATATCTGTTTGAACATATGACTCATCTCAAAATAAAACACATTGCTACCTCAATAGGAGAATCAAACTATGTTTTCCACGTGTTATACATACCACCTTAAAGCACCTTCTCTTTTCTCTATATCCTATAGACTCTTAAGAGAGGACCACAAATAATCCAGTGCTATTTGACCTCCTACACATTCCCTAAATAGGCAATGCCTTAAACATCCACTCAAGAAAATGTCCACTGCAGAATAAGAACTGTTGGTGTGAAAGATACTCTTATGGAATAGGTTACCCCAAAGCAACATAGCTCCTTGACCCTTTTCAGGTGCAATCTAGACAGCTGGATGGGAAAACATAAATGTACACTTGGTCTGGTCCCTCATAGTCTCATTAAAAGGGGATGAAAGTTGGTATCAGTTATTTCATGTAGTGTGGTTCTCTGGAAATGGGATCTTGAGGCTAGACCACAAATAATCTGTCTGATCAACAGCCTAGTACAAACCTATTGGCATATGAATATGGAAAGCTAGGGTTTATAATATTGCAGGACAAAATATTTACAACATTAACTGTACCTTTCTTTGTATAGGTGCATTTTAGGGTAAGTACAACAAGAAATGTATTAATAATGCACTAGGATGAGTGTTGGGAACAAAACTTCTGCAGAAAAGGAAAAAAAAAACATTTTTGTTTTACCTCTAGAAATGTTGGCATTTTATGACCAAGCACAACATAAACAAGTCCTTGTTAGACAGATTTCAGCAGTGTCAGTTGCTTTACCTAGTCATGTCTCCCTTTGTAACCTAGTTTTAATTTATCAAAAACCTACTAACATTTTTTTTTTTATTCTTAGGAAACTTGTGAATCTATTACTGATATTACCTTAGAGGAAATGAAAAAGTATTCGGTCGTGGACCAGAAAAAGTCCAGAATCCTTTGCTTCCCTATTGGAAACCTTACACCATCACCTCAGAAAATGACGCAAAACTTTGGACTTGTAATTGATGGAAAGTTATTACGCTGACTGAGAGGCATTATTGATTCTGCATTTCAAGAAGTCTACAGGAAAGGCATGAAAGAAGAACAAGCAGTAACATGAAAATGCTGTTTATGAAGGATTTCAGAACCAGACTTTGGGCTGGATTCACGAAACCTCCGTGTAACACTTAATATGTCTTACTCGGAGGCTGCAGTTGAACGGTATGATGTCATCATGCCATGCATATTCATGAGGGCATGCTGAATCATACCCTAGTCTAACATGGTCCATGTAGGAAAGTAGGGGGCGTGTCCGATTGCCAAGTAGAGCAAAAGGAAACGCCCCCAGAAGAGTCAGAGTCCTGAAAGTAAACACCCATGAGCGAGTCCGCTGAAATGTCAAGGAACACAACATCACACATCCCCACAGACTAAACCCTACTGAAAATGTGTAAAATGTAAAAATAGCAGTTTCTTTTTTTTTTATAATTTCCAAAATGTTTGCCCACATTTGTGCTCATATGCGTGGGTATGCCCTTCGCTCAGCCACAGTTAGCAGACATTGAAAAGTATATAAGATCTACATATGCAAATTAAGCCAAGTAGCAATACCGTAGCGGTAGAGACGTCGGCCAAAGAAGAGGTAGTCACGGTTCAAGCCCCCCCAACATCATTCTCCATTTTTATTGAAATATGTATGAAACAATCCCCTGACATATATATATATATATATATATATATATATATATATATATATATATAAAAAAACTATAATTTAAGTAAAATGTAATGAAATGGTCCATGTATTTGTGAACAAAACCGACGTAATATATAAAAAAAGGAGCATAATTGCCCATGGCTTAGCAGCGCTTTAACAAGCTCAATATGAGTGTCCGTAGGTGAGCAGCATTTTAGCAAGCTTAATATCAGTGCCCGTAGGTGAGCAGCGCTTTAACAAGCTTAATATGAGTGCACGTAGTTCAGCAGCACATCACCCAGCTCAATATGAGTGCTTATAGGGAAATAATGCGTTACCCAGCGTAAGCCGTTTGCGAGGAGCTGCGCAGCGTGCCAACCAGCTTACCATCAGGCAAAACTGGGCAAGCTGTAGCAAAGTCGCTTTTACACAGATACACCTCCTAGCCTCACTAGACAGTAGTAAAATAAAAAAAGCAATGACAAGGGTCGAACCCGGGATACTGTGCACCATAGTCAAAGTAATGAGCCACTAAGCCATGACAGTTGTACTTAGAAATACAGTATTAGCATACATATAGGAATGAATGAAAATAGAACCATGACAAAGCAGGTTTGCTGTAAGCTGATAAATATCCAAAATGGCCAATCACAGATAAGTGCGGGAAAACCGGCATATATAAGCCCTGTAGGCGGGAATACACACCATAACTGATTGTGGTACCCATTTGCAGTCAGCATGGCAGGTGCAGGAGAGGGAAATCGCTTTAGAGCACAAAGGTGGGGTGTTGAGGAGTCAAAATATATGGTTTGGCTCCTAGTCAATGATCATGAAGCACAACTCATGCAGGGCCAGGTTCAATGGGGAGTGTGTAAGGCAGAGGCATGGAACCAGTTGGCACATGATCTCACCAGTGCCACAGGCATTCTGAGGACTGGTGAACAGGTCTGTCACCACCATGCGGACCTGAAGCGACGAAAGGAGGACCAACTGAACCGATGGATCCAGGAGGCCTGCCAAATGCCCAATGCCCCACTACTGAGTAAATATCCATGTAATTAAGTATGTAAGAAATGCTATCCTAGCCTATAGTATGGATAGGTATGTTACAATATTCCTTCATTTATATTACAGCTGCAGGTGTTCGTTCCATGAATCAGCAAGCCTATGCTGATAGGCTGGCGAGGTTGCGCCACCAGGCAGGTTAGTAAGTATTCTGCGGGTGTTGTTATAGAATATAAGTAGGACAGCTTGTAAAAGAGTTCAGTATTGTAACCCAGTAATAAAGGTCAAATAAGCCTAGAAGAAAGATTCTGCTAATATTGTAAGATTACATAAGTGATGCAGCCTGGAAAAGAGTATTGCAATCCAGTAATAAAGATTAAACTTGTCTCAAATAGAGTTTCCACCTGTATTGTAATATCAGATAACTGTGTCAGTCTGAAAATGAGTGTTGTAATCAATTAACAAAGGATAGACAAGTGTCGAATACATCCTTGTAAATTATGCCATATGAAATAAGTGAGTCAACTGGAAAGGATTGTTGTAACCCAGTAATAAATGTTAATAAAGCCTAGAATTAAGTACCATCCTGAAATGTAAATATAAAATAAGTGAGAGAGTGTGAGAAAGAGAGTTTGAAGCTACCAAGAAAGCTGTAATAAGTCTGGAATAAAGGTATACTGCATTCACTACATAATGAAATGAATGAGACAGCCACAACCAAAGAGTGAAATGTCTTTAATAAAGTACAGAAACTGGACTGTGTCCATCCCACAATTTGGATATGTTGCTGTACCCTTGCATTATGGAGATAGTATGGTTGTATGAAATGCTGAACATCCACAGTTGTCTATACCCATATAAATCAAATGTAGCAGGATGATTTACCTGAACACAGCCAGATATGAACATATGTGAATAAAAATGGAATGTATATTAATGCAGCAGTAACATCCCCATCACCAACATTCCTACGGTTTCATACAGGAAACTGTACTAATACATGTAGGGGATATATATCTGCATCTACTAGGAATGTACAGTATATGTATAGGTAGTTTAAGTTGTTAATGTAATATTTCTCCACCCTACCCTATTTTCACAAATTATGCCATTCCACACCAAACTGAATATGTGTATTCACAATTAATTCCCATGGACATTTGTCCTGTTGGTTTATACATATCTACATGTACGTTGGTGCATGTGCCCTGTTCACATATCCAAACCTGATGGCCTGTTGCCACCAATCAACCCTGCATGCTGTTAGAATGTCCACTGTTGTTCTAAATATGCATGTGTTATGCTTGCTGCTTAATGTTCGGAATTCATGTGTGTTTGGTTAATGGGAATACTGATGCATGCTGTTACAACTAATTTTGAATGGTGTTGTTTGATACTAACCCAAAATACCATAACATACTGCTAAACATAGGACAACACGGAAGGCGGTTTCCAGCAGACCCACCTCTCCCACCTCAGTTGGCGAGTGCACCTGGCACCAGTGCCCAGGCCAGGACCTCCTCCTCCGGTGGCCCTGCACCACCTTCGGGTGGAAGCATTGCATGGGATGGAGCTCATCCCCCCTCTGCAAGCATGGCCGGAGGAGAGCCTCCACTCACCCTCCATAGGGTCCAGTCTGTGGTGCGTAGTAAGATCAGGTGTTCTGTGACTGATCCCTTATGCCAGCTTGAGGCAAGGGTGGTGCAACTCACGAGTGTGCCTGCCCATCCTATCCAGCCCCCAGCACAGCCCCGGCCTGGGCTGTGAAGGTGCAGTGGTAAATGCCCATGGGTGGGGATCTCAGTTCCACTGTTGCCATCTGTGGGCTCATGGGCTTGCGATATCCAAACATCCGTCCCCGTCAATTGTGTTTACACCCCACCTGTGTCATACTCCGCCCCTGTATGCATCTTGTTTGTCTTGTCTGTTAACCTCCCCAGCCTACCTCCCCAAATATACCTACTTCCTGTACCTCACATTCCACTCTCACCTGAAAAAAAATTAAAAAAGGGCACTCTGTTCCCACAAAAAAATTATGCCCCATACATAGCTGCCCATTTCGTATACATGTCTGCTGGACATGTAAACTGATAATTACAATTGGCTGTACAACATATGTTGTTGTCCTCACCCATCTCCCAGGGGTGGAAGATATCAAATCTCACTCTAAATTTCTAACGTATGCACAGCTGTTGCTGGTAAAGAATTGGGCAGCTATGGGCCTTCCCTACAGCCTTCCTGCACATCCCAAGCTTGTTTTCCTACTGTCCTAACCTCTTTGTGCCCCCTTTTTCCCCACTTTCCTATTTCCCCATTTTCTTTTCTTTAAAATAAATTAGCGCGGGTGTTAGTGGGAGTAAGCACCTTTAAGCAGTAGCCAGCAGGTGTGCGCTTGTGTGCGCTTAGCTAAGCAGAGATAAGCGTAGGTAAGCATTGCGCAAACTCGCGCAAACCCGCTTACAACTGCTTAAAAGTGCCTTAGTCACTCTGTATGACAAGGCCTGTAGTCTGCTCATCAGCAAAATAAAATACCCCTTTCAGTCTCGAACCCCGGAAACACTGCACTGCATGAATTACCACTGAGCCACAGCAGACATACAAGATCTTGGTGCTGAAACAAATATATCATGAAATACAATGAGTGAATGTAAAGGGAAAATAGGAAGGCCATTACACAAAGCTTGTTCTGTGTATCTTTACTGGCAATTCTTGTGGAATTGCATTACATTAGTGTGATAAGAGAAACAACCATGCTAGTAGGTAATAATGTTACAGTAGCACCTTACAAACCACACACAGTATCAGAGCAGGATAAACACTGCCATATTTGAATAGGTAAGAGGCCAGACCTCCCAAATGTGACTGATTAACAGGGATGTCCCTGATTGGCAAACAAATGTTACCTGTGCCCCACTGACTCCCTGTGAAATGTACTCACAGTAGGCAGAAAGGTGGGGAATCCCACATAATGGTAACTGTCAATAAGTTACAGTAGACACTACTCGCATGTCAGAAATGGTGTAGTAATACATATGCTCAAAATACCCCACAGTCACAACTGCAGAATATCTGAAATATATCACGGGTGTATCCCACTGATATGTACCTTTCCCTGAGGCTGGTCATATATATACCTGAGAGTATCTGAGGTTTGGAAGTGTCAGAAACACACAGGCATATCAGCCTGTCTGCTATTAAGCACTCTGCAAATAGCTGTAGAATTACTTCCACAAGCATGCTATTATGTAGGAGTACAACACAGAAATGTCAAAGGATGTAGCCATCTAATATACTAATGACAGTATAGCAGTTCACAAGCACTGCATGTGCCTGATATTCATAAGTGTTAGTACAATATACTTAGTTGTCCTCACCCCTCTCTCAGGGGTGGAAGGTTTCAACTGTCACAGCAAATGTCAAACATACGTACAGCTATTGCAGTTAGGGAAATGTGCAGATATGGACCTTCCTTACACCCAGCCTGCACATCCCTAGCTGGTATCCCCACTGACTACCTGCTTCCCGCTTACAACTGTTTAAAAGTGCCTTATTCACTCTGTATGACAAGGCCCCAGGACTGCTCAGCAGCAAAATAAAATACCTTTGTAAGTGTCAAATCCCAGACCTTGGGCTCACCAGACTGCATGAAGTACCACCAAGCCACAGCAAACATATAAGAACTTAGTGATGAAAGAAATATATCATGCATTACAAGGAGTAAATGTAAATGGAAAATAGGAAAGCCATAGCAACACATTCCAGCAAAGACAAATATCAGGCATTCAAGGAGAGAATGTAATGGGAAAATAGAAAAGCCATAGCAACACATTGCAAGAACTATTGTTGTATGCCAGTTAATCCACAAATCCCACAGGAAAGTGCATACTCCCATGTAAACAGTGTTAGCATTAGCAGGTGTGAGTTAACATACACACTAAGAAGAGTGCACTGGAAGAAGCAACAGTCAAGTTTCAGTACAAAATGCATTTCAGTGGCTACAACACAGCCTTAGATATGAGAGATATACCAACCTTCTGACTGACACAACAGTGTCCACAGCAAACCAGCATGGTCCCCACCTTGCAAAACTGAAAGGCCTACGCCTACCTAACCTATCATTTTATAGCAGTGTCCTGAAATCACAGTGAAAACTGCAATTACCACACAGCAGGCTGCATGCAATTACTAAATGCTGGCCACCAATTGGTGCAGAGGCCATCACATGCACATGTGCAGATACCTATAAAAGCAGCCTGTACTGCCAGTCCACACATGCAATAATATCATTGCAGCAACTACAGGGAGAGAGAGAGAGTGAGAGAGAGAGAGAGAGAGAGAGAGAGAGAGAGAGAGAGAGAGAGAGAGAGAGGTATGTATAGATAGATAGATATATGGATAGATCGATAGATATAATATGTATATACATATAAATATAAGGTGTGATAGCTTAGCATGAGTTTGTGTCTGTCATGGTAGTTTGTGTCGTAGGTGTGAGGCCAGAGAAAGATGTGTCAGTTATCGGGATGCAAACATAGCAGATTGGCATATGTTGTGCTGTAGTTCCCTGTGTACAACTGTGGTGTCCCATCGTAGGCAGAAGCAATATATGTATGCTCAGTAAGTGGTACTGCTGTTGAATCCAGCTCACATATGAACTGTTGTACTACCTGAAGTTGTAGGCCTAAACACTACAGTATGGTGTATGTTCACATTTGCTGGTAACACTGTCTGGTGTGTTTCTTGTAGTCTGCACATATTACATACCTCATGCATAGGTATCTGTAAGTAGGGGCACACAGTACTATAAGGTACACAGTTAATGCTCATCTGTGTTGTCATACATTTGTGTGTTGTATGTATGGTAATGTGTGTGTAATGATGCCTGTACCATGGCTGCAATCACATGTGTGTTACAGGGTATGTATGTGTACCTGACAGCATGTATACTCTGTGACAGCAGTATGCTGGCTATAGTAACAACTGTGCACATATGTCAGGTAGGGGTATGGCATCAAAGACTAGGGTGGATTACCTTTTAAACTGTAAATGTGCATTCCATTCATTGCATGGGATGACAATATTCTTCATCCATTAACTTGATACATACCCCCAGTGTGAGGTTGTGCATTGTATCCCAAACAGTGTGCCGAGTGCTGGTGTATACCTGTTTGTTGTATGGAGTGTGGTAGGCACTGTCAGACAGTTGTGGGCTGAGCACTGATATGTGGTATCGAACATGTATATCTCCTGATAGACAGACAGATGCTATATATGGCAGTTAAGTGATATCAGTACATTAGAATAGTAAGTGAGCCACGTGACTTGCTCACATATTTTTCTTTTCCTTCCAGGGTGATGGTGCATCAGTGTAACCCACCTTATACAGCAGCAGAGGATCAGGAAATCCACCAGAGCCTGGTGCAGAATTTCTCTGTGCTGTTTTCCAGGACTAGCCAGAACCAGCATGAGAGGGCTGCACTGTGGCAAGATCTTGTCCGTTGGGTAAATGACATAGGCATGCATAACTGGACATATGAGCAGGTACACCATCACTGCAGTGATTTAATTAGACATGTCCGGCAGCGTGCATCCGATATCCACAGACAAAAGCTTGCCACAGGTGGTGGGGTACCTATCCACCCCCTTACCAGTGTGGAGGAACACCTCCTACGTGTTGTGGCTCCAGGCCAACAACAACAACATCCACAAACATGTGTCATCATGGAGGCCGGAGCCACCCAGCATGTTGAAATGGAGTGTGCAGGTAACATGCCATATCTGTAGTTGACTGTTCTTTGTATTGGTATTTTATGGGTGTGTGAGATACGTACTGTGTATGTAGCTGTTAACCTGCCTAGTCTTCTGCAAGATTGATATGCTGAGCATAATCTGTACACCTGTGAAAGCCACCTGTTGTACTACTGTACTTTATCATACTCACAGTATCAATGGCACAGTTGTGGCCACTGGCAATCACTGTCATATCTTTGCAGGTCCCTCTGGAGTGACAGCAAGGCAGCCAATCCATGCTGGTGAGTGTGTAATAACAATACTATTGCTAATGACATGTGCATGTCATATGGAGGTGTAGTGTGTGCACATGTAACACCTACGCATAACGCATGCTGTGCATGTTTGCTGTGAGACTATGCATATCCCATTATTCTCAGTAGCTGCCTCACTCACATGCAATACACAGAGCATGACACACATGTGTGGCAACACAGTATTGGGCATTGTATAGGCATACCTGATACACATGTACACAACACACACATGTTTGGCATAGATACTACACCTTAGCCTGCTACACATGTCCAATTATGGCACCTGATGTATGGCCACCCTTCAGTATCCCACTTATCCTCTATGCAGCACACATGATATACCTGAGGGTTAGAGGCCTACCATGTCTTTGTGCAACAGTCTTGAACAAATAATATATACATGTTAGGCAATGCTCACTATTGGCCTCCTTACACACCCATGTAACAAGTGGCTGTGTAATTGTGGATGTAGTCATGTTAGTGCACTTCAGGTACAGCATGCTAGCTGCCTGTCTGGCACACATTATTATTGTTGACTGACCACAAGAAGCATGTTGATCATGGCTCATGTTACTACACCACATCCAGTTCCATTGACCACAAAAGTACACATAGCAGTTATTGCATAGCACGTCATCTGTTGTGTGTGTGTGTGTGCAAATATATGCACCCACAGCTTGTAACACTTGCACAACATTGTTATGTCCTTGTACACATTGTGTCCCAGGGTGGAGACAATCACTGCACAACTACACACAACCATCAAGTACACGTATACTGTTATTAACAAGGGCTTACACTTGCACTGCATGTTCCTATGCAACACATAATCTGCATGCTGACATGTGTGCAGTGATGTTTTTCCTTGTGATACTATCACCCACCCTCAAACAGTATTGTGCATGTGTTGTATTGCAGGTGTGTCTGTGTTTGTATCTGCTGTACTGAGGACTGTGCCTGTGTGCCTGTGAGCCTGTGTGCATGTGCGCCTGTGTGCATGTGTGCATGTGCGCCTGTGTGCATGTGTGCATGTGTGCATGTGTGCATGTGCACCTGTGTGCATGTGTGCATGTGCGCCTGTGTGCATGTGTGCCTGTGTGCATGTGTGCATGTGTGCATGTGCGCCTGTGTGCATGTGCGCCTGTGTGCATGTGTACATGTGTGCTAACATCGTTTACACATTTGTAAACTGTGTTTCCTAGCTTCCTCTCACAGGTTCTGATGTTGCTCTGGTGGAGTGCAGCAGAGAACCTGAAGCCACTGCTGGGGATAGTGATAATGATGATACATGTATAATGGCACAGGGAGGTGTGACAGGGTCTGTTGTTGGTCAGCCAATCGACACTACACAGCAGTCAACCCCATCAATGCGCACAGTCATCCTGCCGATACATCCATTGTCACCAATGTCCTTAGCTGAGGGACAGCATACAGTGGGCATTGACCAGGGTAGTGTGGTATCATTGGCACATGCATCCCCTCACAGCAGCCATGGCCAGATTCCTGACATGGTACCACACAGGCAGATGTCCAGGAGTTCTCCTGGGAGCATCCGTGGTCATACTGCCTCTGTCAGATGTGCCCACAGAGGTCTTTCAACCTCAGCTATGTTCCGGGCTGTAATGCAGGCACAGGCATGTATGGAACGGTACACCAGACAGGGTCTGAGGAAGCTTAGAGCACATCGCACCGCTATGAATGACACTATTCATGACGTTGCGGCTGCCATCTGTAATATTGGCGAGGTCATTGATAGATGTTGGGGGAACACATTAGATCTCTTCCACAACTACATGTCCAGGAGCCAGGACAGTGCAGGATGGTTGAGGCATTGACGTGGATGTATGCCAGCAACATCATCAGCTGGCAGTCATCACAGATGACAACAAACCCGCAGCCGCTCCCATAGTGCCAGTACCAGCCCCAGCAATGCTGGGTCTGTGCTGTCATTACAAAGTCCTAGAGGACCACGTGCATGTGGCTCTGGACAGCCCCAGCAGGGACATGTGTCCAGTCAACAACCCACTGCTTCTGATGACAGTACCCAGTCTGGCTTAGTACCTGATACTGTCCGTAGCACCACTGCCAGGCACAGGTACTGTGTCTGTGGCCAGAGACAGTGATCTGTATGACCTGGCAGGTATAGTCTGTGGTTGTCCACAAACACCCGTATATGGCAGCCACATGGTGGAACTGTGTGCAAGCATACACACACACACATAATGCTAACACCTAGGGCTAACACATACACGCACACATACATCACATCAACATTGCCCCATGTTGTACTATTGTCCCTCACTAACACATACACACATACAATGTCGACTGAATGTGTCAAGTTGCAGACTCTGGCAAACCAAGTACACACCCTGTGCATATGATGAAACTGTGCCACCTTCTGCCATCTGTAACATTGATGCAGGAACAGGATAGCATGGTGCTGATGCACAGGGTGACTACATAGCAGTGTAGTAATAATATCATGTTGTTAACAGTACAGTGTAATGATACTGTTGTGGGTATATTCGAGCATGCATTATGCATTAACTATGATTGTCATAGTAGTTTTGTATACACCAGTGTTAATTCCCAAAGTGTACTGCTGCACATGTGCCACATGGCTGTTGTGTGTACCTGTGCCTGCATGTGTTGGGGTGTGGACAGTACATGTGTGATGTTTGCAGCACAGAGTTGCAGGTGTACATTTGTGAACATGGTTAGCATGGAACATGACATGGTTTGACAGTATGTTGTGGGTGATACAGTTTCCAAATGTCAGTGGTCTGCATTCTGGTACTATACACAGCTTACATAGCCTGACATTCCATGGTCATTACATGGTGTCTCCTCAACTGATACACAGATGTAGGAACCTGGTGTCAGTGATATCCCTGCAATACTACACTATACCAGTAGCCATTCTTACTGAGCCCCACACATCCCTGGGAACAATACACTTTCAAATATAGCAGTCTCACGTACATGTCAACACACTACGGATATGTCCATCCATGACTGCAAATGCATACAGTGGCCTACAATGCATTCTACACATGAAACACCTAACCACCACAAGGGTATCATACAGACAGATCCCTGTTGTCCAAGCCATGCTGTATTGCTGTAACGCAACTGTGGCATTGTCATCAGCATGTAGTTAACATAGTATTCCAACAATACCATGTAGGTGGTAGCACCCATCATGTAGAACGGGTAATGGTGTGTACATGTGGACAAGTGTTATCTTGTCTATCCTGTGATATTCACATTTCCAAAGGTATTCTGCAGTTCCTCGGTGTATCACCTAAGTAAGAAGGTGTCTGTATGCATATCGGCAACAGTTGCCATACACCTACACTGGATGTCCATCACTCACAGACTTTGCTGTGTTTTAACATGTCTGACATATACTCCAGACATGAACCCTCACCCACATTAATCTATCAAAGCTTTCATGGGTGTGTGTCACATAGTTGGCCTATGACACAGATCACTGCAGTAACCTGCATTGTCACCAACATACATGTATGGCCTAAGGTCTGGTAAGCTGCGGCACATGCTGGCAAAGGTAACAACTGTAATCATATGAGGCAGGCTTCACACATAGGAATTATTAAAGGTCACAGGTACATATCTGTATGTGGCACTCACATACCTGATGTGTGCATTGAAATTACTGTTACAATAATATGTCATACAATAATAAAAGCAAAACACACAGCACATTGACAAACTGTGTGATGAACACACACATGTCATTTGTAGGATTCAAACCCCTACCTAACTATGTTATGATACTTGCAAGAGACACATTAGCACAGCATGCTATTTGCATTACTGGATGCTTTTCCTTCTCCTGCTGTATTTATAGGGTGCTGACATCATCAGTCTTTCCAAAGAGGAATGTACATCTTTTAGTGTGTTATCCCAGTCTTCAAAAAGGCCATTCCTTTCACAGAGAATTGCATACATACACACCCCCTTAGCACCACACACACACACACACACACACACACACACACACACACACACACACACACACACACACACACACACAGCGTTTGCAGGATTCAAACCCCTACCTAACTATGCTATGATATTTGAGAGAGACATAGTAGCACAGCGCACTATTCACATTACTGGGTGGTTTTCCTTCTCCTGCTGTATTTATAGGGTGCTGACATCATCAGTCTTTCCAAAGAGGAATGTACATATTTTAGAGTGTTATCCCAGTCTTCAAAAAGGCCATTCCTTTCACAGAGAATTGCATTAATCCACACCCCCCTGCCACCCCACACACAGCGTTTACAGCATTCAAACCCCTACCTAACTATGTTATGATACTTGAGAGAGATGCATTAGTACAGCGTGCTATTCACATTACTGGATGGTTTTCTTTCTCCTGCTGTATTTATAGGGTGCTGACATCATCAGTCTTTCCAATGAGGAATGTACATATTTTGCTATCCCTCAGTATGGGGGATAACAATATATGTGCATTAACAGATGCCTAGTTCAGGGTCACATATGCACACTGGCACTGCCAGGTTATGTTCTATACTATGCTTCATGACCACAGGACTTGTAACACACAACACAAGTTGGGGGTGTATCCATATACATCACAGATACACACACACCTCTGGGGTGGTACCACTGCACTAAGCATGACAGGCCATACATATACAACTACCATTGTGCAAAACTGCCTTTTGGTTTGGTGTGTAGTTCAGACCACCCCCCCCCCCCAAACACAGGAACCACACCTGGCTTTCCTTGAAACAGTGTAGGATATGAAGGTCTTCACACAGACCATTATAGTGGTTGACTTCAGGTACACAAATATTGACTGGGGATACTACCTAGGCCCTCAACAACATCACCCTACAGCCACTACAATTGTGGATCCATGTGCTATGGCACAACCAGTCACCACACCCACAAGGGGGAATACATATTGGACCTGATCATCACCAACATGGGGACTCTATGTTCCACACCAGAGGTAGAACCCTCATTGTTAAGATCAGACTGTAAACAACTTTCCCTAGACATCCATATCCTGTCCCCACCCCCAGCCAAGGAAATCACTGTAAAGAATTTCTCAAAAGCAGACTTTGCACTTGTGAAGACTGGGGTGGAATACTTCAACGGCCCCGTGCTGGAGGATAATACAGCCCAATCTGCAGAATCCTTTACAAACGCATTGTATGAGCACCTGCAGGTATGCATTGATCATGCTATCCCAAATAAAACCATGACTCCTCCAAAACAGGAGACCTGCTGGTTGACCCTGGCCATATATAAGCTGTACAACAGAAGGAGAAAGCTACTACATAACAGAGCAATATCCCACAGAGGGAGGACATCTCTGAACAGTATCGGCAAGACACTTCAATCCCTCATATAATCATCACTTGCACGGGTTGACAGTGAAATTGACCAGACACTACAGATAATCACAAGGCCTTCTTTAGTTATAACCATGTTTCCATTAGCAGTATTTTAAAATTAAAAACTTTACTTAGATAGATTGGTCTTTGATATTATTAAAATTAATTATAGTTATAAGTTATATATTATGTGGTTTTATAATAACTTAAAATTTTAGATGTTTAATATGCACATCAATATATAGATTTTATATACATTAATATTTATATTATATTTATATATACAAATATATTATAGTCTAATTATGTCATTTAGCTATTTAGAATATATTATTAATCAATATACAATAATATATTATATTACAGATTTGCTATATGCTTAGGTTCACGTATTTAATACCAGTGAATATTGCTTTGAGTCTCTATAGGTTTTAGAATGTCCTATTTCCTTTGTTTGGTTCACGATCCATGCCTGTCATGATTTTATTCAGTTTTTATTCAGTTCTATTTAGATTAGTATAGTAATGGTTAAATAGTACGCCTCATTAATTGTTTAATTGATGTTATTGAATGAGATGTATTTATATGTATTGTGGGTGATCGTCAGTGTTTTGAAAAAGTTTGGCATAGCCAAACGAAAGCGCTCATGTTAAGGAGATTTGTCGTGTTATGTCAAAATAAACGCTACTTTTGCATACAAGAACTTATTTTCGTTCTCTTGACGCAGCAACCAGTCCCATTGTGCTTGTGACTTTTTGGTATTTGGTTTCGTTTTTGATTTTATCTGCCTTTTTTAGTTATGTCAGGAATATGTATGGAAACAACCCAGATATGCTCTGAATTGTTGCATAACAGCACAACATATGCCAAACCTACGGACATAGCCTACACCCTGGCATACAGAGTCTACACAAACGCCCCCCCCTTACCCCCCCAATGGTACAGATGCCCATCCCAAATGAATGTAACCTCCCTGACATCACAGATGCACAGGTGACAGGTGCCCTCTCCACAGCAAATAACACAGCATATGTATGGGACCGGATGGTGTCCCAGGCTGTGTCCTACACGAGCTCTGAGTAGAACTGAGTAGAACTGAACATTCACATTAAGTCACTGTTCCAACTTAGCCTTACTACAGGATATGTACCCTGAGAATGGCATACAGATACAGTGCTCCCACTCCACAAAGGTGGTGCCACAACGGACCACAGGAACTATCACCCCATAAGCCTGACTAGTGTCGTAGAAAAAGCTATGGAGCGTATTATCATTGAAGTCATAATCAAAAATATTGTGAGCCTCCAGACAGTGGATCATATACAATTCGGCTTTGTTAAGGGTAGATCTTGCCTCTTACACATAGTTCATATGTTTGAAATGGTTACTGAAGCCATGGATGAGGGCAAGGTAGTTCACACAGTCTACCTGTACCTTGCAGAAGCCTGCAACACAATACCCCACTCAGGCATCATACATATGCTTACCAGCTTAAATATCAATCCCTATATCACTAGATGTGTTGCTATCTGCCTAAGGGAAGGAACCCTTATGGTCAGAATTGCAGGTGCCATGTCCAGTTCCAGACCAGTTACAACTGGTGTCTCACTGGGCTCAGTTGTGGGACCTGTCCTGTTCGGTATGTACTTCTCTGAGGTTCAGACTAACATGGGGGGATTATGTCTAACAAACGTCACAGATGACTGCTAACCGGGGGCCATAAGCAACACTGCAGCTGACACATGCTTCCTCCATAAGGGTCTCACAGAGATGGATGCTTGTTGCCAGAGCCATGGCCTCATGCTAAATGCTAAGACATGCATAGTCATCCTCTTTGGGGAAAACAAGGTGCACACAAATCACAACATAAGTGGTAATCCATTAAGTACAGAAG
The DNA here is from genome assembly GCF_019279795.1 of Protopterus annectens. Classification (NCBI taxonomy): domain Eukaryota; kingdom Metazoa; phylum Chordata; order Ceratodontiformes; family Protopteridae; genus Protopterus; species Protopterus annectens. The sequence goes on from NC_056739.1 coordinate 699,833,882, forward strand.
ATGTATTTACAGATTTGGGAACCAACTTAGATCGTAACCTCTCCTTTGCTAATCACATTGACAGAGTCATTGCAAAGACCTTCATATAGCCCTCCTTATCACATGGGGGTTTGCATGTAGATCATGGGAGGTCATTGTGGCCCTCTACTAGTCACTCATCAGGCCCATGTTTGACTACAATGGCCCTTTTGGGGTGTACCTTACCCAACACCTGCAGCAACTACAGTGTCCACAACAGTACCTCCCAAAAAGGATCATGGGCTGCACACAGATGTCCTATGCAGCTCAACTAAAGGATCTCCAGCTCTACTCAGTTGCTTAACGCTTACTCAGAGGTAATGTATGCCTGACGTACACAGCCATGTCAAACCCAGAAGTAATGGACATGCTCCACCTCATAACATCCAAGACCCTTAGAGCTACACACTCCAGGGACTTAAACCTCAGCATGAAACTAAATAGGACATGCTGCAGGGACAGATTCATTACCCAGAGGCTCCCCTCACTCTCGAACTGAATCCCAATTACAGTTAGACATAGCCCCTCGCCAACCCTCCTCCAGCAAAATCCAGCCGCATGGATAGGAAATTGCAAATTCACCCCTGGGATCTCCACTGTGTCCCTGCTTGACAGTGGTACAGCAAACTAGCCTTAAAGGGTGCCTTCTGTGACCTACTTTACAGAGGCACAGTAGGCTACTCTACTGGGGAGGCGGACACCAAATACACTCTGCCTAGGCTTATGAATTCCCTAGGGCAGACAGCCTAGTATCGACCTCTGCACCTATGTTTATGTTGGGGATGCACAATATTTGTTGCTGATACTGTTTGCAGGTCTTTATTGCCATGGCTTTCCCAGTTTCTATGAACAACTTGTGTATCTGCGTAACATGTTTGATCATGACAGGGTTCCAGTATATTAATATATGTGTCTGTTGTTATTTAACTGTGTGCACAGGGCAGATTGCTGTATCGTGGGAGGTTCCTGGCTTAACACATGCAACTGCCAGATTTGTGTGGCCGACTGCTATACTCAGACCTGGCCTAAGTGTGTGAGCATGCCCAATTCAGGCTTTCCATGGTTTGTTGCCTGACATATGTCTCATTTATCCAAGTGTGTGAGCATGCCCAGTGTGGCCTTTCCATATGTTGTGATCTGAAGTCCACTACATTTGTGGCTGTGTGTGAACATGACCAATATTGACATTTATACTGTGTGTGTTGGAAGTCATGTTGTGTTCTTACTGCCAGACTCCTTTGTGTCATAACTCAACAGGGATTGTTCTGTGCCTGCAGGGTTTCCATGGGATAGTTTGCAAAGACATGTCAACATTCTTTCATATTGGCTGAACACTGCAATACTGTCATGGTGTACTGGTTCAGTACTTTCACTATGGTGCACAGTATCACGGGTTTGAGTCCCATCACTGCTTTAAATGTTCATACCGAGCAGACCAGACTGGTTAAGGGCCAGTTGGGCAACTATAAGCATGTTGCATTTTGTTCAGCTATGGCCTACTTAAACCAGGCTTGTCCAACATTGCTGTGTATTCACCAACTTGGGTGGACATTGCAAAACATTACTCCACATTGACCACAGTTGCACTAGTTGGTGTGTGTGATTCTGTTAGGCTATCTGCCCTAGGGCATTTATAATCCTTGGCTTTCAACACACATTTTAAGTGGAGTTCGCCATGACATTTTTCAAGGTTAGTATACTGTGCCTCTGTCTAACAGTGACATAGAAGTGGTACCAAGGGTAAACTTACTATCTCCCATCCACTCATCAAGATTCCTCTTGAAGAGAGTCAATGAGGGACTCTGGCTAACCTAGAGTGGGAGTTTACTTAAGAGTGGACAGAGCCTCTGGGTTAGGAATCTGTCACTCCAGCATGTCCTATTTATTTCAGTCCTGAGGTTCAGGTCTCTTGGGCACGTAGCTTGATGGGATTCTGATTGTCCAAGGTGCAGCATGTCCATTGATTCCAGGTTGGACATGGCTTTGTACATCAGGCACAGATCACCTCTGGGCAGGCGGTATGCCACTGAGTGGACTGCAGTTTCTTTAACCGGGCAGCAAATGGCATGTGTTTGAGCCCTTCAATCCTCCTGGTGTGGTACTTTTGTGGTCTTTCCAGCTGCTTCAGGTGTCTGATAAGGTACATCCTACAAGGGGCATTGTACTCAATTATGGGCCTGATGAGGGATGAGTAAAGAGGCACGATGACCTCCCCTGATCTACATGTGAATACCTTCATGATTAGGTGGGCTATATGAAATGTTTTTCTAGACACTTTGGCCACATGGTTGTCAAATGAGAGATTGCTATCAACTTGGGTCCCCAGGTCCCTTATCACTTCCTCCATACTTAATGGGTTACCACCTATGTGGTAATTTGTGGGCACTTAGTTTTTGCCAAAGGGGATAACTATACACATTTTTGTGTTTAGCTTGAGGACATGGCTCTGGCACCAGTTGTCTGTTTCTATGAGGCCCTTTTGTAGGATGCGTGTGTCAGCTGGAGGGTCGATTATGGCACCTAGTTTGCAGTCATCTGCAAACTTGTTCAGCCACAGTCCTTCTGTGTTGGTCTGTACCTCCAAGCAATATATACCAAACAAGGGAGGTCCCAGGACTGAGCCTTGTGAGATGCCACTTGTAGCTGGTTTGGGTTCTGACATGGCTCCAGCATTTCTGACCATGTGGGTTCTGTCCTTGAGTCAGTTTGCAACCCATCTAGTGACCTAGGGGTTTATATTGAAGCTGGTGAGCTTATCTATAATGACCAAGTGGGGTATTGTATGGAAGGCTTTTGCAAGGTCCAGGTAGGCTGTGTGGACCACCTTCCCCTCATCAATGGCCTTGCTGAATGTTTCAAATGACTCACCAGGTTTAAGAGGCAGGATCTGCCCTTAACAAAGCCAAACTGGGTAAGATCCAGTGTCTGTAGGTCCTCAATATCTTTATTTCCGAGGTCCATGATGATCCTTTCCTTAGCTTTGCAGACCAAGCTAGTCAGGCTTCTGGGGCGATAGTTTGCAGTATCCATTGAGGCACCACCTTTGTGGAGAGGGACCACTGTTGCTGTACACTGCTCTTTGGGTACATATCCTGTGGTAAGGCTGAGATTGAACAGTGGTTTTATGTTTGTGTTCAGTTCTTCTTGGGGTTCATGTTGGACACAGCCCAGGACACTGTCTGGTCCCATTGCTGCTGTGTGTCTTGCTTTGGAGAGGCTGGCTGTTACCTGAGCATCTAAGATGTCAGGGGGCCAGCACTCTGCTGGGATAGATATTTGCCCTTTTGGTGGGGAGGGGGGAGAAGTTTGCACTGAACCTGTCAGCTCGGATGTTGGCAATGTCTGTGGGTTTAGTGTATTGTTTGTCATTCTGGACTAATTCTGAGCATATCTGGGGATTCCAACACAGGTTCCTACCATAACTAAAGAAAGTCTTGTGATTATCCTTAGTGTTCTGTACAATTTTTGTCTCAAAGATGGCCTTAGACGATTTTATGTGTGGCCATAGTTTTTCAATAATGCTGATCAGAGATGCCTTCCCGTTTTGGGATTTTGATCTATCATATAGTAGCTTCCTCCTTGTATTGTATGTTTTTTTTATGGCTGGGGTCCACCAGACAGGATGCCTGCCTTTGGAGGATTGGATCTTGGTTTTATTTGGGATTGCATGATCCATGCATTCCTGACGGTGTTCATAGAATGCGTTTATAAAGGATTCTGAGGTCTGTGCCATATTTTCCACAGGCACAGGGGCTGTGAAGGATTCCACCTCAGTTTTGAGGAGTGTGACATTTGCTTTAATGAAAATGTTTCACTGTGGTTTTCTGGCCATGGGCTGGGGTCGGGATGTGAATATCCAGTGAGATTACTCTATGGTCAGATCTTACCAGTGAGGGATACACTTCTGGTCTTAGGCATAGAGTCCCCATGTTGGTGATGATCAGGTCCAGTATGTTTTCCCCTCTTGTGGGAGTGGTAGCAAGTTGTTCCATAGTATTTGAGTTTACAAATTCTAGAAACCTTTGGGCTAGGGTGTTACAGCTAGGGTAATGCTCCCAGTCTATGTTTGGATAGTTGAAGTTGCCCAATATAATGGTGTTTAGGGAGACCTTCATATTTTCATGTGTTCTCCAGTCAGCCAAGTGTGGTTCCTGGGTTTAGGAGGGTGGTCTGTAGCAGGCTACAAACTGGAAGGCAGTTTTACCCACTGTTAGTTGCACATGGATGGTCTCTGATGCTTCACGCTGTGCCACCAACCTGGGGGTGTGGGTATCATTGACAAATATTGATACTCACCCCCCTTTTGTAGTTTGTTCCATGTTTTGCAGCTGTAAAGCATGGTATGAGGTGTAACCTGTTAGTGCTAGGGTGCTCTTGGGAGCCTTGAACCAGGTTTCTGTTACTGCACAGATATCAACATTCTCCATGCTGAGGAGAGTTTGGAGTGCATGCATCTTGCAGTTTAGACTTCTGGCATTGAGTAGCATTACTTCTAGTTTCTTATCCATTGTGATACCTATGGAGGTGGGTTTGTCTTTTGAGCCTTACCTAAAAAGGCACTACGGGGGTGACAAGAGCCTTTGGCAATATCCAAAAGGCCATGGGTGACAGGTGAAAGCCATACCTAGCAAAGCATCATGTCTTGTCGAGCATGTCATCCCAGGCTGACAGGCATTGTATTCCCTTTCACTGACACCAGTGCTTATGCCAATTGTTGTAATTGATCATCTTGTCTTCATATTGTGGCATCATGTTTGGTGAGGGTAGGATGATACTCAAGGTCATCAAGTTTGCATATACTACATGGTGGCAAATGCTGTTTAGCACTACCTTACATTGCTTAACACATGGCAATCATGCCTCAGGTGGTGCTGCAGGGCTGCCTATGTCGGATGCACATACTACACTCACTGCACATGTTTGGATGCAGGTTGTGTCAACTTAGGCATCCCTTTCACTATATGTGGGAATCAGAGAGAGGTATTATTTCCAGGATTCCTACTGAGCCAGTGTATGTGTTATGCGTTGCCTCTTTGCCAAGGCCAAGGCATACTGGGCACACCTCCTTCTGCCTTTTGGGGCAGGCTCAGGTTGGTCCTCCTCCGAGTCACACTCTGCCTGTGATGGCCTTGGCAATGGTGGGGGGCTGTTTGGCCCAGGCCTATGCTGCTCCTGCTGCAGCTGTTTTTGCAGAATCATATTATGTAGCATAGCACATACCATGACAATTTGGGTACGTGTAGTTGGTGAGTATTGCAAGGCTCCACTAGCTGTGTCCAGGCACCGGAACCGTGACTTGTGCAACCCAAACACATGCTCAATTACATTTTGTGTTTGTGCATGTATCTCATTATGGCATTCCTGTTCAGGTGTGTGCGTGTTTCTGATGGGTGTCATCAGCCACAGCTCCAGTGCATAGCCAGCATCCCCCACTAAGTGACCATGTGGGATGTCCCCATTGGCAAATGTCTGGTACAGCTGCGTCAGATGCCAGATATGGGAATCATGGTAGCTTCCAGGGCAGCCAGCACACACATTCATTATTATGCTCTGGGCATCACACATGACCTGGCAGTTGATGGAGGGGAAGCCCTTGCATTTAATGTAGGCCCTACCCCGCTCACCAGCTGGTGCTTTGATGCGTATATGCGTGCACTCTATTGCACCCACTACCTCAGGGTATTCTGCTATTTTCTGGAAGAGATGCATATTGTTGGTCAATACCTCATGGGAATTGGGGAAATATACATGATCACCGACATGTGCTGACATGGCATCCAGGAACTGGTGTAGTACCCTGGATGCTGATGCCTGTGATATCCCCATCATATCACCAGTTGGTCTCTGGAAGGTACCTGTTGCTAGTATTCTTAGGCCAACACATACCTTGGTTTTCACTGGGATGGGTTCCCCTCTGTTGGTTCTGTGTGTGAGGTGTGGCCTGCACAGCTCAACAATTTGCTGCAGGAGGTCTCTGTCCACTCTATAGCGCTCCACTATCTCCAGCTCATGTAACCCCTGGTAGGTGACCTTGGGCCTGTACATTCTTCCCCGTCTCCTCACTGTAGGTTGTCCGGCAGCATTTGCATTGTCACCACCCTCAGCATGTTGCATATGTTGCCTTATAACAGCAATGGCAGCCCCTAGCATTTTTTGTCTGAGTGAAGCTTTTTCAGTTTTCACTTCTAGTAGCTTACTCCAGTGTTGCAGTGTCTCTTGAGAGAAACAAACTGCACTGTTGTTTGCAGAGTTTTAAGTGCTGGGCTGGGCTAGTGTTCTGCCTGTGTAATTGCCTGATTATGATTGTTTTCACCTGCTAGCTCTACTAGTATTCCCTGGTAGCTTCCTACTATTTGTTGTGCTTCTTTTTCCTTTCTGTTTCCTCAGGGGGGTGCGACCCGGATCCAAGCGCAAACACACTCACAGCAGCTCACACACACGCACACATGCTTACATGGACTAAAACTTGCTTATTCAGGTTAAAACGCTCGCACACCAGCACAAACGCGCTTACAGGTCTTTAAACAGCCTTATACATGCTTACTCCGGCTTAAACGTGCGCACTCACGCTTTCACGCGTGCGCTCTGTCTTACTCGAGTTTACAGGCACGCATACCCGCTCAGCAATAAACTTTGGTGTTATCCACAGTATACGCCTTCCATTTCTTGGCTTTCCCTGGCCTACCTGTTGACACACCTCTTTCCGTGATGTCTAACTGACAGCTGAAACATGCCACTCTGCTCCTATGAGCTTCACTAATTTCATACATACCCCCCTTGTCATGTCACCTATCTCCTACTCCGTTACTCCCCATATCCTACTCTTACACTCCACTGACTGTGCTCATTTGCTATGTAAAAGTGCGATTCACTATCCTAACAGTCATTTACATAGGATTGCCTACTAATGCTTGGTTACATGTCTTAGACTGGGCTTCTCCCCTTAGCAACCCCTACTCAGTGGCCATGTTGTCTTGAGCCTGCTATTCCCTTACGTTGTAATTTAAAAGTTTTCATAGATTCCACATTTGTGGCTTTTATTTTCTTATTTTATGATTTTTTTAGTGCACCCCATTTGCGCGGCGCTGTGCTACGCTTAAACATCTGAAATCGCCGAAAAAAAAAAGTATTTTTATTTTAATTTTGCATCTGGGAACATTTCCAATTCCCGTATATTTGGCCATTGGCATGCTTCTTCATCCATATGCAACCTTTATTTGGAGCTGACAAGGCTCCATTGTGCTATTTGCAGAATGGTATTCAGTTGTCAACTGAGTACATTTCTGCAGCTAACAAGGCTCGTACTCGGACAGGTTTGTGCTTCCTGGATCGCCAATTTACCTCATTTGCATGCCTTTTGGCTGCAAGTGTGGTAATTTGCATATCCCAGCCCTGTCCATGTAGGAGACATTTTAGGAGCTCTCTTACACACCCCTACAAGCTGTTCCTGGATCGCTCGTCAGACATGATGGCTGCATGGAGTCTTACTCTACTCGTACACTCCATGCAAGCCATCGTGAATCCGGCAGTTTATCTTTTCACATTAGTAATCTGATTTAATTGGATTGCAGGCATTCAGCTGGTGTAGTCCAAAGTACACACACACACACACACACACACACACACACACACACACACACACACACACACACACACACACACACACCTCTGATAATAAGTAAAACCGAGTACACTCACTCGAGTCTGCAGCTCTGATCCCTCCCAGCCGACAATACATCCTGGCAGCTACGTCTGCAGTAGTATACAAATAATTCCATTCTTTCTCTCAACAGCTAAATGACACCACTCGGAAACCTGGAAATAGCAGCAGCTAAATGAAAACTGTCCATTCCCGCCCGGAAATATTTGCAAGCTGTGAGCAATGACGTCACATCAGCTAAACGCATGAAAATAATTCAAGCGGGACAGTTGGGAGGTATAGGTATGATCTGCAAAAGTGGGAGGGCTCCCCTCCCCCCTTATTCTATGGTTCTGGTGCCTATGGGAATATATGGATTATTCTAAGACTGTATGCACATGTGTCACTGTGTGTGAGTACAGTACAGTGTATATGGATGCTTGTAAGAGTGTGTGATCTGTGCCATTGTGTTTGAGTGCAGTACAGCATGCATGGATCTTTCTAAGAGTGTGTGCATGTGTTGCACTCTGTCTAAGTACGATTCGGCATGAATGGAAGTTTCTAAGAGTGTGTGCATATGTTTGTATGTGTGTGTGCATGTGTGTCACTGTACGCGGGTACAGTATAGTGTATATATATATATATATATATATATATATATATATATATATATATATATATATATATATATATATATATATATATATATATAGACATTACTACCTTCATTGATTATTTAAACAACACCAGTGATTTTTTTAAATTTCACTTATATACACAAAAAAAAAGATGGCATCAACTACTTAGATGTAGACATCAGGAAAGATTGTGACAGGTAATGCTTTGAAGGCAACCTGTATAGGAAGGAAACCTACTTATTGTAATAGTTTATTACATTTTGAGAGTAACCATCCTGAATTTCTATAGCATGGTATAGTAAAGGGACAATTCATGAGAATTGCCAGAATGGTCAGTACTGACCAGGATTTTCTTTTGTGGTGTGAAATACTGACCAAGTTGTTTTTGACCAGAGAGTACCCCACTAGTTTGATCTCCACAGTAAAGAAAGAAATTGTGTGTAGAAGAAATAATCACAACATTCTACCTATTTTGGGGGTTAACATGGTGGGGAATGTTACAGGTATTCTCAGGACTACTAATACTGCTGATCCCTCTAAATATTGCTGTCCCTTTGTTACCATGTTTTCCACTGACCACGGAAGCATTACTACTATTTTAAAGAAAAACTGGCAGCTATTCTGGAGTCATCCTAGTATTTTAGACCAGGAGGGAGATTTGCCACAAATAGAATGAATTCAAAAGAATTCAAATGTGATGTGTTAGATATAATAGGAAAGGTTCAAGCATCAAGCAGCTACTTGAGATGGTAAATGTTTTTGAAAGTAGCAGCACTATAAATTGGGACTGAAAAGTGTGGCTGTTATTCTCAATGTTATTTGGTGATGAATTGTGACCAAATTAAGTTGAACCATACAACCATAAAACCTAATGGCAAATTTTCTTGCAACTCCAAAGGGGTTGTTTATGCTGCCCTGTGTCAGTACTGTAATATGTTCTATATTGGGAAAACTAAAAGAAAGTTAAAGGACAGAATTTATGAGCATTATAGGAACATAAAAAAAACAGCAACAAAAATAATGCCTTGTATAAGCATATAGAAAAATACTCAACACATGTTTTTTTATTTGCTGTTGTTGAAGGGGTCAAAATAGATCCTAGAGGGGGTCCCTGGGAAGACTATTTAGAATTCAGGGAATTATGTTGGCAAATTAAGTTGAAAGCCTGTGCCCCCCACCCCAGGTCTTAATGATAGCATCAGTATAAGCAGCCTTTTAAAGCTGAGTTCTTATGTTATATAGTTTTTATTAGTTTTTATATGTTTGAGTTGTATGTTATGGCTTCTGTTTGTTGAAATGTTATTATAACATTTCTGTAACTTTTTAGGTAACAGTGTTTTTTGCTGTTTTACTTTAAAATTTGTCCATGAATTCAAATGTGATGTGTTAGATAGAGAAAGTCTGTTCATAATTAATGTTATGAGAAGTTTCATTGGCTTAATATGTCATGTGTTCTCACAGATTTTAGTATACTTAACAAGAGTTTATTGTATTCTGATGAAGACTTTGGTTACAACCTGATGAAAGCGCTCAATAAAAGATTTTTGATTATCGTGGTGGAGTTCTTGTGACACTGTGTTCCAGGCTTGCTCATCCTTTGGTGGTATTAGTCTTTTTCATTCTGGTTCCTGGTCTGTTTGTTGATGGACGTGCTTGTGAATAGAGTCTTCCACTAGAACTATTACCTTGGGTATTGACCCTGTAGAGAACATTGGACTACTAACCAGCTGATTCAACAATTTTCTCAACAAGCAGCTGAGGGTAATTCTGGTGTGGCAGCTTCACAACTGGGAGCCACCCAGGTGGGCTTGACATTGGCTCAGCCCACAGTGGTAAATACAAATGCAGAACAGACTGTGAATATATCCTCTGTACCAGTGAAGGCTAACAACTACTTTAACATTCAAGACTGGTTGAAACAGGATATAATATTTAATGGGAACTCAGGCTCTATAGCTGAGGTCCGGACTTTTAATCACTCACTTATGTGTCTGGAAAAGAAAATGATTAAATGTAGGAAACTGGAGTTGGAAAATTTATGTTTTGTGGAATGCATCAGGAGCAAGGTGGTGCTGAAAGGGCTAAGATGGATGTTTCTAACAGGACTAATAGCTGATTCACCTATACACAAAGAACTGCTGGATTTGTTTGATTGTCAGGGGGTTGAACTTATGGAAACTTTTATTAAGTTTAACAACAGAGCTATAGAGAATCTCCAGGCAGAGACTGTTGAACTTGATAAAGTTCTGCACAATAATTTGTTGTTTGACACCTGTTTTTCAGCTTACAAGGATGTCTTTTTGACAACTAACAAAATAGTTGCTGAGGTTAAAACCTGAAAAGAAAAAAAGTTAAAAAGGGTCAAGGAAGCTTACATTTCAGGTACTGCATATCCTAGATCTCCTAATCCTGCCTCTAATGCTGTCCATAAATCCAATTCAGCCAATAGTGATGATGAGGAAAGTGTAGATTTAACAGAGGAAGTAAACCAGCAATTCCCTTTAGGGTGGTACTTTCCTTGCAGGTCAGAGAGGCTGCAGAACCAATGACGAGTGGGGAACAATGCTCAGACTTCTGATTCCAGGCTCTTGGGGCCACCACAACAGTCACACAACCAGAGAAGGAACAGGAGGAACAACCAGAGGAACTAAGGGAATGTTTGTTACATTTTTCTCCTGGAACTGTTGATTTTGGGCCTTTGGACTTTCAGGCAGCTGTTGAATTGGATGTCTTTGCCTCAGAAGCCAATTTGGTATGTGTTCAAAACAAAAAAGCTGATTTTACACTGTATAACTTTTCTGGTCGTGTGTTTGATGAAACAGCTGTAGGTTTATTCAGCAAAGGACTTAGTTTTATGCCAGCAAAATGCTCTAATATTGTTGATTTGGTCTTGGACCTTAAGTTGTTTATTAGAAACTTGAATTTTAAATTACTTTTCAACAATGTTAATGTTTCTGAACAGTGTTCTAGTTTACGTAGGAAAAGCATATACAACCCCCCTGTACATTTCTGTCTTACATTGTTTGAGAAAATTTGTGAATTTAACTTCAGAGCTCTGTTAAGTCATCAAAGTGAAAATAATTGTGACAATTTAACTGAAGCTGAAAGGAAACTGCTTTCAGACATTTGTAAGGACAGGACAGTTAGAGTCATGAAACCCGATAAGGGGGGTAGTTGTTATGTGTAAGCAAGACTATGTAGAAAGAATGAATTCATAACTGTTTGATGAAACCACCTATGAAGAGGTTTCAGGGCATTTTGTTAACTTGTCCTATTATAGGATAGATGTGGTTTTATAAGATCTTTGTGACCAAGGGTAACTGGACCCTGGTCAACTGGAATTTCTTGTTAATAAACATCCAAAAGTCCCTAGTATCTTCAGAATTCCAAAGATACATAAGAGTTATTGCAACCCTCCTATGAGACCAGTTGTGAATGCAGCTGGCTCTAAAACCCACACTTTGGGAAAATACATTGATTTTACTCTCAAAAATATATTAAAAGGAGAAAAGCATATCTGCATAGACTCCTGGCATTTTCTGGATAAACTGAATGGTGTAGTATTTCATGATATTGTGAGTTTTTTGACAGTGGATGTTACTAATTTGTACAATGTTATTCCACACACTACCAGTCTAGAGTGGTTTGAGGAGTTTTTGTTTGATAATAAAATGTTCACTAATAGTGAAGTGGCAACATTAGTGATCCTTATGGAGTTATTATTGAAAAACAATTTTGTCTACTTTGAAGGGCAGTATTTCCTACAGAAGACAGACATTGCCATGGGGGCCATTTGTGCCCCAGTGTTTGCAAACATCATTATGCTTATGTGGGAAAGGAAATACTTGCTTAGTTCAGAGTTTGCCAACAAATGGACAGTTTATTTACGTTACATTGATGATTTTTTTTTGTGGAACAATACAGGGGATGACATTACTACCTTCACTGATTATTTAAACACCACTGATTTTTTTAAATTTCACTTATATACACAAAAAAAGATGGCATCAAATACTTAGGTGTAGACATCATGAATGACTGTGACAGGAAATACTTTGTAAGCATACTGTATAGGAAACCTACTTATTGTAATAGTTTATTACATTTTGAGAGTAACCATCCTGAATTTCTAAAGCATGGTATAGTAAAGGGACAATTCGTGAGAATTGCCCAAATGGTCAGTATTGACCAGGATTTTCTTTTGCAGTGTGAAATACTGACTAAGTTGTTTTTGGCCAGACGGTACCCCACTAGTTTGATCTCCACAGTAAAGAAAGAACTTGTGTATAGAAGAAATAATCACAACATTCTACCTATTTTGGGGGTTAACATGGTGAATAATGTTAAAGGTACTCTCAGGACTACTAATACTGCTGATCCCTCTAAATATTTCTGTCCCTTTGTTACCAAGTTTTCCACTGACAATTGAAGTATTACTACTATTTTAAAGAAAAACTGGCAGCTATTCTGAAGTTATCCTAGTATTTTAGACCAGGTTGGAGATATGCCACAAATAGAATGAATTAAAAAAAATTCAAATTTGATGTGTTAGATAAAATAGGAAAGGTTCAAGCACCAAGCAGTTACTTGAGAGGGTAAATGTTTTTGAAAGTAGCAGCACTATTTTTGGGACTAAAAAGTGTGGCTGTTGTTCTAAATGTTATTTGGTCATGAATTGTGACCAAATTAAGTTGAACCATACAACCATAAAACCTAATGGCACATTTTCTTGCAACTCCAAAGGGGTTGTTTATGCTGCCTTGTGTCAGTACTGTAATATGTTCTATATTGGGAAAACTAAAAGAAAGTTAAAGGACAGAATTTATGAGCATTATAGGGACATAAAAAATGGTAACAAAAATAATGCCTTGTATAAGCATATAGAAAAATACTCAACACATGTTTTTTTATTTGCTGTTGTTGAAGGGGTCAAAATAGATCCTAGAAGGGGTCCCTGGGAAGACTATTTAGAATTCAGGGAATTATGTTGGCAAATTAAGTTGAACGCCTGTGCCCTCCCAGGTCTTAGTGACAGCATCAGTATAAGCAGCCTTTTAAAGCTGCGTTCTTATGTTATATAGTTTTTATTAGTTTTTATATGTTTGAGTTGTATATTCAAATGAATTCTAATGTGATGTGTTAGATAGAAAAAAGTCTGTTCATAATTAATGTTATGAGAAGTTTCATTGGCTAACTATGTCATGTATTCTCACATGTTTTAGTATACTTAATGAGTGTATTAAGTTTTGTTGTATTCTGATGAAGTCTTTGGTTACAACCTTACAAAAGTGCTCAGTAAAAGGTTTTTGATTATCCTGGTGAAATTCTTGTGACACTGTGTTCCAGGCCTGCTCATCCTTTGGTGGTATTAGTCTTTTTCGTTCTGGTTCCTGGATAGTATAGTGTATGTACATGTTTCTAAGAGTGTCTGTGCATGCCAGTCTGTGTGGGTACAGTACAGCAAGTATGGATGTTTCTATGAGTGTGCACATGTGTCACTGTGTGTGAGTAGAGTACAGTGTGTATGGATGTTTCTAAGAGTGTGCACTTGCATCACTGTGTGTGAGTGGAGTACAGTGTGCATGGATGTTTTTAGGAGTTTGTGCAAATAAGTGACTGTCTCTGAGTAGAGTTCACCATCTACAGATGCTTCTAAGACTGTGCATGTTCACTGTGTGTGAATACAGTACAGCATGTAAGGATGTTTTTAAGATTGTGTGCACTTTTGTCACTCTGTGAGTACAGTACAGCATGCATGGATGTTTCTAAGCGTGAATGTTTGCCACTGTGTGTGAGTAGAGTACATTGTGATTGGATATTTCTAAGTGTATTTGTATGTGTGTCACTGTGTGTGAGAACATCACAAGATGCATGGATGTTTCTAAGGGTGTGCGCACATCTGTCACTGTGTGTGAGTAGAATACAGGATGTATGGATGTTTCTAAGACTGGGTGCACTATGTGTACATGTATCACTGTGAGTAGAGTAAACATCCATTGATGTTTCTAAGACTGTGTGTATGCTTCACTGTGTGAGAGTTGAATTTGTCATGTATGGATGTTTCTACAAGAGTGTGCATGAGTGTCACTGTGTGTGGGAAAAGTACAGCTTTTACAGATGTTTATAAGAGTGTGTGCATGTATGTGACTGTGTGTGTGTTGAGTACAGCATGTATGTATATTCCTAAGAGTGTGTATGTGTGTGTCACTGTGTGTGAGTACAATACAGCATGCATGGATATTTTTAAGAGTGCGTGCACATGTACAGTGTGTGTAAGTGCAGTACAGAATGTATGGATGGTTTCAAGTCTGTGTGCATCACTGTGTGTGAGTAGAGTACAGCATGTATGGATGTTTCTAAGAGTGTGCATGTGTGTCACTATGTGTGAGTTGAATACGGCATGTGTAGACATTTCTCACAGTGTGTCCACATGTGTCTGTGTCTGGGGGCAGAGTACAGTGTCTATCAATGCTTCTAGTGTGTGAGTGTGTATATCACTGTGTGTGAGTACAGTACAATGTGTATGGATGTTTGTAAGGGTTTGTGCACATGTGTCACTGTATGTTAGGACAGTACAGCATGTATGCTGTTTTTAAGGGTGTGTGCATGTTTGTCAGCGTGTGTGAGTAGAATACAGTGTGTATGGTGGTTTCTAAGAGTGTGTGTACATGTGTCTCTCTCCGTGAGTAGAGTAGAGCATGCATGGATGTTTCTAAGAATGGGTGCACATGTGTATCACTCTGTGTAAGTACAATACAGCACATATGGATGTTTCTAAGAATGTGCACTTGTGTCAATGTGTGTGAATATAGTAGAGTGTATATGGATGTTTGTAAGAGTATGTGCACATTTGCCAGTGTCTGTGAGTACAGTACAGCATGTATCAATGTTTCTATGAGGGTGTTCACATGTGTCACTGTGTGTGAATACAGTAGTGCATG
Organism: Protopterus annectens; assembly: GCF_019279795.1. Lineage (NCBI taxonomy): Eukaryota > Metazoa > Chordata > Ceratodontiformes > Protopteridae > Protopterus > Protopterus annectens. The sequence continues at coordinate 699,849,118 of NC_056739.1, forward strand.
TATGGATGTTTTTAAGGGTGTGTGCATATACGTCACTGTGTGTGAGTACAGTACAGCTTGTTTGGGTGGTTCGAAGACTGTGTGCACTGTGTGCATGTGTGTTAATGTGAGCAAGTAGATTGCAGTCGGTATGGATTTTCTAAGAGTGTGTGCACGTCTCACTGTGTGAATACAGTGGAGCATTCATGGATCTTCCTAAGAGTGTGTACTCATGTGTTTCTGTATGTGAGCACAGTATGGTGTGTATGAATGTTTTTTTAAGGATGTGTGTGCATGTGTGTCATTGTGTGTGAGTAGAGTACAGTCTGTACTCATGTTCTTAAGAGTGTGGGCATGTTAGTCACAGTGTATGAGTACAGTATGAATGCTTTTAAGGTTGTGTGCACGTATGTCACTCTGAGTGAGTACAGATCACCATGTATGGATGTTCTAAGAGAGGGTGTGTGTGTGTGTGTGTGTGTGTGTGTGTGTGTGTGTGCATGTGTCACTGTTAGCAAAGTACAGCCAGTATACATGCTTTTAAGTGTGTGTTCATGTGTGTCACTGTGTGTGAGTAGAGTACAGTGTGTATGGATATTTCTAAGAGTGTGGGTACTGCGTGCACTTGTGTTAATGTTTGTTTGTAAACTACAACATGCCTGGATGTTTCTAAAATTGTGTGTGTGTGTCTCTCACTATGTGTGAATAGAGTATGGCATGTATGGATGTTTCTAAGAGTGTGTGAAAAATGTGCACATATGTCAGTTTGTATGAGTAGAGCACAGTGCGTATGGATGTTTCTAACAGTGTGTGCATGTGTATCAGTGTTTATGAGTAGAGTGCAGTGTGTATGGATGTTTCTAAGAGTGTGTGCACACATGTCATTGTGTATGAATACAGTAGAGCATTCATGGATGTTTCTAAAGGTGTGTACGCATGCATCACCCTGTGCGAGTACAGTAGTGTGTATGAATGTTTCTAAGAGTGTGTGTACATGTGTCATTGTGTGTGAGTAGAGTAAGGTTTGTATTGGTGTTTCTAAAGGTGTGTATGCATGTGTGTCACTGTGTGTGTGTAGACTACAATGTGTCTTGATGTTTCTTTTAGTATGTGTGTGTATGCCACTGTGTGTGAATACAGTACAGCATGTATGGAATGCTTTTAAGATTGTCTGTGTGTATGCCACTCTGACTGAGTAGAGTTCAATGTGTATGGATGTTTCTAAGTGGGTGCGCACATGTGTCACTGTCTGTAAGTAGAGTACGGATTGCATGGATGCTTTTAAGAGTGTGTGCATGTGTGTCAGTTTGTATGAGTACAGTACAGTGTGTATGGATGTTTCTAAGAATGTTTACATGTGTCACTGTGAGTATACTGCACTGTGTATAGATGATTCTAAGAGTGTGTGCACGTGTGTCACTTTGTGCGAGTAGAGGAAAGAAAGTATGGATGATTCAAAGAGTGTGTCCCTGTGAGTCATTGTGAAGAGTAGACTATAGCATATAGGGATGTGTGTAAAACTGTGTGACATGTGTCACTGTGTGTGAGTGCAGTACAGCATGCTTGGATGTTTCTAAAAGTGTGTGCACGTGTGTCACTCCATGTAAGTACAAATCAACATGTATGGATGTTTCTAAGTGTGTGTGTGTGTGTGTGTGTGTGTGTGTGTGTGTGTGTGTGTGCACACGAATTTAGGTCACTGTGTATGGGTACAATATAAAAAGTATCCATGTTTCAAAGAGTGTCTGTGTGTGTGTCAATCTGTGTGAATATAGTACAGCATGTATGAATGTTTATAAGAGTGTGAACGCATGCGTCTCTGTGTATGAGTAGAATACAGCATGCATGGATGTTTCTATGAGTGTGCACTTGCGTGACAGTGTGTGAGTGAAGTACAATGTGCACGGATGTTTCTAAGTGTGCGTGCACATGAGTGACTGTGTCTGAGATGGTACAGCATCTATGGATGTTTCTAAGACTCCGCGTGTGTCACTGTGTGTGAGTGCAGTACAGTATGTATGGATGCTTTTAAGAGTGTGGGCACTTGTGTCACTTTGTGAGTATGTTACAACATGTATGGGTGTTTCTAAGAGTGCACATTTGCAAATGTTTGTGAGTGGAGTACATTGTATTTGGATGTTTCTAAGAGTGTGCGCATGTGAGTCACTGTGTGTGAGTACATTACAGGATGCATGGATATTTCTAAGGGTGTGTGCACATGTGTGATCAGAGTACAGCATGTTTGGATGTTTCTAAGACTGGGTGCACTGTTTACACATATGTCACTGTGAGTAGAGAACAGCATCCATGGAAGATTCTAAGACTGTGTATATGTCTCACTGTGTGAGAGTAGAGTATGTCATGTATGGATGTTTCTAAGAGAGTATGCATGAGTGCACACTCTCTTAGAGAGTGTGCATGAGTGCCACTGGTTGTGATTAAAGTACAGCTCTTACAGATATTTATAAGAATGTGTTCATAAGTGTCACTGTGTGTGTGCTGAATACTAAGAGTGTGTGCACATGTAGCAGTGTGTTTAAGTATAGTACATAATGTGTGGATGGTTTCAAGAGTCTGTGTGCATGTGTCACTGTGGTGAGTAGAGTACAGCATATATGGATGTTTCTAAAAATGTGTGCATGTCTCACTGTGTGCTAGTAGAGTACTGCATGTATGGATGTTTCTAAGAGTGTGTGCATGTGTGTCTGAGTACAATAGTCCATGCATGGATTTTTGTAAGACTGAGTGCAAATTATACATGTATGTCAGTTTGTACGAGTAGCATGCAGGGTGTATGGATGTTTCTAAGAGTGTGTTCATGTGTGTCATTGAGTGTGTGTATAGTGCAGTGTGTATGGATATTTCTAAGAGTGTGTGTACTTGTCACTGTGTATGAATACAGCACAGGATTCATGGGTGTTTCTATGAGTGTGTATACATTTGTCACCCTGAGTGAGTACAGTGCGGTGTGTATGGATGTTTGTAAGAGTATGTGCATGTGTGTCACTGTGTGTGAGTACCATAAGGTATGTATGGATGTTTCTCTAGGTGTGTATGCATGTGTGTCTCTGTGTGTGAGTAGAGTACAGTGTGTATGGGATGTTTTTAAAATTGTTTGCATGTATGTCACTCTGAGTAAGTGCAGTTCAGTGTGTATGGATGTTTCTAAGTGTGTGTGCATGTGTCTCACTGTCTTTGAGGAGAGTATGGCATGTATGGATTTTTCTGAGAGTGTGTGCATGTGTCACTGTCTGTGGGTGGAGTACAGAGTGTATGGATGTTTCTATGAATGTGTGCACGTGTCACAGTGAGTATACTTTACTGTATGGATGTTTCTAAGAGTGTGTGCATGTGTGTCACTCTGTGTGAGTAGAGTAAAGCAAGTGTGGATGTTTCTAAGATTGTGTGCCTGTGAGTCATTGTGTAAAGTAGAGTATGGCATATATAGATGTTTATAAGAGTGTTTACACATCTATCACTGTTTGTGAATACCTTACAGTGTATATGGATGTTTGTAAGCATGTGTGACACGTGTCACTGTGTTGGAGTGTAGTACAGGTACAGGGATGTTTCTAAGAGTGTATGCACATGTGTCTCTCCATGTAAGAAGAATTAAGCATGAATGGATGTTTCTAAGAGTGTGTATGCATGTGTGTGTGTGTGTGTGTGTGTGTGTGTGTGTGTGTGTGTGTGTGTGTGTGTGTGTGTGTGTGTGTGTGTGTGTGAGTGCATGTGTCACTGTGTGTGGGTATAGTATAGTGTGTATGTATGTTTGTAAAAATGGCTGTGTGTGTCAATGCATGTGAGTACAGTGCAACATGTATGGATGTTTCTAAGAGTATGGCATGTGTCACTTTGTGAGTAGAGTACAGTGTGCATGAATGTTTGTAAGAGTTTGCACTTGTGTCACTGAGTGTGAGTTAAGAACAATGTGCAAGGATGTTTCTAAGAGTATTTGCATATGCGTGACTGTCTCTGAGTAGAGTACAGCATCCATGGATTTTTCTAAGGCTGTCTGTGCATGTGTCACTGTGTGTGAATACAGTACAGTATGTATGTATGCCTTTAGGAGTGTCACTGTTTGAGTACAGTACAGCATGTATGGATGTTTCTAAGAGTACACATTTGCCATTGTATGTGAGTAGAGTACATTGTATTTGGATGTTTCTAAGAGTGTGTGCACATGTGTCACTGTGTGTGAGTACATTACAGCATGCATGGATGTTTCTAAGGGTGTGTGCACATGTGTCACTCTATGTGAATAGAGTACAGCACATTGGCTGTTTCCAAGACTAGGTGCATTATGTGTAATTGTGTCACTGTGAGTAGAGTACAACATCCATGGATGTTTCTAAGAATGTGTGCATGTCTCACTGTGTGAGACTAGAGTATGTCATGTATGGCTGTTTCTACAAGAGTGTGCACAAGTGTCACTGCGTGTGAGCAAAGTACAACCTTTACATATGTTTATAAGAGTGTGTGCATGTGTGTCACTGTGTGTGTGTTGAATACAGCATGTGTCGACATTTCTAACAGTGTGTGCACGTGTCTGTATCTGTTAGTAGAGTACAGTGTCTATCAATGCTTCTAGTGTGTGAATGTGTGTGTCACTGTATGTGAGTACACTACAATATGTATGGATGTTTGTCAGGGTTTGTGCACGTGTCACTGTGTGTTAGGAAAGTGCAGCATGTATGGATGTTTTTAAAGGTGTGTGCATATTTGTCAGTGTGTGTGAGTAGAATACAGTGCGTATGGATGTTTCTAAGAGTGTGTGCATGTGTCTCTCTGTGTGAGTAGAGTACAGCATGTATGGATGTTTCTAAGAATTAGTGTATGTGTATCATTGGCTATAAGTACAATACACCATGTATGGATCTTTCTAAGAGTGTTCACATGTGTGTCACTGTGTGTAAGTAGAGTACAGCATGTATTGATGTTTCTAAGAATGTGCACTTGTGTCAATGTGTGTAAATAGAGTACAGTGTGTATGGATGTTTGTAAGAGTATGTAAACATTTGCCAATGTCTGTGAGTACAGTACAGTGTGTATCAGTGTTTCTATGAGTGTGTGCACATGTGTCACTGTGTGTGAGTACAGTAGTGCATGTATGGATGCTTTTAAAAGTGTGTGCATGTGCGTCACTGTGTGTGAGTACAGTACAGCGTGTATGGATGGTTCGAAGACTGTGTGCACTGTGTGTATGTGTGTTAATGTGAGCAAGTAGATTGCAGTCTGTATGGATTTTCTAAGAGTGTGTGCACGTGTCTCTCTGTGTGAATACAGTACAGCATTCATGGATCTTCCTAAGAGTGTGCACGCATGTGTTTCTTTGTGTGAGTACAGTATGGTGTGTATGGATATTTTTAAGGGTGTGTGTGCATGTGTGGCATTGTGTGTGAGTAGAGTACACTCTGTATGGATTTTCTTAAGAGTGTGGGCATGTATGTCACTGTGTATGAGTACAGTACAGTGAGTATAAATGCTTTTAAGATTACGTGTATGTCACTCTGAGTGAGTACAGATCAGCATGTATGGATGTCTCTAAGAGTGTGTGTGTGTGTGTGTGTGTGTGTGTGTGTGTGTGTGTGTGTGTGTGTGTGTGTGTGCATGCGTCACTGTGTTTGAGCAAAGTACAGCTAGCATAGTTGCTTTTAAGTGTATGTGTTCATGTGTGTCACTGTGTGTGAGTACAGTAAAGTGTGGATGGATGTTTGTTAGAGTGTATGCATGTGTCACAGTGTGTGAGTAAAGTAGAGCATACAAGAATGTTTCTAAGGATGTGTGCATGTCTGTCACTGTGTGTGAGAAGAGTACAGTGTGTATGGATATTTCTAAGAGTGTGGGTACTGCATGCACTTGTGTCAATGTTTGTGAGTAGACTACAGCATGCATGGATGTTTCTAAGATTGTGTGTGTGTCTCACTGTGTGTGAATAGAGTTTGGCATGTATGGATGTTTCTAATAGTGTGTGCAAAATGTGCACATCTGTCAGTTTGTACAAGTAGAGCACAGTGCATATGGATGTTTCTTATAGTGTGTGCATGTGTGTCAGTGTTTGTGAGTAGAGTGCAGTGTGTATGGATATTTCTAAGAGCATATGCACACATGTCATTGTGTATGAATACAGTAGAGCATTCATGGATGTTTCTAAGGATGTGTACATATGAATCACCATGTATGAGTACAGTAGTTTGTATGGATTTTTCTAAGAGTGTGTGTACGTGCGTCACTGTGTGTGTGAGTAGTGTAAGATTAGTATTGGTGTTTCTAATGTTGTGTATGCATGTGTGTCACTGTGTGTGAGTAGACTACAATGTGTCTGGATGTTTCTTTTAGTGTGTGTGTGTGTGTGTGTGTGTGTGTGTGTGTGTGTGTGTATGCCACTCTGTGTGAATACAGTACAGTGTGTATGGAATGCTTTTAAGATTGTCTGTGTGTATGTCACTCTGAGTGAGTACAATTCACTGTGTATAGATATTTCTTAGTGGGTGTGCACGTGTCACTGTCTGTAAGTAAAGTACAGATTGCATAGATGCTTTTAAGAGTGTGTGAATGTGTGTCAGTGTGCATGAGTACAGTGTGTATGGATGTTTCTAAGAGTGTGTACGCATGTGTCACTGTGAGTATACTACACTGTGTATGGATGTTTCTAAAAGTGTGTGCACGTGTGTCACTTCATGCGAGTAGAGTAAAGCAAGTATGGATGATTCAAAGAGTGTGTCCATGTGAGTCATTGTGAAGGTACAGTATGGCATATATGGAAGGGTGTAAAACTGTGTGACGTGTCACTGTGTCTGAGTGCAGTACAGCATGCATGGATGTTTCTAAAAGTGTAAGTACAAATCTTCATGCATGAATGTTTGTAACGGTGTGTGTGTGTGTGTGTGTGTGTGTGTGTGTGTGTGTGTGTGTGTGTGTGTGTGTGTGTGTGCGTGTGTGTGTGTGCCTGTGTGTGTGCATTTAGGTCACTGTGTAAGGGTACAGTATAGTATGTACCCATGTTTCTAAGAGTGTCTGTGTGTGTGTCAATCTGTGTAAATACAGTACAGCATGTATGAATGTTTCTAAGAATGTAAATGTCTGTGTCACTGTTTGTGAGTAGAATACAGCATGTATGGATGTTTCTATGAGTGTGCACTTGCATGACAGAGTGTGAGTGAAGTGCAATGTGCATGGATTTTTCTAAGAGTGTGTGAACATGAGTGACTGTCTCTGAGAGAGTACAGCATCTTTGGATGTTTCTAAGACTATGCATGTGCCACTGTGTATGAATGCAGTACAGTATGTACGGATGCTTTTAAGAGTGTGTGCACTTGTGTCACTGTGAGTATGGTACAGCATGTATAGATGTTTCTAAGAGTGCATGTTTGCTACTGTTTGTGAGTAGAGTACATTGTATTTAGATGTTTCTAAGAGTGTGTGCGAGTCACTGTGTGTGAGTACATTACAGGATGCATGGATTTTTCTAAGAGTCTGTGTACATGTGTCATTGTGTGTGAGTAAAGAACAGCATGTATGAATGTTTCTAAGACTGGTTGCACTATGTGCACGTGTCACTGTGAGTAGAGTACAGCATTCATGGATGTTTTTAAGACTGTATCTATGTCTCACTGTGTGAAAATAGATTATGTCATGTATGGATGTTTCTACTAGAGTGTGCATGAGTGCCACTGTATTTTAATAAACTACAGCTCTTACAGATATTTATAAGAGTGTGTGCATGAGTGTCTCTGTGTGTGTGCTGAGTACAGCATATATGGATATTTCTAAGAGTGTGTACATGTGTGTCACTGTGTGTGAGTTCAGTACAGCATGCATGGATGTTTCCAAGAGTGTGTGTACATGTAGCAGTGTGTTTAAGTACAGTACAGAATGTGTGGATGGTTTCAAGAGTCTGTGTGCATCTGTGACTGTGGTGAGTAGAGTCCAGCATGTATGGATGTTTCTAAGAATGTGTGCATGTCTCACTGTGTGATTTTTGTAAGACTGTGTGCAAATTGTGCACGTATGTCAGTTTGTATGAGTAGCGTGCAGTGTGTATGGATGTTTCTAAGAGTATGTGCATGTGTGTCACTGTGTGTGAGTACCATAAGGGGCTCTATATTATATTAGCGAATGCACTAAATTGCGAATGCTATATAACCGACCCACAATACCTGAAAATCCAAACTGTCAAACACACAGATCAGCGATTTTTTTCCCAGGGAAAAAAATCACTGATCCTTAAAAAAAAAAAATCCAAACACAAAATAAATTCCACACCCCCTACTTAAGTATACCAACTCTGAGATTGCACCATAGTGGAAGAAATGGCAAAGTCCCAAAAACGGTCCAGTGATTTTTTTCTCTTAGGAAACAAATCGCTGTTCCATGCTTTCGGCATTTTGCTATTTCATGTACTCATGCTCGATGAAACAGCATTCGCAAATTTAAGCATTCACTTAAATAATAGGAACCACTTTAAGGTAAGTATGGAATTTTCTAAGGGTGTATATGCATGTGTGTTTCTGTGTGTGAGTAGCGTACAGCATGTATGGGATATTTTTAAGATAGTTTGCATGTATGTCACTCTGAGTACAGTTCAGTGTGTATGGATGTTTCTAAGTGTGCATGCACGTGTCTCACTGTATTTGAGAGGAGTACAGCTTGTATGGATGTTTCTGGGAGTGTGTGTGCATGTGTCACTTTCTGTGAGTAGAGTACAGAGTGTATGGATGCTTTTAAGAGTGTGTGCATGAGTGTCAATGTGTGTGAGCACACTCCAGTGTGTATGGATGTTTCTAAGAGTGTGTGTACATGTTACTGTGAGTATACTACACTGTATGGATATTTCTAAGAGTGTGTGCATGTGTGTCACTCTGTGTGAGTACAGTAAAGCAAGTATGGATGTTTCTAAGAGTGTGTACCTGTGAGTCATTTTGTGGAGTAGAGTATGGCATATATGGATGTTTATAAGAGTGTGTACACATCTGTCACTGTTTGTGAATACCTTACAGTGTATATGGATGTTTGAAAGCATGTGTGACATGTGTCACTGTGTTGGAGTGCAGTACAGGTACAGGGATGTTTCTAAGAGTGTATGCACATATGTCTCTCCATGTAAGAAGAATTAAGCATGAATGGATTTTTTTAAGTGTGTGTGTGTGTGTGTGTGTGTGTGTGTGTGTGTGTGTGTGTGTGTGTGTGTGTGTGTGTGTGTGTGTGTGTGTGTTCATGTGTGTGTATATGTGTCACTGTGTGTGGGTATAGTATAGTGTGTATGTATTATGTTTCTAAGAGTTGCTGTGTGTGTGCCAATATGTGTGAGTACAGTACGTGTATGGATGTTTCTATGAGTATGACGTGTCACTTTGTGAGTAGAGTACAGCGTGCATGAATGTTCCTAAGAGTTTGCACTTGCATCACTGTGTGTGAGTGGAGGATAATGTTCATGGATGTTTCTAAGAGTATGTGCATGTGAGTGACTGTCTCTGTGTAGAGTACAGCATCTATGGATTTTTCTAAGACTGTCTGTGCATGTGTCACTGTGTGTGAATACAGTACAGTATATATGGATGCTTATAAGGATGTGTGCACTGGTGTCACTGTGTTAGTACAGTATAGCATGTATGAATGTTTCTAAGAGTGCTCTTTTGCTACTTTGTGTGAATAGCGTACATTGTGTTTGGATGTTTCTAAGAGTGTGTGCATGCATGTCACTGTATGTAAGTACATTACAGCATGCATGGATGTTTCTAAGACTGGGTGCACTGTGTCCACGTGTCACTGTGAGTAGAGTACAGTATGTCATGCATGGATGTTTCTAAGAGAGTGTGCGTGAGTGCCACTATGTGTGAATAAAGTAATGTTCTTACAGATATTTTAAGAGCGTGTCCATGAGTGTCACTGTGTGTGTGCTGAGTACAGCATGTATGGATATTTCTAAGAGTGTGTATATGTGTGCGACTGTGTGTGAGTACAGTACAGCATGCATGGATGTTTCTGAGAGTGTGTGCACATGTAGCGGTGTGTTTAAGTAAAGTACAGAATGTGTGGATGGTTTCAAGAGTCTGTGTGCGTATGTCACTGCAGTGAGTAGAGTACAGCATGTATGGATGTTTCTAAGATTGTTTGCATGTCTCACTGTGTGTGAGTAGACTACTGCATGTATGGATGTTTCTAAGAGTGTGTGCATGAGTGTCACTGTTTCTGAGTACAGAAGTCCATGTATGGATTTCTGTAAGACTGTGTGCAAATTGTGCACATATGTTAGTTTGTACAAGTAGTGTGCAGTGTGTATGGATGTTTTTAAGAGTGTGTTCATGTGTATCATTGTGTGTGAGTACAGTGCAGTGTGTATGGATGTTTCTAAGAGTGCATGCACACGTCACTTTGTATGAATACAGCACAACATTCATGGGTGTTTCTATGAGTGTGTATGCATGTGTCACCCTGTGTGAGTACAGTACAGTGTGTATGGATGTGTGTAAGAGTGTGTGCATGTGTGTCACTGTGTGTGAGTACCGTAAGGTATGAATGGATGTTTCTAAGGGTGTGTATGCATGTGTGTCTCTGTGTGTGAGTAGAGTACAGTGTGTATGGGATGTTTTTAAGATTGTTTGCATGTATGTTACTCTGAGTGAGTACAGTTGTGTATGGATGTTTCTATGTGTGTGCGCATGTGTCCCACTGTCTTTGAAGAGAGTACAGCATGTATGGATGCTTCTGAGAGTGTGTGCGCATGTATCACTGTCTGTGAGTAGAGTACAGAGTGTATGGATGCTTTTAAGAGTGTGTGCATGAGTGTCAGTGTGTGTGAGTACACTACTATGTGTATGGATGTTTCTATGAGTGTGTGCACATGTGTCACTGTGAGTATACTACAGTGTATGGATGTTTCTAAGACTGTGTGCATGTGTGTCACTCTGTGTGAGTACAGTAAAGCAAGTATGGATTTTTCTAAGAGTGCGTGCCTGTGAGTCATTGTGTGGAAAAGAGTATGGCATGTATGGATGTTTATAAGGGTGTGTACACATTTGTTACTGTTTGTGAATACAGTACAGTGTATATGGATGTTTGTAAGCATGTATGACATGTGTCGCTGTGTTTGAGTGCAGTACAGGTACAGGGTTGTTTCTAAGAGTGTATGCACGTGTCTCCATGTAAGAAGAATTAAGCATGAATGGATGTTTTAAGAGTGTTTGTGCATGTGTGTGTGTGTGTGTGTGTGTGTGTGTGTGTGTGTACATGTGTGTCACTGAGTGTGGGTATAGTATAGTGTGTATGTATTATGTTTCTAAGAGTGGCTGTGTGTGTGCCAATACATGTGAGTACAGTACAACGTGTATGGATGTTTCTAAGAGTATGGCATGTGTCACTGTGTGAGTAGAGTACAGCGAGCATGAATGTTCCTAAGAATTTGCACTTGCATCACTGTGTGTGTGAGTGGAGGATAATGTGCATGGATGTTTCTAAGAGTATGTGGATGTGAGTGACTGTTTTTGAGTAGAGGACAGCATTTATGGATTTTTCTAAGACTGTCTGTGCATGTGTCACTGTGTGTGAATACAGTACAGTATATATGGATGCTTTTAAGGATGTGTGCACTGGTGTCACTGTGTTAGTACAGTATAGCATGTATTGATGTTTCTAAGAGTGCACTTCTGCTACTGTATGTGAGTAGAGTACATTGTGTTTGAATGTTTCTAAGAGTGTGTGCATGCGTGTCACTGTGTGTAAGTACATTACAGCATGCATGGATGTTTCTAAGGGTGTGTGCATATGTGTCACTGTGAGTAGAATATAGGCTCCATAGATGTTTCTTAGACTATGTGAATGTCTCACTGTGTAAGAGTAGAGTATGTCATATATGGGTGTTTCCAGGAGAGTGTGCATGAGTGTTACTCTGTGTGAGTAAAGTACAGCTTTTATAGCTGTTTATAAGAATGTGTGCATATGTGTCACTGTGTTTGTGTTGAGCATGAAAAACAAGCACAAAAATGCTCTGGTAGCTAAATGTACTGCTGTAAAACAGTAGGTAGAAACATAAGAAAAACAGCAGTGCAAATGTTTCAAAATCCTTTAATAAAATCAAATAAAACACATAGCTTTCAATTTTCACAAGACCCTTCCCCAGTTTAAAAAAGCAACAACTGCTACAATCCCATCAATATATACAATTTAAAAATATACAATTTAAAAATACCTACCAGCAAATGAAAACTGAAGAATCAATCACATGTCTGAGAGTGCTAGTTTGTCAGTTCAGACATTTAAAAAAATACTATCTCTAAACACCATTTATTAAATATAAAATGTTGCGTATACAAATTTAACCTATAAAAGTGTATTTATACAAATATACTTATATATATATATATATATATATATATATATATATATATATATATATATATATATAGAGAGAGAGAGAGAGAGAGAGTACACAAATACACACACACACACACACACACACACACACACATAGATATATATATATATATATATATATATATATATATATATATATAAAACATATAAATATTAGTTAACATATATCTGTTTCTTTTTTTAATAGTGGTTGAATGCTATTTTTACTATTCATCCCTGGTGGGTAATTGGCTCTAAAATAATGTATCCATTTGTATTCTTTGTTCTCAATCCTATTATTGTAGTCCCCTCCTATAATAGTAACAGAAACTTTAGCTAAACCTCTAAATTTAAATGTATGTTCCATACCACAAGTATCAATATGCTTAAATAATGCATTTCTTTCAATAGACCTATCTTTCAACTTCTGATTAGTTTTACCTATATAAACTGACATACATGTTTCACAATTTGCCAGATAAACCACATTCTCAGTACAAAAAGTCACATACACATTAAAAATGATTTTTTTTCTTTGAGATGGGATGAATAAATTCATTAGATGGATTAATACATTTACAAAAAATACAATTATAACATGGCATTGTCTGATTTCTATTAGTAACAGAAGTGTCCTTAGTACTATTAGAGAGGGCAACATCCTTATTACATAACTGCTGTTTCAAATTTCTTTCTTTCTTAAACAAAAAAACTGGGTTTATCACCTACACATTTTTTAACTTCATTTTCAGATGTTAAAATATCCCAATTTATTTCAATAATCTTTTGAACGTGCATAGTATGTGTATTGCACTTAGTAATATACCTTACAGAACAATCAGGGTTATGAGTGGTAGATCCATTCTCTAATGTATTACCTAATAAGTACAGTTTACTTACCTTTTCTCTTTCAAAATGTATAAATAATATACCATCTTTAATAATTTTAGCATTATATTTTCTTAAACTAAGATCATGAACCATAGCATCTACCTCTCTATTAAACCCTTCAGTAGTTATATTTAATCTGCTAGCCCTAAGTATTTAACTTCTTACTACCTCTGTATAAATATGCCTTGAATGCATACTGTTGGCATGTACATAGTGTGTGGCCTCTACATTCTTCTTATAAATAAAAGTATCATACTTATAATTATTATATGTAATGCTAACATCCAAAATATTAATATTATATTCAAAATATTTTAATTCAAAGGATAAAAAAGTTAGTCATCATCTGTAAATATTCAACAAAATATGTAGATTGTTCATCTCCCTTCTAAAGAAGGAATATGTCATCCACAAATCTTCTATAAAAGGCAATTTCTATGTAATATGAATTCTTCTCATTACAGAAAATATAGACTTCTTTCCATTTAACTAATACTAGGTTAATGTAGCTATTATCTACAGGTATGTCCATAGCAACACCTGAGCATTGATGATAGAAATTGGCCCTTAAACAGAAAAAACATTATTGCAAAGAAATGTCTCTAACATAGGATAAATCAATTCTATTTTACTAATAGAAAAATCACTATGCTCAAATAAAAACTCTCTAACATATTGTATACCTATTTCAGTTTGAATAACGGTAAATAATGATTGATTGTCTTAGGTAACATGCCACAGCCTACCTAGCTCATTATTATAAATCCATATATGCAACACAGATGAGAAATCATTTGTGTCTTTTATATAGCTTTTACTATACTTCAACAAATTACATAACTCAAACTTCCAAATATTTAGATAGAGCAGTAGTAACCCATCTACTTCCAGACACAATGGGTCTCATTGGTGGTATCTGTGGGTTCTTATGAATCTAGGGTAGCCCATATATATAACGGGAAACACATGATTCTCTATTTACAGAAAATTGTAAAGCTCAGGAGTAATAGAACTCTCCATTAACAAATCATATAAACTGTTTTTATAACATAAATAGTTTTGTTTACTTCTATTTTGTTAATCTTCTTAAATATGCATTTGTCAGAAAGTACTGTTACCATCCGGCCCACATAATTGTCAGTATTCATAATATTTGTTTTTCCACCATTATCTGCTTGCTTTATAATTCTTCCATCTCTTTGCATCAACAGTTTTAAAGCTTCACATTCTTCTAAGTCTAAATTAAAAAAAAAGTCTTATTGTTTTGTTCAAAAAACAACTTATACAGTTAATTCTCACACATATTATAAAAAGACTTAATGATCATGGTACTATTAGGGATAAAAGTGATAGTGTGTTTTAACTGCATATCAAATTGAGCAACATAACTTTTAAACATGCATTTTAAATCTAGGTTTCTCACAAACATTCTTAATTCAGATACCATATTATTCAAATTACTTTTTACAGATGGAACAAAGGATAATCTTTTATAAAGAACTCTCAACTCTACATTACTAAAAACAACTTTTGATAAATTAGAAACAATATGTCCTACTTCTATTAATTCTTGGTGGTTTTGCTTCTTGTCACCAGTGGTCCTACCTTTGTGAACGTCTGGCATCCCATCCATGTCAGGGTGGCTAGTCATTCTTTTGTTTCCCACTTTCTGCTCCTTCCTCTTCTTTTACTTTTTGCTCTTGTGGTTGGTAGAGCCTGTAGAGGAAGCTGGAGTTGTAATGGCCATTGAATCAGTTGATTCAGTTTTTGGGAAGCCTCTAAAAAACTAGAAGAGGTAGTGGGTATCTCTTTGCTTTGGTTTAGTGTTCCATTTACAAAATAGATGAATCACTTTCAGATGTATTGTTTATAATATCTATAGCTTAACTGAATGTCTGTTTGTTCTACACAGAATCAGGAATTGAGCAAACATCCAATTCAGATACTGACGAGCCCACATGTAAGAGTTGTACATCTGATGTTTTAGGTGGAGCCATATTTTCTGTAGTAGCTACTCCCAGGATAATGTTATTATAGTTTAACTGGTGGAGAGATTGACTTTTGCTACTTTTAGGAGAATTACAGCTACTATCATCATTATAAGAATTAGTGCTGGGCCATTGAAAAACATTCTCATTTGCAAAGTCATTAAAATCATGAACAGTTTTCCTTTTCTTAGAGGCAATTAGTTTATTTTCAAAAGCCTCTAGTTTCTCAAGCATGTGTTGGTATTGAGATATAACACTATTAAAGGAAGCTGAATTAATTATATAATTTTTGGATTTCTTATTCAATGTTACCAATTCAGTCTCAGTAGTTACAAAGAAGTCATTCATAAGTCTCATATAATTAAATCTCAATTGTAGGTTGAGTTCTTGCCACTTCTTCAGCAGCTCTGGGCATTTATTACCATAAGTCAGCATTTTAGTAATGTGTAGGACCCGAGGTATAATACCCAATTCAAGGTATGTGGTGAAGCTGAATTTTTGCCACTGTAGTCTTTTAAATTTCTGCACTATTTTCTCAAGTTGATATAAATTTTTAATTACATTATCTTTTTCAGTAATTGAATGATAAGTTAGATTTCTATACGTAGAGACTTCAGGGTTGAATAAATTCAAAAGCAAATTCTCACCAACTGACAGCAGCCTTGAAAGTATATTAGAAGTCCCATTAGGTTGCTTTCCCATCATCAGTCAGACTGCTGGCTTAATAAAAAGTAAAGGGTAGTAGCAAACAAAAAGAGACATGCTACAAAGCAAATACAAAACAGCTAAAACAAGAAGAAAAATGCTGTGGTAGCTAAATGTACTGCTGTAAAACAATAGGCAAAAACATAAGGAAAAGAGCTGTGCAAATGTCTCAAAATCCTTTAATAAAATCAAATAAAACACAAAGCTTTCAAGTCTCACAGGACTCTTCCTCAGTGTAAAAAAGCAGCAACTGCTACAATCCCATAAGTATATAACATTTAAAAATATACAATTTAAAAATACCTGCCAGGAAATGAAAATTGAAGACTCAAACACATGACTAAGAGTACCAAGTGTCAGTTCAGGCATTTAAAAAACACAAACTCTAAATTATATTTATAGATATATGTGTTACTTATAAAAAATATAACCTATAAATGTGTATTTGTAAAAAATATACTTATATATATAAAAATATAAAAAAGTACATAGATAATCATATATATATATATATATATATATATATATATATTTATATATATATATATATATATATATATATATATATATATATATATATATGAAACATATAAATATTATTTAACATGTGTCTGTTTTCCTTTTAATAATGGTTTAATGCAATTTTTAGTATTCAGTCCTGGTGGGTAGTCTGCTCTAAAATAATTTATCCATTTGTATTCTTCAATCTCAGTTTTATTATTCAAGTCACCTCCTGTTATACCAACATAAACTTTAGCTAAAACTCTAAATTTAAATATATGTTCCATACCACAAGCTTCAATATGCTTAAATAATGCATTTATTTCAATGCACTTATGTATATCTGACAAATGTGAAACAATTATGGGCCAGATTCACGAAGGCTTGCACGGAGTCTAAGAGTAGAGTAAGACTCCATGCAGTCAACATGTCTGCCGAGCGATCTAGGAACAGCCGGCAGGGGCGTGCAAGAGAGCTCCTAAAACTACTCTTACACGGACAGGGCTAGGATATGCAAATTACCTCATTTGCTGCAGAAAGTTATGCAAATTAGGTAAATTTGCAATCCAGGAAACCCTAACCTGTCCGAGTAAGAGTAGTGTTATTTGCAGAAATGTACTCGGTTGTCAACTGAGTACCGTTCTGCAAATAGCAAAAAAGAGCTGTGACAGCTCCAAATAAAGGATGCATTCAGTTGAGGAAGCATGCCAATGGCCAAATATACGGCCACTGGCAATTCTACCCGTTGCAAAAAAAATAAAATAATACATTTTTTACCTCTATCTCCAAAGTTTAAGCATTGCGCAGTGTCGCGCAAAAGCGCTGAGCTGTAAAACCCCCCCAAAAAATAAATAAAAGGCAAAAATAGGCATCTTATTATAAATATACATCTGCAATGCAAGTGAATGGCAGGCTGAAGACAACATAGCTACTGAGTAGAGGTTGCTAAGGGGGGAAGCTCAGTCAAAGAGATGTAACCAAGCATAAGTAGGCAATCCCATTCAAATGAGGGTAAGAATAGTGAATCCCAATTCAACATGTCAAATGAGCAAAGTCCGTGGAGTGTAAGAGTTGGATAAGGGGAGTATCAGAGTAGAAGATAGGTGACATCATGAGGGGGGTATGTATGAAAGAATGTAAGCTCATTGGAGCAGAGTGGCATGCGTTTGCTGTCAGTTACCCACCACTGGAAGAGGTGTGTCAACAGGTATCATAGCTAAAGGCAAGACATTGAAGGTGTATGCCATGGACAACACTAACGTTTCTTGTAGAAGTGCCTGCAATGTGTATGCACATGTGTGCATGCCTGTAAAACTGAGTAAGACTGTGTGCACGCGTGTGGGCCTGTGTGCACGAGTTTAAGCCGGAGTAAGCAAGTGTAAGGTTGTTGAAACCTGTGTAAGCACGTTTGTGCCTGTGTGCACGTGTTTAAACCAGAATCAGCAAGTGTTAGGCCATGTAAGTATGTGTGTGCGCGTGTGAGCTGGTGTGCGCGTGTTTGCACTTGTTTGCGCATCGCTGCCCCCTGTTGAAACAGAAAGGGAAAAGGAAGCACAACAAACAGTAGGAAGTTAACCAAGGAGAAGAAGCAGAGCTAGCAGGTGAAAACAATCAGAATCAGCCAATTACACAGGCAGTACACTAGCCCAGCCCAGCCCAGCACTTAAAACTCTGCAAACAACTTTCCACTATGTTTTTCTAAGAGACACTGCAACACTGCAGTAATCTAATAGAAGTGAAAACTGAAAAAGCTTTACTGAGACAAAGAAATGTTAGGGGCTGCCATTGTTGTTATAAGGTGACATATGCAACATGCTGAGGGTGGTGACAATGCTAATGCTGCTGAGCAACCCACAGTGAGGAGATGGAGAAGAGTGTACAGGTCCAGGGTAACCTACCAGGGGCTACATGAGCTGGAGATAGTGGAGTGCTATAGAGTGGACAGAGACCTCATGCAGCAAATTGTTGAGCTGTGCAGGCCACGCCTCACACACAGAACCAACAGAGGGGAACCCATTCCAGTGGAAACCAAGGTATGTGTTGGCCTAAGAATACTAGCAACAGGTACCTTCCAGAGACCAACTGTTGATATGATGGGGATTTCACAGGCATCAGCATCCAAGGTACTACACCAGTTCCTGAATGATATCTCAGCACATGTCGGTGACCATGTATATTTCCCCAATTCCTGTGGGGTATTGGCCAGCAATATGCGTTTTTTCCAGCAAATAGTTGAATACCCTGAGGTAGTGGGTGCAATAGACTGCACGCACATATGCATCAAAGCACCAGCTGGTGAGCAGGGTAGGGTCTACTTTAACCACAAGGGTTTCCCCTCCATCAACTGACAGGTCATGTGTGATGCCCAGGGCATAATAATGAATGTGTTTGCTGGCTGCCCTGGAAGCTACCATGATTCCCATATCTGGCATTTGACACAGCTGTACCAGACATTTGCAATGGGGACATCCCTCATGGTCACCTAGTGGGGGATGCTGGATATGCACTGGAGCCGTGGCTGATGACACCCATCAGAAATGCACACACACCTGAACAGGAATGCCATAATGAGGCACACGCACAAACACGAAATGTAATCGAGCATGTGTTTGGGCTGCTCAAGTCACGGTTCCGGTGCCTGGACACATCTGGTGGAACCTTGCAGTACTCACCAACTACATGTACCCAAATAGTCATGCTATGTGCTAAGATACATAATATGATCCTGCGAAAACAGCTGCAGCAGGAGCAGCATAGGGCCGGGCCAAACAGCCCCCCACCATTGCCAAGGCCATCACAGGCAGAGCGTGACTCAGAGGAGGAACAACCTGAGCCTGCCCCAGTAGGCAGAAGGAGGCATGCCCAGTATGCTTTGGCCTTGGCAAAGAGGCAACGCATAGCATATACACTGGCTCAGTAGGAACCCTGGAAATGATACCTCTTTCTGACTCACACATATAGTAAAAGGGATGCCCAACTTGATACTACCTGTCTTCAAACATGTATAGGGAGTGTAATATCTGCATCTGACATAGGCAGCCCTGCAGCACCACCTGAGGCATGATTGCCATGTTTTAAGCAATATAAAACAGTGCTAAACAGCTTTTACCACTATTTAGTATATGTAAACAAAATTGCCCACACTAAGTAGCACAACTTTGGACAATGTTGAGCAATATTGGGCAGAGTTCATCAATGTTGGTCAACGTTGAGCAATGTTGTGCATGTTTGTTCAAAGTTGGGCATAGCTGAGCAAAAGCAGGTAAACATGGTCATATTTGTTTTACTGTTCCTTAAGCAGTCTGGTCTGCCCAGTATGAAAATATGAAGCAGCGACAGTCCTCGAACCGAGGATACTGTGCACTATAGTCACAGTACTGAACCACTAAACCATGACAGTATTTCACTGGTCAGCCTGTATGAAGAAATGCTGATAAGTCTATGCAAAGTGTCTCCTGGAAACCCCACAGGCACAGCATAATCCCTGTAGAGTTATGACAGAAAGGTGAGCCCTGCAGTAAAAATACAACTCGATTTGCAACACACATATAGTATAAATGTTAATATTGGGCGTGTTCACACATGTTAACAAATGTAGTGAACTTCACACAGCAACATACTGAAAGTTCACACCGGGCATGCTCACACACTTGAATAAATGAGGCAAATGTCAGCCAACAGCATACTGAAAGTCGAAACTGGGCATGCTCACACACTTAGGCCATGTTGGAGTACAGCAGTGGGCCACACATATCAGACAGTGGCAGGTGTTAACCCAGGAACCTCTCACAATACACCAATCCTGACTTGTGCACACAGTGATATGACAACAGACACATATATAATATATTGGAACCCTGTCATAATCAAATATGTACTACAGATACTTAGGTTGGTCATAGAAAGTTGAAAAGCAAAGAAAAAAAAACAAAATCAGTATCATCAATAAACAATGTGCACTCCAAACACTATACAATCCAGGTCATGGAAAGATTATCTGCGAAGGAGTCCATACAGAACCATGACACTTCCTTCAGCTATGTCATAAATAGCAATGTACACTTATATATGTCCTGAGTCAGGGCCAACTATTAATGACTGACAATGCCAACATCCTGTCAGACAGGCCCATACATACATACCCACCTCCCACTGACAAAAGGCCCACTCATCATACCAGGAGATATCACATGTAGAATGGTTAAACAGATCCTTCCAAAGCTGAAAAAGTGGCATCAGTTGGATTACATTGTGCCCCTATATGTGTCATAAGTGAACTGCAGAACAAACAGACCCTGC
This sequence comes from Protopterus annectens, assembly GCF_019279795.1. Lineage (NCBI taxonomy): Eukaryota > Metazoa > Chordata > Ceratodontiformes > Protopteridae > Protopterus > Protopterus annectens. The sequence goes on from NC_056739.1 coordinate 699,869,832, forward strand.
ACCTGAACATTCTGTTGAGCCTCACCCTCTCTACAGGATATGAAACTGTTGAATGGGTTACAGCGACATATGGCACACTACACAAGTGTTGGTGCACAACAGACCATGGGAACTATAGTCTTATAAGCCAATGAAGTCTTATCTGCAAGGCCATGGAGTCCATCATGATTGAAGTCAGAAACAGAGCTATTGGAAGCCTATAAATACACAACCCTACCAACTTTGGACTGTTTATGGGCAGATCATGCTTCCCAAACCTGATAGACTGTTTGCAAGGCAGCCACCCAGGACATACATCAATGAAATGAGCTACACACTTTCCTCATACACTTTGAATAGGCCTTTCCCAACATCCCAGACACATGTCATATCCACAAAATCAACAACCTGTGCATAAATATGTATTGTCATTGGATGGATTGGCAACTGTGCCACAGATAGATCACACAAGGTAAGAATTGTGGAGCCCTGTTCAAGCTGGTAACACCTGCTGTCCCCCATCTCAGTCCTGTGATTGCATAAAACTAAGTGCACACACAGTACCATGTCTAGTCTGATGATGTCAGCATCCCACAAATATAGCAGTGGAAATGAAAACTCCTAGTAAAGCATATAGCGCGTTGTGTTAATGTGTATCTCTCCAGTATTATAGCATAGTTAAGTAGGGGTTTGAATCCTACAATTGCTGGGGGTGGGTGTGTGTGGGAGTATGTGTCTGTGTGATTTCCTTTGAGAGTATTGCCCTTTTTGGAGACTAGGCAAACACCTTAAAAGTGTTATATTCCTGTTTGGCAGGTCTGATGATGTCAGCATCCCACAAATATAGCAGTGGAAATGGAAACTCCCAGTAAAGCATGTAGTGTGTTGTGTTAATGTATATCTCTCCAGTATCATAACATAGTTAGGTAGTGGTTTGAATCCTGCAATGGGGATGTGTGTGTGGGGGTATGTGTCTGTTTGATTTCCTTTGAGAGTATTGGCCTTTTTGGAAATTAGGCAAACACCTTAAAGGTGTTACATTCCTGTTTGGCAAGTCTGATGATGTCAGCATCCTACAAATATAGCAGTGGAAATAAAAATTCCCAGTAAAACATATAGCGCATCGTGTTAATGCGTAATTCTCTAGTATCAGAACATAGTTAGATAGGGGTTTGAATCCTACAATTGCTGAGTGTGTGTGGGTGTGTGTATGTTCCTGTGTGAATTCCTTTGAGAGTATTGCCCTTTTTGGAGACTAGGCAAACACCTTAAAAAGTGTTATATTCCTGTATGGCAAGTCTGATGATGTCAGCATCCTACAAATATAGCAGCAGAAATGAAAACTCCCAGTAAAGCATATCGCGTGTCTTGTTCATGCGTATCTTTCTAGTATCATAACATAGTTAAGTAGGGGTTTGAATCCTGCTGTGTGTGTGTGTGTGTGTGTATGTGTGTGTGTGTGTGTGTGTGTGTGTGTGTGTGTGTGTGTGTGTGTGATACTGTTGGTCAATGTGTTATGTGTTTAGCTTTTACTACTGTATGACATATCAGTATAACAACAGTATGTGCATTGCACATGTCAGGTATCTGTGTGGCAAATACATATATGTACGTGACCTCAGTTAGTTCAAAGGTGTGAAGCCTGCTTTCTACATGAATACATCTGTTACCTATGACAGATTGTGCCGCTGCTTCTCAGACCTTCGGTCACATATGTATGTTTGTTACAAGGCCAGCCACTGTAGTGATCTGTGGCCTAGGTCATCTGTGTCACACACACCCATGACAGTTTCTATAGAATAGTGTGAGTGAGGGTTCATGCCTTGGATATATTTCAGACATGTTCAAACACAACAAAGTCTGTCAATAATGGACATTCATTATAGGTGTGCAACAACTTTGTGGATATGCATACAGACCCCTTATCAGTTATGTGATACACAGGGGGACTTCAGAATACCTATGGAAATGTGAATACCAAAGGACAGATGACATAACACTTGGTCGTATGTACACATCGGTACCCATTTTACATGTATGGGGCTACTACCTATGTGGTACTGTCGGGATACAGTGTTTAATAAATGTGGATGACTATGCTATATTTGGCTTACAGCTTTACAGCATGGGTTGGACAACAGGTATCTGTCTGTATGATACCCTTGTGGAGGATAAGTGTCTCATCCGGAGAATGCATTGTAGGCCACTGTATGCATTTCCAGATGTGGACGGGCATATCCCCAGTGTGTTTGCTTGTCCCTAAGAGGGCTATATGCCAAACAGGAGTGGTCCCAGGAATGGGTGGCGGTCAATACCACTGGTTACTGGTATAGTATAGTACCGGACAGATCCAAATGCTACTGAGTTACCTACATCTGTGTGTCAGTTGTCAAAACATCATCTAACGATTTTTTATAGTCAGGCTGTTGAGGTTGTGTACACTACCAGAATGCAAATCAATGACAGATAGTAACAGTATCACCCACAGCATAGTGTAAAACCACGTCATACAAACGTGTGTACCCAAGTTAAAACATGTGTTTTAAAATGCATACTGGCCACCAATAGAAACAATGAAGACTTGACTCTGTGTAATACAGGGCATGTCACCCTTCCCATGTGCCCATTATGCATTTACATGCAGACAGTGCACCTCCACCATATTCACAAATGTAAACCTGCAAATCTGTACTGCACACATCACACACATACTGTCCACTCACCAACACATGCTGCCAAAACTACACACATCAGCCAAGTGGCACATGGGCTGACAATATATTGTTGGTTTGCCAGAGCCCGACATTGACCCATCCAATCGACATGTATGTGTGTGTGTGTGTGTGTGTGTGTGTGTGTGTGTGTGTGTGTGTGTGTGTGTGTGTGTGTGTGTGTGTGTGTGTGTGTGTGTGTGTGTGTGTGTGTGAGGGACAACAGTACAGCATGGGTCAATGTTGATGTGATGTGTGTGTGTATGTGTTAGCCCAAGGTGTTTGGATTATGTGTGTGTGTCTGCATGCACACAGTTCCACCATGTGTCTGCTGTATACGGGAGGTTGTGGGAGAGCCACAGACTGTACCTGCCAGGCTGTACAGATCATCGTCTCTGGCCACTGACAGAGTACCTGTGCCTGGCAGGGGTGCAATGGACAGTATCAGGTACTAAGCCAGACTGGGTACTATCATCAGAGGCAGAGGCATGTCTACTGGACCCATGTCCTTGATGAGACTGGCCAGAGCCATGTGTGCGTGGTCTTCTATGATGGTCTATTGACAGTCCTGCTCCAACATTGCTGGGGCTGTTACTGCCACTACGGGAGCGGCTGTAACCTGTGTGTTGTCCGCGACAACTGCCAGCCGATGATGTTGCTGGCATATGTCCACGTCGATGTCTCAGCCATCCTGCACTGTCCTGGCACATGGACATTACATTGCGGAGGACATCTAATGTCTCCCCCAAACGTCTATCAATGACCTCGGTGTAGTGATGCACTGCAGCTGCAAGGTCACGGATACTGTCATTGATAGCGGTGTTATGGGCCCTCTGCGCCTTCAGTCCCTGTCTGGTGTACCGTTCCATACACGCCTGTGCCTGCATAACAGCCCAGAACATACCTGAGGTTGTAAGACGTGTGGGGGCATGTCTACCAGGGGCATTATGACCATCGATGCTCCCACAAGAACCTCTGGACATCTGCCTATGTGGTACCATTCCAGGATTCTGGGTATGGCTGCTGTGAGGGGTTGCATGTGCCATAGATACCACACTATCCTGGTCAATGCCTACTGTATGCTGTCCCTCAGCTAAGGCCATTGGTGATGAGGGATCTATTGGCAGTGTGAATGTGCACATAGCTGGTGTGAAAAGCTGTGTACTGCCAAGTGGCAGAACAATGACAGACCCTGTCAAACCTGCCTGTGCCACAACACATGTTTCATCATCTCCACTATTTGTGGCAGTGTCTTCAGGTTCCCTGCTACACTCAACCAACACAACCTCAGCACCTGTGAGAGGGAGACAGGAAACACACCTTAAAATCTGTACATGATGTTAGCACACATGCACACATGCACACATGAACACATGCACATATGCACACATGCACACATGAACACATGCACACATGTACACATGCACATTAACACATGAACACATGCACATGATGTGTACATGGACACAACATTGCTGTGCAAGTATTGCATGCTTTTCAATGTCCTGTGCACCATCACTCACAGGTATACATACAATGGATGGATGCACACAACTGTCAGGTGTATAGCAATGAATGCTATGTGTTGTACTGTAGTTACTGTAACTGGATGTAGTGTAGTACCATGAGCCATCATCAGGCAGCATCATGTGGTCACTCAAGGCCACTAATGTGTGCCACACTGGTAACTATCTTGCTGTACCTGAACTGCTGCACTGTGGCTACATTAACCATTTCACAGGCAGTTGTTACATGGGTATGTAAGGTGTTCAATAGGGAGCATTGCCTAACATGAATGTCTTGTTTGTTGAAGAGTTTTTGCAATGCCCCATGATAGGCCTCTACCCCTCAGGTATAGTATGTGTGCTGTGTGGATGACATTTGAGATACTGGAGCCTGACCTTGCAGCAGGTGTCTACATATGCCATGTGTATGATATTGACATGTACTGTGTATGACAAGGTGGTGTATGTTGTGTGCATGTGTATTGACTCTGCCTATACAACGTCCACTACAGTGTACCACAATGGTTTGGGATGCTCTGTGTATAGAATGTGTTTGAGGTGGCCACTCATGCTACTGGGATGTGCATAGTCCCACAGGAAACTTGCAGAGCATGCATTATGTGTAGGTGTTGTACATGTGTAAATGGCCTAAAAACCACCTATGACATGCACATGTTATTTGCCATATAAAATGTACAACACTCACCAGCATGGGTCTGCTTTCTTGCTGTCACACCAGAGGGACCTACAAGGATATGAGACAGGTTGTCAGTGTCAACAACTGTGGCATTGCTGCTGTGACTTTGCAATTTTACAGTAGGGCAATGGTTGACAGTCACAGGCATACAGATTATGTTCAAAATTATCAGTATTGCACAACACCAGGCTCCACATCTTCCAAATACACAGCACACATCTGACATATGCATGTTCTAAGAGTCGAGCTAACAGTAGTCTACAGATATAGCATGTTACCTGCATGCTCGCAGTCAACTTGCTGGGTGACTCCGGCCCCCATGATGACACGTGTTTGTTGTAGTGGTTAGCCAGGAGCCACCACGCTGAGGAGCAGCTCTTCCACGCTGGTGAGGGGCGGGTGTGATGCTGCACCACCACCTGTGGCAAGCTGTTGTCTGAGGACATCAGAGGCATGCTGCCGGACATGTCTGATTAAATTATTGCAGTGATGGAGCACCTGCTCATAAGTTCGGTTATGCATGCCTACGTCATTAACCCGACGGACAACATCCTGCCACAGTGCAGTATGCTCATGCTGGTCCTGGCTGGTTCTGGAGAACAGCAGGGCGTGATGTTGTACTAGTGTGGATATGATTACTTCCTCCTCTTCAGGGGAATAGGCAAGGTTGTGATGATGAGACATGTCCCTGGAAGAAAATAAGACAATTATTGAGAGCAAGTCTTGTGGCACACTCAACATTCTAAAGTACAGATATCAATGAAATGACATATTTAGCAACCTATTGTCTGTCAATAAATACACACTTTTAATCCCACACATCAGTGCTCAGCCCACAACTGCCTGACAGTGCCTGGCAAGTTCTATATATTAAACCATGTTCTGCACAGCAACAAAGTGAAACCAGTATGTAAGACTATACAACAGCACATAGCACACTGTATGTGACACAATGCACCACCTAGCCACAGGAGGTTCATATGAAGCTAATGCATACAGAATATTGTCATCCATTGAAATGATTGTAAAGTACAGTTACAGTACTACCAGTACACTACACTACTTGTTGATAGCAAACCCCTAAGTAACATATGTGCACATTCATCAATATAGGTGGCATACTGCTGTACTACACTATACATGTTGCTAAATATGCACTTATATCCTGTAACACAACCCAGATGAGCTTTACCTGTGTATTATACAGTACTGTGTGTCAGCACTCACAAAACCTTCTGCCTGAGGTATGTAATGTGTGTGGACTATAGGTAACAAACAAAACAGTGTTTCAAAGCAATGTGGATATGCACCATACTGTGCTGTTTAGGCCTACAGCTTCAGGTAGTACTACAGTACATACGGGATTTGTATTCACTAGTGTCAACAATCAATGAGCATACATGTACCACTTTAGCCTACAATGGTACACTCCAGTCAACACCATGGGACTACGTCACACTGTATACCATACTGCTTTAGCTGCCTAGCAATAACATATATATATTTTGCGGGGATCACAGCTAGAATGCTACATACCATGATATAAACATTTACCCACTAGGTTATCACACATATACACAACGTTGACACATTCACCTACACATTCACCATCGCACTCAGTCAACCTCACATAGCAATTAATGCAACATGTACATGCGTGTGTGTATCAGGTCATAGGTAGCTCATAGCTATTAGATGTAGGGTCTATAGAAGCCTAGACATACAGTACCCTGCCCTTCAACACCCATGTAATTTAAGTTCATGTGCCTCTGTCATGCACAGCCACAGAGATGATTCCCGGGTTGTTTTTCCTATGTCACATACATTCATCATGATTATTCATGATGACTGCTACTGAGGACCATTCTTTGCTATTGATAGGTAATTAGTTCCAGGGTGTGGTATGTGTCTGAGATGAGCATGTACCACTCCAGCATGTTCTGCTTTTTGACATTACAAGGTTTATATCAGTACAGTGTGTAGCTTGTAGGGATTTGGATCTGTTGACAAGGAGCATGTCCAACAGCTGTGGGTTTGGCATAGCTTTGTATGTTAGGCAGAGGTTGGCTCTGGGTGTGCGGTATGCGACACAGTGTAGCTGTGGTTTTGTAAGACAATCTGCATAGGGCATCTGTTTGAGTCTGGTAATACTCTTTGTGGTGTTTGTGCCTGGTGTCTACAGTTGCTATAGATGTCTTCTGAGGTACATACCAAAATGCCCATTGTACTCTATGATGGGTGTTATGACTGATGAGTAGAGTGGAATACTGACCTTTCATTCCATGTATGACACACCTTTTGTGATGACATGTGGACCATACATGGTTTACATGACCAGTGTGGAACTGTGATTGTCAAAAGGGACACTACTGTCCACCTGTGTCCTGTGGTCTCTTATCACAGTTTTGGTGTGGAGTAGACTACCACCTATGTGGTAGTTAATGGATACAGGGTTTTTAACAAAAGGGATGGCAATAAATTTACAACATTGAGCTTGAGCGTACATATAAACATCCATTGGTGTACATATAGATTTACATGTAGGCACATATACAGTCCACCTTTCATGGTGGGAATATCAATTATGCAAGGGTTGATAGAGATACAGTTATGTAACAATTTTGAACAGTCTTGTGCAGAATGCATTGAGGGTATTCTCAGGCCATGTATCTTTAGCAGGACTCCCTGTCTGGAAGACTATAACATTAGCAAATCATACCCACAGCGTTTAAACACCACATGTCATATACCAGCACTGTATGCTGTCTTGTTTGCCACACACTACAACCTACATGAAAATATGAAATCACTTAAAATCCAGGAAAAGCAAAATGAGTAGCACACCAGTAAATGAAATAATTAAAATAATTTAATCATGTAAAGCTCTTTTCATTTGCGCTATCGACAAACTTCTTCAGACAACCATTTACTCCTCAATAGTAGTATAAATACTTTGAGTTCATTAAACAATTAATCAATTAACAAACACATGAAAATATGCATATAACAACCTTCACCAACATATATATGTCCACCCTTCACAGACAGTTGCAGTATGTACCTTGCTCTATGCACATGTTAAGATGCTAATATATCTGACACATAACTATCTCTACATATGTGTGTGCTATACACACAAAAGGTACACACTGTTGTACATCTGTAGACCTCACGGATGACCTGTTGGGCCTTGCTACAACATGAACAGTTGTCACTTGTGTGCATGGCAGTAATATTACAGGGAGTATTTATAGCTGCTAATGCTACATTACTATACTAGCCTAGTACAGCAGTTGCCAATGCTAAGCTACACATTATATGACTATCATGCATGTGTTACTCTATCACATCCATGTTTATATAGCTGTTTGCCCTACTCTCCCAGACAGCCATTATACACAGTACTGTATAGAACATAAATGACATGATTGGATGTTTGACATTAAATGCTGAGCTACATATGCCACAGTTATGTCCCACTGCACACAGCTACACACTAATTTGTCCATGGCAGTAGTCATGCATGACATCAGTGCATGCATACCTACTGCTGCCACATATGCATGTTTCAAAGTATTTACAGTACTCTTCATAAACATCTACTACTTGCCGTTGATCACATTTCTGTCACATACCTGTTTGTCACTTTCAGGTCCGTCTGTTTTTTTTTATTTTTTTTGGTGTTGCCTACGTAGAGAGAGCTTCTACTTAATTCCCTTTCTGTTTTAATTAAGTTTTTTTCTTTACTTAATTAATTTATTTGGTGGATGATTCACTAGAGTATCCTTACTCAAGTAAACATTTGTGTTATTCAGTAATAACTCCTGGAAAACTCAGACACAAGTTCTGTGTAGCTGTATCAGGTGCAATGTAATGATTGCATGTGGGGATAGCAAGTACAGTCTGCTTTTATAGGTATCAGCACATGTGCATGTGATTAGCTCTGCACCATTTGGTGCACAGCATTTGGTAAATGCGTACAGCCTGCTATGTGGTAATTGCAGTACTCACTGTCATAGCAACCCAATGCTATAAAATGCTATGTTTTGTAGGCGTAGCCCTTTCAGATTTCCAGAGTGGAGCCCATGCTTGTTTGCTGTGTACACTGTTGTTTCAGTCAGAAGGTTGGTATACTTCTTATATCTGAAGCTAGAGGTGTAGACAGTGATGTACATGTTGTACTCAGACCTGACTGTTGCCACTTCCAGTACAGAGCTATCAGTGTAGTGTTTAAGTCACCCATACAAATGCTTACACAAGATATATGTGAGTATGTCCTTTCATTTCTACTTATGTAATTGACTGCCATACAAAAGTAGTTATTGTGAAGTATTCGAGTGACACATGGGGATAAATATCAAGCCCCTGGGACTCATACAAAATGACCTAAACTAACAATAAACCAATGCCATGACAACAAACTCAAAAGCCAGACAACTGGAAGACATTACCCTGAGAGGAATCATTCACATGCAGAAACATACTCATCACCATCAACACTCAGATCATAAAACAAAGATCCATGGATCAATCCATCTGTGAAGAGATCAAACCAGAAACATACAAACAAACCCCTAACTGGTGAGACCTGAAACAAAAACACCACAGTGAAAATAAAAAAAACCTTGAGAAAAAAAAACTACAAAACAACCAAAGTGAACTCAAACCTAAATTGGTAAACTTTAAGGAAACCAGCACCTGCACTCTCTTAATCATCACTCAAACCACCTCAAAACTAGCAACTCCTTACACACGCAACCTCCGCCTAGACATGGCAACTCCAAGTCCATAAAACTAATCTCTTCTGGAAGCAGCTAAAGCTCAGTCAAGGAAGAGAAAAAACCAAAAAACTACAGACACCTTGAAAATTATAAGTAAAAAAGACACCTTGATCATTAAAAGTAAAAACTAAGAGCTTTGATAAAAATAAACAACAAAACTAAGAGTAAAAAGGTCAATTTAGCTAAAAATAGAAACAAAGGAGGAAAACTTATGTTAGAAACCCAAATAGTTCAAGAGCTATGATAAGAAATTAAAGAAAAAATGATGTGAAAAAAAATTAAAATGGACACATGTGCAAAAAACTCCTGACCATGAAAAGGAGAGATAACCCTTCCCCAGGATTCCCCCCCCCACACAGATCCAACCCCCAGACCCCCAAAACTCCTCCAACGCCTACACACCAAACTCCATGACGGAACTGCTCACACGGATTGTCTATGGTCCCGGATGGTGGAGGAATGTGACGGTCAATGAATTAAAATTAAAAATGAGACAGCTACACAGTAGATAGCTCCTTAGAAGCCTCTCCGCTGGAGACGTAGGCCAAGACGGACCCACTTGGGTGCGTGCCCATATGGGCGGGCTACTTCACAAGCGCATTCCCTAGACCCTCCAGCTTTTGCAAAGCACCTCCTAGTCTGGCATGGAACTCATAAATAAAGACATATTCATAACCAAACCAGATTTGGGAACTTCCAGATTGCTGTTTTTTGGTAACTTCATCCTGCCTTCTTCAAAGCAGATTGGCTTCTTAAACTTGGTTGAAGGCAGTCATTGATGAGGGAAGGGCACCCCATACAGCCTGGCTCACCCTACCAAAGGCCTTCAACACTCTTCCCCACCAACAAAAACTCAAACTCAAACCCTTGACTCACAAGCCCATACAGGTCCAAACCAAGTGACAGAAACTGGCTCAGAGCTGCTGGACACAAGGAAAGTCAGGGTCAGGTCACACATGGTGCAGTCTCAGTCACAAGTGGTGTCCCACTTTCCCTTCAGTCATCAGTCCTGTCCCTCTCTTGTTACTCATCTAAACAACAAGCATGGACACAAGGTTAGGGGGATGAAGCAAAACTACCATCTTCAAACTGGCGCCGGAGTGAAAACACCAAAACAACAGATATCCTCCAGAAGGGCCTCACACTGCCAGATAACTGATAACCAGTTACTGGCCAAAGAAACGCCAAAAGCAAAAAAATTACCCTTCCCAAAACAAAAATACAAGGTGCACTAAATAAGCTACCCATATGGTGGATCTGGGGACCCAAAAAGTCCAGGTTGATCGGATGACACTTGACAGGCTAACTTGCGCCTTCGTTTTGCTAAACTAGTTAGGAAAACACTAAAAGGATTCACATTCAGATCAAGGGAGGTCAGGATTCATCACATGATAGTCAAGGGTCCTCCCCTGTTAGTACATATCACCATAGGCAATATGATTGAAATGAATGCCCCTGCTATATCTGACTGACCAGCCAAAAAAGGCCCCAAAACCAAAAACAAAAAGACCAAAAAGGTCTCAAAATATGTCTAAAATGCCCGACTGACCACCCTCCAGCTCTCTATTCAGTCTCATACTGCTTCAGCTGGTGATTGATCTGCCTGACATAAGGCCATGTCAAACCCAGATTTGAATATGATGCTCTTTCACAAAAAAAAGTAGATCCTCAGAAACACAAGGGCTGAGAGAACTAAACTATAACAGAATATAAATAGAATCGTGCTGGAGGGGAGGACAGATTCCCCCCCAGAGCTGTGGAAAAAAATCAAAATGTGAGGCAGAGAGCAGCTCTCTGGCCTTGTTCAAGAGAAGATGAACAAATGATGATGGATGGAGATTGCATATACCCAGGGATTTACTCAGTGTCACTGCTTGACAGCACAGCAGCAAATGATATGCATAGCATAGTTTTTTATCAAACAAAAGGGGTGCCACAAGCCACATAACTATGGGCTAGGCTTATAAATGCCCTTGGGCAGATAGCCTAGTATGAACCTATGAACCTATGAACCTATGAACTGTTTGTGGACTGTAATACTGTGCATATTGATGTACTCACTTCTGCAGGGTTTGTGTATTTTTTATTGTTGACATTAGCACAGGAGTCTCAGGTAAACTGGACAATTCCACTGCTGAGTATGCCTACTTACATCCTTGGTTGACCCTAAACACACATATATTTAAAGTATGGGGGGATGCAGACATACAGAGAGCATTATGTCTTATTGTGTGAGTGTTATCTTACTGGACTTAATGGATTGGTGTGTACCTGTTGGTTTATCAAGGCAGGTGGTCTGTCTGCATAGGTCCCAACTGTGAACCTATCCAGATGGTGGACAGATGTTAGCCTGTTATTCTTTGTCTGTGCAACCCACAGGTGTTTTCAGCACTGGTACAATGGCATTGTTACAGTCAGTTGCTACCAGTACATGGCTAGATCCTTTGGTATTTTGGTGTTGTACTCCTACATAAGGGTATGCTTGTGGAAGTCCACACAAAGCTGTCTGCAGAGTGTGTAACAGCACATGAGCTGATATGCCTGTGTGTTTGTGCCTCTGCCAGGCCTATGAAACACTCAGATACATATTTGTTTGGAGTCAGGGATAGGTAGTTAAATGTGAGGTACACCTTCCAACTAATAGAGACAGTAAGTGTAGACTTGAGTGAAGCAGTGCATGTGGATTTGTACTCCTTTTATGAAGTACAAGCAGTGTCTACTGTTATTATTGTGATTATTCATTGTGTAATACAACACCTCTCTGACTGACGTCAGTACTTTTGAGAGGGATTCAGAGAGACACAGCTAAAATATGTTTCACAATCAGAAAGTGTGGCCTCTGCCCTAATCAGATATGCCAGTCTTTGCCCTGCTATGAATCTGTGTGGGAGTTGTAAAGTGCCTCAATAACATTATTTGCTGCTAGAATGTCTGCTTCTCTTATCACAGTCATGTAATGCAATTCCACAATTGCTGGTAAATATCCACAGAACAAGCTTTGTGTTATGGCCTTCCTTTTTTTCCTTTACATTCACTCATTGTTTTGCATGATATATTTATTTCTGCACCAAGCTATTGCATATCTGCTGTGGCTTAGTGGTACTTCATGCAGTCAAGTGTGTCCAAGGTCTGGGGTTCGAGACTGACAGAGGTGTTTTATTTTGCTGCTGAACAGAACAAGGACCCTGACATACAGAGTGATTAAGGCACTTTTAAGCAGTTGTAAGCGGGTTTGCGCAGGTTTGCACAATGCTTAGCTATGCTTAGCTAAGCGCACACCGACTTACAACTGCTTAAAAGTGCTTACTCCCGCTAACCCCTGTGCTAATTTCTTTTAAAGAAAAGAAAATGGGGAGATAGGAAAGTGGTGAAAAAGGGGGCACAAAGAGGGACAGACAGTAGGGAAACCAGCTCAGGATGTGCAGGACGGGTGTAGGGAAGGTCCATAGCTGCCCATTTCTTTACCAGCAACAGCTGTGCATATGTTACAAATTTGGAGTGAAATTTGAAACCTTCCACCCCTGAGAGAGGGTTGTGGACAACAACGTATGTTGTACTGCCAATTCTAATTATCAGTTTATATGTCCAGCAGACACGTGTGCGAATTGGGCAGCTATGTATGGGGCGTAATTTTTTTGTGGGTACAGATTGCCCTTTTTTTTTTCAGGTGAGAGTGGTATGTGAGGTAGAGGAAGTAGGTATATTTGGGGAGGTAGGTTGGGGAGGTAAACAGACAAGACAGACAAGACGTATACAGGGGTGGAGTATGACACATGGGGTGGGTGAACACAGTTTTTATTATTTATTTATTTATTTATTTATTTACATTTGTTGACCGGGCTAATCAAGCTGGATACATATCCCTTTTCAGTAGAGGCCCGAGGAGAAAAGCTCCAACATGAGTAAATTAATACATTCTAAATATTCTAAAAAAGACTAGTTTCACATTACAAAATAAGACATGAAAAAGAAAAAAAAATAATAAATCGTGAACAATGTAACATTTCATTAGAGTAGAAGTAAAAAATAAACAAGTCTTAATGCTTTAGTAGGGTTCATGTGAAGTCAATCAAAAACTAAAACATTAGAACATTAGGACTTTTTATAGTGTTGTTCATAAGATATGGGAGGGTAATTGTTAAGGAAGCAAGAGAGAAGGAACCATGGGAGGGGAGAGATGAAAAGTAGATTCAATCAGGCTTTGAGCAGGGGCAAAGTCAATGTATTTTAAGGTGGTCTCTAATGTGTTTTTTAAAGATTAGAGAGGATGAGAGTGAGGTGAGTGTATTAGGAAGTTTGTTCCAGATTCTACCCACAACATTGGAGAAGAGGGAATCGCCTGATTTGTTATTAGAAGGGTTGCTGGCAATAAGAAGTTTATTAGCTGAGCGTAGTGTTGAAAGATTTTTATAAGGGGAGATCAGATTAGCAAGGATGGGAGTATTAGTAGGATGGTGCAGGACTTTTTGTGCAATCACAAGTTGATTGTATTGTAGTTGATTTTGTAGTTCTAACCATCTGAGTTGTTTAAGGTTGAGGCAGTGATGAGTTCTGTATGGAGAGCCAGTGGCAAATCTGGTTATGTTATTGTAGCTAGTTTCAAGTTTGGTGAGATTATGCTTTGATAGATTGGTTTTAATGGCAGAAGCATAGAATGGGGTGGAAGTAAGATGAGTCTGGGCTATGGATTTCTTAGCTAGAGGTGTAAGGAAGGGTTTTATTTTATACAGGGAGCCTAATTTTTTATTAACAGTTTTTATAATATTAACATGGGCATTGAAGCTGAGGTTATGGTCAATAGTTATGCCCCAACAGTTGATGGGGATGGATGTTTGCAAATCGCAAGCCCATGAGCTCACAGATGGTAACAGTGGGACTGAGATCCCCGCCCATGGGTAGTCACCACTGAACCTTCACAGACCCGAGGGTGGCTGTGCTGAGGCTGCGTAGGAGGAGCAGGCTCACCCATGAGTCATGCCACTCTCGCCTCGAGCTGGCGTAGGGGATCAGCAACTAAACACTGGATCTCCCTATGCACCACAACCCGGACCCTGCGGAGGGTGACAGGTGGCCCTTCTCCGCCCATGCTTGCAGGGGGGGTGAGCCCCATCCCCTGCAGTGCTTCCATCTGAAGGTGGCACAGGACCAATGGAGGAGGGTAGCCTGGGCTGGGCTCCAGACATGCTGGTGCCAGGTGCTATCGCCAACTGAGGAGGGACAGGTGGGTCCGCTGGGACCAGCCTTCCCATACGTTCTGTGATTAGGTGTATTTAATTACAACATAGACAACAGCATTCCAAATTAGTTGTAACAGCATGCAGTAATATTCCCATTAACCCAAAACACCAGGGTTACAACAGTTGAACAGCAAGCATAACACATGCATATATTGAACGACAGTGGATATTACAACAGCATGCAGGGATGATTGGTAGCAACAGGCCACCAAGACTGTGGTGCTTGAACAGGGCACATGCATCAAAGAAAATGCAGATTTTTATAGAACAATAGGACATATGTCCCAACAAATGTTATAAGATTAAACATACCCAATGAGGTGTGGAATTGCATTTTTATGCACATGGAGTAGGGGGTAAAAAGAAACATCCATAAACATCTTATTAGTACTTTTACTCTACACTACATTCCTATTGACTGCAGGTGTATATCCCCTACATGTACCAACAAAAGTAAAAAAGTACTGCCAAAATCCACAAAACATGGAGCCTGAACTCACAATGTTGATTACTGGATGTTTTACTACTACAGTACGTGGTTTTGGGTATCTGGTGTAACATTGTGAGTTCAGGCTCTGTGTTTTGTGGATATCCCCTACATGTATTATTACACTAGGCAACATGCATTACATTGTGTAATGGGTTTGGCTAGTTTATTATATACCTGATCTATATCTAACATACTAACTGTCCAAGTTGCAAATGTTACTGCTACATTGATATATTTTATTTTCATATTTATGTATCTGCATATCTGCATGTGTTCACATGACATTTCCAGTGAAATTTCTACAGAACCCTACATTTCATGTAGCACACTCACATTTCTGGGGAACACCTTGACAAGCTACTCATGTGCCAGATTTACCTATGCATGACAGCCATTTACCAACTGTTGAGGACTGTTATATGCTTCACAGCTACTGGCACTTCCTTCATCCACTTTATATGGTACTGCACAACTGTGGGTTGACAGCATTTACTACAACAGTACTATTTATTTAATGCAAGGGTACAACAACATTTCTATGTAAGTGACACAGACACACTCCAAGTATTATACCTTTATTAATTACATTAAACACTATTTTCGACAGGCTCTCTCCTTTATTTGATATTACAGTGCATACAGAAGACCTACTCAGGACATATTATACCTTTATTGATAGTTTACAACCCTCTTTTTCAGGCTCGCTCACTTATTTTATATGACAGTACATGCAGAGATAGTATTCCTGACTTATTTTACCTTTATTAATGGATTACTACACTCTATTTCTGGCTCTCTGACTTATGTTATATAACAGTACATGCAGAGACTTTATTCAGGGCATTTTATAGCTGTATTATTGGGCTACAACACTTTTTTCATGCTCTTTCACATATATTATATAACAATACATGCAGAATAATTACTAACCTGCCTGGTGGTGCAGCCTTAGCAGCCTATCTCCATAGTCTTGGTGATTCGTGGCATGGACACTTGCAGCTGTGAAGTAAATGAAGGGATATTGAGACATACCTATCCATTATTTAGACTATATTAGCTTGTCTTACATACTGCATTCCATGGCTACCTACTTAGTAGTGGGGCATCCTGCATATGATGGGCCTCCTGGATCGTTGGTTCAGTAGGTCCTGCTTTCATCTCTTCAGGTCTGCATGGTGGTGACAGACCTGCTCCCCAGTCCTTGGGATGCCTTTGGCACTGATGAATTCATGAGCCAACTGGTTCCAAGCCTCTGCCTTATACTCCATTCCTTGAAAATGGCCCTGCAGGAGTCGAGACTCATGACGATAGACTAGGAGCCAAACCATATATTTTGACTCCTTGATGCCCCAGCATTGCGCTCGAAAGTGAATACCCTCTCCAGCACCAGACATTCTAACTGCAGATGTCGGCTACAATCAGTTATGGCGAGTATTCCCACCTATGCAGCTTAAATATGCCGCATTTCCCACACTTTTTTGTGATTGGCCATTTTTGGAAATTCTCGGCTGACTGCAGACCTGCTTAGCAATGGTTAATCTACCATTTATAAGTATATGTATGTTAACAGTGGATGTTTATCCTAGGCAGTCATGGCTTAGTGGTTCAGTACTTTGATTATGGTGCACAGTGTACCGGGTTCGAAACTTGTCATTGCATTTTATTTTATTAATGTCCAGACAGGCTAGGGGGTGTGGCTGTGTTTAGGCAACTTTTCTCAATGTTACTCCACATTGCTCCATGTTGCCCGACGTTGCCCGACATTGCTTCACGTTGCCCTACGGTGCGCTGGTTAGTGCGGTGCACAGCTCCGCGCAAACTTATTGCACTGGGTAAAGCATTGGTTAGCTATGGGCAACTAAATTGCGCTGGGTAAAGTGCTGCTTAGTTGTGGGCAACTAGATTGCGCTGGGTAAAGCGCTGCTTAGCTACGGGCATTTTTCAGTCAAGATCCTTCTTACATTTCTATATATACATTTTGTTCACTGATACATAGGCCATTTCAATGCTTTTTATTAATATTTTAGTTATATATATGTCAGGTATTTTCCATATGCTACTTTAAAACATAAAAGTGATAGGGGAGTGGTGGGACTCGAACCATGATTGCCTCCACTTTGTGCAAAGGCTCTAACACTACGCTATTGCTGTTTGGATTGATTTGCATAAACATTTGGTATTATGCTCTTCAATGTCGACATTGCTAATTCTAGCTAAACTATGGGCACACCCTCGCAAACACACGCAAATATGGGCAGCTATATCAGGAATTAGAAAAAAAAATATTTTACATTTTATAACTCTACTGGGGGTTTACATTGTGAGGGAGGGTAGTGTCAGGTATGTTTTGCTAGATAAACCACATTCTCAGTAAAACAAGTCACATATACATTAAAAAATATTTTTTTCTTTGAAATAGGATGAATAAATTCATTAGATGGATTAATAAATTTACAAAAGACACAATTATAACATGGCATTGTTTGATTTCTATTAGTAACAGAAATGGCCTTAGTACTATTAGAGAGGGCAAAATCCTTATTACATAGCTGTTATTTCAAATTTCTTTCTTTCTTAAACACAAAACTGAATTTAACACCTACACATTTTTTAACTTCATTATCAGATTTTGAAATATCTCAATTTGTTTCAAGAATATTTTGAACTTGCATAGTATGTATATTGCACTTTGTAATATACCTAACAGAACAATCAGGGTTATCAGTGGTAGAGCCATTCTCTAACGTATTACCTAATAAGTATAGCTTCCTTACCTATTATCTTTCAGAATTTATAAATAATATACCATCATTAATAATTTTAATATTATATTTTCTTAAACTAAGATCATGAACCATAGCATCTACCTCTCTATTAAACCCTTCAGTAGTTATGTTTAATCTGCTAGCCCTAAGTAGCTGACTTCTTACTACCTCTCTATAAATATGCCTTGGATGCATACTGTTGGCATGTACATAGTGTGTGGCCTGTACATTCTTCTTATAAATAAAAGTATCATACTTATAATTATTATATGTAATGTTAACATCCAAAATATTGATATTATATTCAGAATATTTTAATTCAAAAGATAAAAAAGTTAGTCATCATCTGTAAATATTCAACAAAAATATGTAGCATGTTCATCTCCCTTCCAAAGAAGGAATATGTCATCCACAAATCTTTTATAAAAGGAAAGTTCTATGTAATATGAATAATTCTCATTGCAGAAAATATAGACTTCTTTCCATTTAACTAATACTAGGTCAGTGTAGCTATTAGCTACAGGTATGCCCATGGCAATACCTGAACACTGATGATAAAATCGGCCCTTAAACAGAAAAACATTATTGCAAAGAACTGTCTCTAACATAGGATACATCAATTCTATTTTACTATTAGAAAAATCACTATGCTCAAATTAAAACTCTCTAACATATTGTATACCTATTTCAGTTAGAATAATAGTAAATAATGATTGATTGTCTTAGGTAACAAGCCACAGCCTACCTAGCTCATTATTATAAATCCATATATGCAATGCAGATGAGAAGTCATTTGTGTCTTTTATATAGCTTTTACTATACTTCAACAAATTACATAACTCAAACTTCCAAATATTTAGATAGAGCAGTAGTAACCCATCTACTTCCAGACACAATGGGTCTCATTGGTGGTATCTGTGGGTTCTTACGAATCTAGGGTAGCCCATATATAATGGGAAACACAGGATTCTCTATATACAGAAAATTGTAAAGCTCAGGAGTAATAGAACTCTCCATTAACAAATCATATAAAAATGTTTTGATAACATAAATATTTAAAGAAATACAAACTCTAAATATTATTTATAAATATATAATACGTTACTTATAAAAATATAACCTATAAAAGTGTATTTTGCTAATCATCTTAAATATGCATTTGTCAGAAAGTATTGTTACCATTCAGCCCGCATAATTGCCAATATTCATAATATCTGTTTTTCCACCTTTATCTGCTTGCTTTATAATTATGTTATCTCTTTACATCAACAGTTTTAGAGCTTCACATTCTTCTAAGTCTAAATTAAAAAAAATCTTATTGTTTTGTTCAAAAAACAACTTATGCCGTTAATTCCCACACATACTATAACAAGATTTAATTGTCACTGTACAATTAGGGATAAAAGTGATAGTGTGTTTTAACTGCATATCAGAATAAGCAACATAACTTTTAAACATGCATTTTAAATCTAGGTTTCTCACAAACATTCTTAATTCAGATACCATATTATTCAAATTATTTTTACAGATGGAACAAAGGATAATCTTTTATCAATAACTCTCAACTCTACATTACTAAAAACAACTTTTGATAAATTGGAAACAATATGTACTACTTCTATTAACTTTTGGTGGTTTTGCTTCTTGTCATTGGTGGTCCTACCTGTGTAAAGGTTTGACATCCCATCCATGTCAGAGTGGCTAGTCATTCCTTTGTTTCCCACTTTCTGCTCCTTCCTCTTCTTTTACATTTTGCTCTTGTGGTTGGCTGTACCTGTAGAGGAAGCTGAAGTTGTAATGACCTTTGAATCGGTTGATTCAGTTGTTGGGAAGCCTCTAAAAAACTAGAAGAGGTAGTGGGCATTTCTTCACTTTGTTTTGGTGTTCCTTTTTCCAAAATAGATGAATCACTTTCAGATGTATTGCTTATAATATCTATAGCTGATCTGGATGTCTGTTTGTTCTTCACAGAATCAGGAATTGAAAAAAACATCCAATTCATTTGATGATGAGCCCACACATAAGGATTGTACATCTGATGTCCTAGGGGGAGCCATATTTTCTATAGTAGTTTCTCCCAGGATAATGTTATTAGAGTATAACTGGTGGAGAGATTGACTTTTGCTACTTTTAGGAGAATTACAGACACTTTCATCATTATATGAATTATTCCTGGGCCACTGAGAACATTTTTTCATTCGCAAAGTCATTAAAATCATGAACAATTTTCCTTTTCTTAGAAGCAATTAGTTTATTTTCAAAAGCCTCTAGTTTCTCAAGCATATGTTGGTATTGAGATATAACACTAGTAAAGGAAGCTGAATTAATTATATAATTTTTGGATTTCTCAGTGTTACCATTTCAGTCTCAGTAGAAGTCATTCATAAGTCTCATATAATTAAATCTCAGTTGTAAGTTGAGTTCTTGCCACTTCTTCAGCAGCTCTGGGCATTTTTTACCATAAGTCAGCATTTTAGTAATTCGGAAGGTTCCAAGGTGTAATATCCAGTTCAAGGTATGTGGTGAAGCTGAATTTTTGCCATTGAAGTCTTTTAAATTTCTGCACTGTTGTCTCAAGTTCATATACTTTTTAAATTAGATTATCTTTTTAAGTAATTGAATGATAGGTTAGATTTCTATAAGTAGAGACTTCAGGGTTGAATAAATTCAAAAGCAAATTCTCACCAACTGACAACAGCCTTGAAAGTATATTAGAAGTCCCATTAGGTTGCATTTCCATCATCAGTCAAACTGCTGGCTTAGTAAAAAGTAAAGAGTAGTAGCAAACAAAAAGAGTGCTACCAAGCAAATAAAAAACAGCTAAAACAAGAACAAAAATGCTGAGGTAGCTAAATGTACTGCTGTAAAACAATAGACAAAAATATAAGGAAAACAGCAGTACAAATATCTCAAAATCCATTAATAAAATCCAATAAAACACAAAGATTTCAAGACTCACAGGACTCTTCCTCAGTGTAAAAAAGCAGCAACTGCTACATTCCCATCAGTATATAAAATTTAAAAATATAAAATTTAAAAATACCTGCCAGCAAATGAAAATTTAAGAATCAAACACATAACTAAGAGTACCAAGTGTCAGTTCAGGCATTTAAAGAAATACAAACTCTAAATATTATTTATAAATATATAATATGTGTTACTTATAAAAATATAACCTATAAAAGTGTATTTGTAAAAAATATACTTATATATATAAAAATATAAAAATGTACATAAATATCCACATATATATAACATATAAATATTATTTAACATATGCCTGTTTTCCTTTTAATAGTGGTTTAATGCTATTTTTATTATTCAGTCCTGGTGGGTAGTCTGCTCTAAAATAATTTATCCATTTGTATTCTTCGATCTCATTTTTATTATTCAAGTCACCTCCCCTAATACCAACAGAAACTTTAGCTAAAACTCTAAATTTAAATATATGTTCCATACCACAAGCATCAATATGCTTAAATAATGCATTTCTTTCAATGCACTTATGTATATCTGACAAATGTGAAGCAATTCTATATTTCAACTTCTGATTAGTTTTATCTATATAAAATGACATACATTTTTCATAATTTGCCAGATAAACCACATTCTCAGTAGAACAAGTCACATATACATTAAAAATGAAATGTTTTCTTTGAAATAGGATGAACAAATTCATCAGATGTATTAATAAATTTACAAAAGACACAATTATAACATGGCATTGTCTAATTTCTATTAGTAACAAAAGTGGCCTTAGTACCATTAGAGAGGGCAAAATCTTTATAACATAAACATATAACAAAATCCGGGCTTCCGGATATTGGCAAAGGCTCTTGCCACCCCCATAGTGCCTTTTTTAGGCAAGGCTCAAATACTAAACCTACCACCCTAGAACACCAAAAAGGAAAAAAAACTAAGGGTAATGCTGCTCAATGCCAGAAGTCTCAATCTCAAGATGCACTTTTCGAGGCCCTTCTCAATATGGAGAGCATTGATGTCTGTGCTGTGACAGAAACCTGGTTCAAGGCTCCTGAGAGCACCCCAGCACTAACAGGTTTCACCTCATATCATGCGTTCGGCCCCAAAATCCGGACAACACCAAGAAAGGAGGGGGTGTCCATATTCATAAAGGACACCCACACCTCAAGGTTGGTGGCAACGATGCATCGGAGACCATCCAGGTGCAATTAACCATAGGCAAGACTGCTCTGTAATTTGTAGCATGTTACAGGCCACCCTCTCAAACTCAGGAACCTCACATGGCCTTCCTGAAAACATTGGAGGGGATAAATGTATCTCCAAACACCATCATACTAGGTGACTTCAACTACCCTAATATAGACTGGGAACACTACTCAAGCCCGAACACTCTAACCCAAAGATTCCTGGAGTTCATAAACTCAAATGCCATGGAACAACTAGTCACCATCCCCACAAGAGGTGAAAACATACTTGATCTCATCATCACGAACATGGGATCAAAATGTTCAACACCGGAAGTATACCCCTCACTGGTGAGATCAGATCATAAACTAATCTCGCTGGAGGTCCTCATCCCGCCCCCACCTGAAACAAAAAAGACCACAGTGAAAAACTTCTCAAAAGCTGATTTCACACTTCTAAAAAGTAGTGTGGTCTCCTTTACGGCCCCTGAGCCAGTGGTAAACATTACTCAAACCGCTGAATCACTTACAAATGCCTTCTACCAGCACCTACAGGACTGCATGGATCAGGCAATCCCAAACAAAGCTAAGACTCTCTGTACCAAAGGCAAGCGTCCAGTCTGGTGGACCCCAGCCATAAACAAGCTCTACAACAAAAGGAGGAAGCTACTACAAGATAGAGCAAAATCCTTGAAAGGTAAGACACCTTTGATCATTATAAGTAAAAACTAAGAGCTCTCATAAAATCATCCAAGGCAAATTTTGAGAGAAAAATCGCCAAGGACTCTAAAGACAATCATAAGGCCTTCTTTAGCTATATTAGAAACCTAGGAGGAAACTCCCAGATATGCTCAGAATTAGTTCAAAATGATGTGAAAATTACTGAACCTACACACATTGCTAACATACTGGCTGACAGGTTCAGTGCAAACTCCCCAAAGGAGAGATATCTATTCCAGAGGTTGTAGCCCCCAAACATCTCCAGCCCAGGTGAGAACTGCCCTCACTAAGGCAAAAACACAGCATCCATGGGACTGGATGGTGTCCCGGCTGTGTTCTTCATGAGCTCAGCGAGGAAGTAAACCCACAGTTAGGACAGCTGTTTAATCTTAGCCTCACCTCAGGATATGTACCCAAGGAGTGGCGCACGGCGACTGTGGTCCCACTTCCTAAGGCCGGTGCCTCCACAGACCCTGGAAATTACCGCCCCATTAGCTTGACAAGCCTTATCTGCAAAGCCATGGAGAGGATCATAATGGAACTCATAAATAAAGACATAGGGAACTTCCAGACTTTGGATCCAACTCAGTTTGGCTTTGTCAAAGGCAGATCCTGCCTCTTAAACTTGGTTGACTTTTTCGAGACAGTCACCAAGGCCATTGATGAGGAAAGGCAGTCCATACAGCCTACCTCGACCTGGCAAAGGCCTTGACACAATACCCCACTCAGGTATCATCGAAAAACTCATCAGCTTGAATGTAAACCCATACATCACAAGATGGGTTGCAAACTGGCTAAGTGACAGAACCCACAGGGTCAGAGTTGCTGGAGCCATGTCAGACTCAAAGCCTGTCACAAGTGGTGTCCCACAGGGCTCAGTCCTGGGTCCACTCTTGTTCGGCATCTACTTTTCTGAAGTACAAGCAAACACAGGAGGGTTATGGCTGACAAAGTTTGCAGATGACTGCAAACTGGCTATAATCGAAAACACATCTGACACAGATATCCTCCAGAAGGGCCTCACAGAAGCGGATAACTGGTGCCAGAGCCATGGCCTGAAGTTAAGCCAAAAATGCATAGTCGTACCCTTGGGAAAAACAAGGTTACCCTAGCTACCATATAGGTGGCAATCCACTGAGCACAGAAAATGTCATCAGGGATCTGGGGACCCAAGTTGACAGTAGCCTTTCGTTTGACACTCATGTTGCTAAAGTAGTTAGGAAAACCTTCTATATCGCCCACCTGATCATGAAGGGATTCACATCTAGATCAAGGGAGGTCATCGTCCCCCTGTACTCATCACTCATTAGACCTATGATTGAGTACAATGCCCCGTTCGGAATGTATCTGACCAGACACCTGATGCAGCTTGAAAGGCCCCAAAGTTCCTCACCAAAAGGATAAAGGGTCTCAAAAATATGTCTTATTCTGCCCGACTGAAAGAACTCCAGCTCTATTCAGTCTCATACCGCTTGCTCAGAGGTGACCTGTGCCTGACATATAAGGCCATGTCAAACCCAGATTTGATGAATATGCTTCACCTCAAAAATCTAGATCCCTCAGAACCACAAGGCGGAGACTTAAACCTTGACACGGTTATAAATAGAACGTGCTGGAGGGACAGATTCATCACCCAGAGACTCCCTATGCTGTGGAACAAAATCCTGGTACATGTGAGGCAGAGCACCTCGCTGGCCTTGTTCAAGAGGAATCTTGACCAATGGATGGGAGATCGCAGATATACCCCAGGGATTACTTCAGTGTCACTGCTTGACAGAGGCACAGAAAAATGATAGGCATAATTTTTATTCAAACTAAAGGGGTGGCGAAAGCCACATAACTATGGGCTAGGCTTATAAATGCCCTTGGGCAGATAGCCTAGTATGAACCTATGAACCTATGAACCTATGAACATAACTGTTGTTTCAAATGTCTTTCTTTCTTTAACACAAAATGGGGTTTATCACCTACACATTTTTTAATTTCATTATCAAATGTTAAATTATCCTAATTTATTTCAATAATCTTTTAAATTGCATACATAGCTACATAGCATGTGGTCTGTGCATTCTTTTCTTAAATAAAAATATCAGACTTATAATTATTATATGTAATGTTAACATCCAAAAAACGAATATTACATTCAGAATCCTTTAATTCAAAATGCAAAAACATTAGTCGTCTGTAAATTTTCAACAAAACTATGACAAGACTGTTCATCTCCCTTCCAAAGAAGGGAGATGATATTTTTTAAATTATATATAGCGATGGGATTGTAGCAGTTGTTCTATTTTTACACTGAGGAAGAGTCCTCTGAGATTGAAAGCTTTGTGTTTTATCCAATTTTATTAAAGGATTTTGAGAAGTTTGCACTACTGTTTTTTCTTATATATGTTGAGTACAGCATTTATGGATACTTTTAAGAGTGTGTACGTGTGTCACTGTGTGTGAGTACAGTACAGCATGTATGGATGTTTCTAAGAGTGTGTGCATGTGTGTCACTATGTGTAAGTAGAGCACATCATGTATGAATATTTCTAAGAGTGTGCACATCTGTGTCAGTGTGTGTGAATAGAATACAATTTGTATGGATGTTTCTATGAGTGTGTACAGTACAGAATGTGTGGATGGTTTCAACAGTATGTGTGCACGTGTCACTGTATGTGAGTGGATATGTGTCATCCATGTGTGCAAAGTTCATAGGTTCATAGGTTGGTACTAGGCTATTGACCCTAGGGCCTATACAAGCCTAGCCATAACAATTCCCTGGCTATTTCTTCCCACACTATTTACTTCCTTGGACCCCTGTCTAGCAGGGTGACTGACATGATCCTCAGGGTGAATTTCCTTTCGCCCATCCAATAGTCGAGGTTCCTTTTGAAGAGGGCCAAAGAGGCGCTCTGCTTGACAAGTATGGGCAGTCTATTCCAGAGTTTGGGGAGTCTCTGGTTCAGGAACCTATCCCTCCAGCATGTTTTGTTTATTGTGATGACAAGGTTTAGATCCCTGGAGCATGTGGCTCTGAGGGATTGGGATTTCTTTAAGTGTAGCATGTCCAACAGCTTTGGGTTTGACATGGTCTTGTATGTTAAGCAGAGATCACCACTGAGTAGATGATATGCGACAGAGTGTAGCTGGAGTTTTTAAAGCAGTCAGCATACGGTGTCAGCTTTAGGCCTGTGATTCTTTTAGTGAGGTATTTCTTCAGCCTTTCCAGTGTGCAAGTATGTCAGTTTGTATGAGTAGGGTGCAGTGTGTATGGATGTTTCTAAGAGTGTGTGCATGTATCACTCTGTGTGAATACAGTACAGCATTCATGGATTTTCCTAAGGGTGTATACGCATGTGTCACTGTGTGTGAGTAGAGTACAGTGTGTAAGGAAGTTCCTAAGAGTGTTTGTGTGTATGTCACTGTGTATGAGTAGAGTACAGTGAGTATGAATGCTTTTAAGATTGTCTGCATGTGTGTCACTCAGCATGTATGGATGTTTCTAAGTGTGTGTGTGTGTGTGTGTGTGTGTGTGTGTGTGTGTGTGTGTGTGTGTGTGTGTGTGTGTGTGTGTGTGTCACTGTCTGTGAGCAGAGTACAATGTGTATGGATGTTTCTGAGACTGTGTGCACGTGTCACTCTCTGTAAGCAGAGTACAGCCCGTATGGATGCTTTTAAGTGTGTGTACATGTGTGTCACTGTGTGTAAGTACAGTACAGTGTGTATGGATGTTTCTTAGAGTGTGTGAGCATGTTTCACTAGAATACATTGTGTATGGATATTTCTAAGAGTGTGTGTATGTGTCACCGTGTGTAAGCAAAGTACAGCATGCAAGGATTTTTCTACGGATGTGTGGACATGTGCCTCTGTGTTTGAATAGAGTACACCATGTTTGGATGTTTGTAAGAGTGTTTGCACTGTGTGCACTTGTGGCAATGCTTGTGATTAGAGTACAGCATGCATGGATGTTTCTAAGACTGTGTACATGTCTCACTGTGTGTGAGTAGAATACGGCATGCATGGATTTTTTAAGAGTATGCGCAAGAGTGTCACTGTGTCTAAGTACGGTTCTGGATGTATGGATGTTTCTAAGACTGTGTGCATGTGTGTTACTATGAGTGAGTACAGTTTAGCATGTGAGGATGTTTCTAAGAGTATGTGGATGTGTGTCACTGTATGTGAGTAGAGTACAGGATGTCTGGATGCTTCAAAAATTGTCTGCATGTATGTCAATCTGAGTGAGTACAGTTCAGCATGTATGGATATTTGTAAGTGTGTGTGTGCATGCTTCTCACTGTGAGGAGAGCACAGCATGTATGGATGTTTCTGAGAGTGTGTGTGCATGTGTCACTGTCTGTGAGTAGAGTACAGAGTATATGGATGGTTTTAAGAGTGTGTGTTTATGTGTCAGTGTGTGTAGGTACAGTACAGTGTGTATGGATGTTTCTAAGAGTGTGTGTGTGTGTGTGTGTGTGTGTGTGTGTGTGTGTGTGTCACTCTGTGTGAGTAGACTAAAGCAAATATGGATGTTTCTAAGAGTGTGTGCCTGTCAGTCATTGTGTGGGAGTAGAGTATGGCATATATGGATGTTTCTAAGACTGTGGACTGTGTGCATGTGTCAGTACAGTACAGTGCATATGGATGTTTGTAAGAGCATGTGAGCATGTGTCACTGTGTGTGAGTGCAGTACAGTGTGCATAGATGTTTCTAATAGTGTGTGCATGTTTGTCACTTTGTGTAAGCACAATTCAGCCTGCATGGATGTTTCTAAGTGTGTGTGTGTGTGTGTGTGTGTGTGTGTGTGTGTGTGTGTGTGTGTGTGTGTGTGTGTGTGTGTGTGTGTGTGTGTGTGTGTGTGTGTGTCACTCTGTGTGAGTACACTGCAGTGTGTAGGCCTGTTTCTAAGAGTGTGTCCACATGTGTCACTGTGTGCGACTAGAGTACAGTGTACATGGATATTTGTAAGAGTTTCTGGGGTGTGTCACTATGTTGAAGTATGGTACAGTATGTATGGATGTTTCTAAGAGTGTGTTCTTGTGTGTCAGTCTGTGTGAGTATTCTACTGTGTCTGTGGGTGTTTGGTAAAGTATATGCATGTGTGTTACTGTGTGTGAGTAGAGTACAACATGATTAGATGTTTCTAGGAGTGTGTGCAAATGTGTCAGTGTTGATGAGTACAGTACAGTGTGAATAGATGTTTCTAATAGTGTGTGCAAGTGTTCCACTGTGTCCAAGTACACTACAGTGTGCATGAATGTTTCAAAGAGTGTGTACACGTCATTGTGTGTAAGTATAGTACAGTGTGTATAGATGTTTTTATGAGTGTGTGCATTTGTGTCACAGTGTGTAAGTACAGTACAGCATATATAGATGTTTCTAAGAGTGTACATCCATTTGTCATTGTGTGTGAGTACAGTACAGCACGCTTTGATGTTTCTGAGAGTGTGCACTTGTGTCACTGTGTGTGAGGAGAGTACATTGTGTATGGAAATATCTTGGAGTGTGTGCACATCTGCCAGTGTCTGTAAGTGGAATGCAGTGTGTATGGATGTTTCTAAGAGTGTGAGCATATTTGTCACTGTGTGAGAGTACAGTACAGCACCCATGGATAATTCTAAGGGTGTGTGCACATGTCACTCTATGTGAGTTAAGTGCAGTGTGTATGGATGTTTCTAAGAATTTGTGGGCATGTATCACTGTGTATGAAAACAGTACAGCATGTATGGATGTTTCTAAGAGTGTGTGTGCATGTGTCACTCTGGGTGAGTACAGTTCTCTGTATATATGTTTTTAAGAGAGTGTGCATATTTTTCCCTGTGTGTGAGTTGAATACAGTGTGTACAGATGTTTCAAAGACTGTGTGCATGCGTGTGTCACTCTGTGTGAGTATAGTAGAGCATGTATGGATACTTTTAAGATTGTCTGTATGTGTGTCACTCTCAGTGAGTATAGTTCAGGGTATATGGATGTTTTTTAAGCATGTGTGCATGTGTCAATTTCTGTCACTAGAGTACAGCTTGTATGGATGTTTCTAAGACTGGGTGCATGTCTGTTACTGTCTATGTGTAGAGTACAGTCTGTATGGATGCTTCTAAGAGTGTATGTGTCACTGTGAGCACAGTACAGTGTGTATGGATGTTTCTAAGAGTGTGTCCATGTCAGTCACTGTGTGTGAGTACAGTACAGCATGTATGGATGTTTTTAAGAGTGCATGTGTATGTGTCTCACTGTGTGTAAGTAGAGTATACTGTGTATGAATGTTTATAAGAGTGTTTGCCCATCTGACACTGTGTTTGTGTAGAGCACAGTATGTAATGGATGTGCACATGTGTTATTGTGATTACAGTACACTGTGAATGGATATTTCTAAGAGTGTGTTCATGTGTGTCAATATGTGTGAGTACAGCAGTGTGTATTGATATTTCAAAGAGTGTGTGCATGCGTGTCACTGAGTTTGAGTAGAGTACAGCATGTGTGGATGTTTTTACGCCTGTGTGTCACTGTGATTACAGTACAGTTTAAATGGCTGTTTCTAAGACTCTGTGCATTTGTGTCACTTTGTGTAAGTAGAGTACAGTGTATACTTATGTTTCTATGAGTGTATGCATGTGAGTGACTGCATCTGAGTACACTAAAGCATGTATAGATGTTTCAAAAAGGGTGTGGATGTGTGTCACTGTTTTTGAGTACACTACAGTGTGAATGGATATTTCTAAGAGTGTGCACGTGTCATTTTGTGTGGGTAGAGTACAGTGTTTTTGCATGTTTCTATGGGTGTGTACACATCTGTCACTGTGTGATTAGAGTACAGCATGTGTGGGTATTTCTAAGAGCGTGCACATGAATGTCACTGTGTGTGGGTACAGTACAGTGTGAATGGATGTTTTGGAGTGTGTGTATATGTTTTTCATTGTTTGTTAATATAGTACAGTGTGAAGTGATGTTTCTAAGAGTCTGTGCACGTGTCACTGTGTGTGATTACAGTACAGCAATCATGGATGTTTCTAAGGGTGTGTCCATGTGTGTCACTGTGTGTGGGTATACTATAGCATCTATGGATGTTTCTAAGACTGTGCTCACTATGTGCATGTCTGTCACTGTTTGTGAGTAGAGTACAACATTCATGATATTTCTAAGAGGGAAAGCATGAGTGTCACTGTGTGTGAGTAGAGTACAGTGTGTAAATATGTTTCTAAGAGTCTGGGCATCTGTGTCACTCTGTGTGAGTAGAGTACAGTCACTCTGTGTGAGTAGAGTACAGTATGTATCCATGTTTTTATGAGTATGTTCACATCTGTCACTGTTTGTGAGTAGAGTACAGCATGTGTAGGTATTTCTAAGAGTATGTGCATATGCGTCCCTCTGTGTGAGTACAGTAGAGTGTGAGTGGATGTTTGCAAGGGTGTGTGAGTAGAGTACAGTATGTATGAATGTTTCTAAGAGTGTGCACTTGCGTCACACTGCGTGAGTACAGTACAGTGTGCATGGATGTTTCTATGCATGTGTTACTCTCTGTGACTACAGCACAACCTGTATGGATGCCTTTATGATTGTGTGCACATCACTCTGAGTGACTACAGTTCAGTATGTATGGATATTTCTAAGTGTGTGTGTGTGTGTGTGTGTGTGTGTGTGTGTGTGTGTGTGTGTGTGTGTGTGTGTGTGCGTGTGTGTGCGTGTGTGTGCGTGTGTGTGCGTGTGTGTGTGTGTGTGTGTGTGTGTGTATCACTTTGTGAATACAGTACACCAAGTTTGGATATTTCTAAGAGCACGTGTGTGTGTGTCACTTTGTTTGAATGAGGTATAGTGTGTATGAATGTTTCTAAGAGTGTTTACACATGTGGAAATCTGTGAGAGTACAGTACAGCATATATGGATGTTTTTAAAAGTGTGCACATGTGTCACTGTGTATGAGTAGAGTACAGCTTTATGGATGTTTCTAAGACTATCTGCGCATGTGTAACTGTGTGTGAGTATAGTACACCATGTACGGATGCTTCTATGAGTGTGCTTGCATGTGTCAATGTGTGAGTACAGTACAGCATGTATAGATGTAAGAGTGAGTGTTTACTACTGGTGTGAGTAGAGTACACCATGTGTGGATGTTTCTAAGAGTGTGTGCACATTTATTGCTGTGTGTGAGTAGAGTACAGCATGTATGGATGTTTCTAAGACTGTATGCACTGTGTGCACATGTCACTGTTTGTGAGTTGAGCACAGCATGCATGAATATTTCTAAGGCTGTGTGCCTCTCTTACTCTGTGTCAGTAAAGTATGTCATGTATGGGTGTTCCTAAGAGTGTGTGCATGAGTGTCACTGTGTGTGTGTGTGTGTAAAGCACAGCTTTTATGGATGTTTAAAAGAGTGTGTGCACATGTGTCACTGTGTGGGTATTGAGTACAGCATGTATGGATATTTCTCAGAGTGTGTCACTGTGTGTGTTGAGTACAGCATGTATGGGCATTTCTCAGAGTGTGTACATGTGTGTCACTGTGTGGGAGTACAGTACAGCATGCTTGGATGTTTCTAAGAGTGTATGCACATGTAGTAATGTGTGTAAGTGCAGTACAGTGTGTGTAGATGGTTTTAAGAGTCTGTGTTCTTGTGTCACTGTGTGTGAGTAGAGTACAGCATGCATGGATGTTTCTAAGAGTCTGCATGTGTGTCACCTTGTGTCAGTAGAGTATGACATATATGGACAGTTCTAAAAGTGTGTGCACGTGTCAGTGTCTGAGAGTAGAATCAGTGTCTATGGAGGCTTCTAGTGTGTGAATATGTGTATCACTGTTTGTGAGTACAGTACAGCTTATATGGGTATTACTAACAGTGTGTGCATGTGTGTCACTATGTGTGAGTAATGTACGTCATGTATGGATGTTTCTAAGAGTGTGCATACTTGTGTCACTGTGTGTGAGTACAGTACTGCATGTGTGGATTTTTTTTAAAGTGTGTGCACGTGTATGTCTGTGTGTGAGTAATGCACGGCATGTATGGCTGTTTCTAAAAGTGTGTGTACTTGTGTCACTGTGTATGAGTACAGTACTGCATGTATGGATGTTTATAAGAGTGTGTGCTTGTGTGTGTCTGTGTGTGAGTAATGTGCGGCATGTATGGATATTTCTATGAGTGTGTGCACTTGTGTCACTGTGTATGAGTAGGGTACTGCATGTATGGATGTTTATAAGAGTGTGTGCTTGTGTGTGTCTGTGTGTGAGTAATGTGAGGCATGCATGGATATTTCTAAGAGTGTGTGCACTTGTGTAACTGTGTATGAGTAGGGTACAGCATGTATAGATGTTTATAAGGGTGTGTGCATGTGTGTCACTGTGTGTAAGTATAGTACAGCATGTATGAATGTTTCTAAGAGTGTGCATGCATGTGTCAGTGTGTGTGAATAGAGTACAGTATGAATGGTTGTTTTGTAGAGTTTGCACTTGTGTCACTATGTGAGTAGAGTACAGTGTGTATGAATATTTCTAAGAGGGTGCACACATGTGTCACTGTGTGTGAGTACAGTACACCATATTTGTTTCTCAGAGTGTGCACTTGTGTCACAGTGTGTGAGTAGAATACAATGTGTATTAATGTTTCTATCAGTGTGTGTGCATGTGTCACTCTCTGTGACTACAGCACAGCATGTATGGATGCTTTTATGACTGTGTGCACGTGTCAATCTGAGTACAGTTCAGCATGTACGGATATTTCTAAGTGTGTGTGTGTGTGTGTGTGTGTGTGTGTGTGTGTGTGTGTGTGTGTGTGTGTGTGTGGTGTATGTATCACTGTGTGTGAATACAGTACACCATTTATGGATGCTTCTAAGAGCATGTGTGTGTGTGTGTGTGTGTGTGTGTGTGTGTGTGTGTGTGTGTGTGTGTGTGTGTGTGTGTGTGTGTGTGTGTGTGTGTATGTCACTGTGTGTGAGTACAGTATAGTGTGCATAAATGTTTCTAAGAATGTCTGGACATGTGTAAATCTGTGAGACTACAGTACAGCATGTATGAATGTTTCTAAAAGTGTGCATGCATGTGTCACTGTGTGAGTAGAATACAGCTTGCATGGATGTTTCCAAGAGTGTGTACTTGCATCACTGTGAGTGAAGTAGAATGTACATGGATGTTTATAAGAATATGTGTGCATGAGTGACTGTCTCTGAGTAGAGTCCAGCATATATGGATGTTTCTAAGACTGTGCATGTGTCACTGTGTGTGAGTGTAGTACAGCATGTATGGATGCTTCTAAGAGTGTGCATGTGTGTCACCATCTGAGTACAGTACAGTGTGCATGGATGTTTGAAGAGTGCATGTTTGCCACTGGTGTAAGTAGAGTACACCATGTATGAATGTTTCTAAGAGTTTGTGCATGTATGTCACTGTATTTGAGTACAGTATGGTATGCATGGATGTTTCTAAGAGTGTGTGCACATGTGCCACTAAGTGTGAGTAGAGAACAGCATGTATGGATGTTTCTAAGATTGTATGCACTGTGTGTGTTTGTGCATGTCACTGTTTATGATATGCATACAGCATGCATGGATGTTTCTAAGGCTGTGTGCATGCCTCACACTGTGTCAATAAAATATGTTCCTAAGAGTGTATGCATGAGTGTCACTGTGTGTGAGTGAAGTACAGCTTTTACAGATGTTTATAAGAGTGTGTGCACATGTGTCACTGTGTGTGTATTTAGTACAGCATGTATGGATATTGCTCAGAGTGTGTACATGTGTGTCAGTGTGTGTGAGTACAGTACAGCATGCATGGATGTTTTAAGAGTGTGCGCACATTTAGAAATGTGTGTAAGTACAGTACAGCATGTGTAAATGGTTTTAAGATTCTGTGTGCATGTGTCACTGTGTGTGAGCAGCATATGGCATATATGGACATTTCTAATAGTGTGTGCATATGTGTCAGTGTCTCTGAGTAGAATCAGTTTTTATGGAGACTTCTAGTGTGTGAGTAGGTGTATCACTGTTTGTGAGTACAGTGCAGGTTGTATGGATATTTCTAACAGTATGTGCATGCGAGTCACTGTGTATGAGTAATGTGCAGCATCTATGGATGTTTCTAAGAGTGTGCATACTTGCATCACTGTATGTGAGTAGAGTACAGCATGCATGGATGCTTCTAAGAGTGTGCATGAGTGTGTCATTGTGTGTGACTATAGTGTTAATGGAGGTTTCTTAAAGTGTGCACTTGTGTCACTATGTGAGTAGAGTAGAGTGTGTATGGATATTTCTAAGAGGGTGCATGCATGTGTCACTGTTTGTGAGTGCAGTACACCATCTTTGTTTCTAAGACTGTGCACTCATGTCCCTGTGTGAGAGTAGAGTACAGTATGTGTGGATGTTTCTAAGACTGTGTGCATGTGTTTGTCACTATAAGTACAGTACAGCATGTATGGATGTTTCAAAGAGTGAGCACATGTCACTGTGTGTAATACAGTACAGCACATAATGATGTTTCTAGGAGTGTGCACTTGTGTCACTGTGTGTTAATAGATTGCAATGTTATCTATGTTTGTAAGAATGTGTGCACATTTATCACTGTCTGTGAGTAGAGTACAGCATGTATGGATGTTTTTATGAGTGTGTTCATGTGTCACTGTGTGTGAATACCATAGACGTTGCATGGATGCCTTTAAGATTGTGTGTATGTGTGTTAGTCTCAGTGAGTATAGTTCAGCATATTTGGATATTTCTAAGTATGAGTCACTAGATTACAGCATGTGTGGATGTTTCTAAGACTGTGTGCATGTCTGTTACTATCTGTGAGTAGAGTACAGTGTGTATGGATGCTTCTAGGAGTATGTGTATGTGTCACTCTGAGCACAGTACAGTGTGTATGGATGTTTCTAAGAGTGTGTGCAAGTGAATCACTGTGTGTGAGTACATTATAGCATGCGTGGATGTTTCTAAGTCTGTGTGCATGTGGGTCACTGTGTATGAGTACACTACATTGTTTCTAAGGGTGTGTTATGTATCTCACTCTGTGTGAGTACAGTATACTGTGTATAGATGTTTCTAAGAGTGTGCACATGTGCCACTGTGTGTGAGCATGGTACTGAGTGTTTGGATGTTTCTAAGAGTGCCTATGTGTCACTGTGTTTGAGTAGAGCATAACATGTATGGCTGTTTCTAAGCATATGTGTCACTGTGAGTATAGTACAATATGAGTAGATGTTTCTAAGATTCTGTGCATGTGTGTCACTGTGTATCAGTACTGCACAATGTATATTGATGTTTCTAAGAGTGTGTGCATGTGAGTCACTGTGTTTAAGTACAGTATAGCATGGATGGATGTTTCAAAGAGTGTGTGGATGTGTGTCACTACATGTGAATATACTACAGTGTGTATGGATATTTCTAAGAATGTGCACATGCTACTCTGTGTGAGTAGAGTACATTGTTTTTGCATGTTTCTATGAGTGTGTGAACATCTGTCACTGTGTGAGTAAAGCACAGCATGTGTGGGTATTTCTAAGAGTGTGTACATGTATGTCACTGTATGTGAGTACAGTACAGTGTGAATAGATGTTTCTGAGTGTGTGTACATGTGTATCATTGTTTGTTAGTACAGTACAGTGTGACTTTATGTTTCTAAGTGTGTGTACACATGTCAATCTGTGTGAGTACAGTAGAGTGTATATGGATGTTTATAAGGGTGTGTGAGTAGAGTGCAGCATGTATGGATGTTTGAGTGTCTGCATGTGTGTGACTGCATGTGAGTAGAGTACATTGTGTATGGATGTTTCTAAGAGTGTGTACATGTGTGTCACTGTGTGTGAGTACAGTACAGCATGCATGGATGTTTCTAAGGGTGTGTGCATGTTTGTCACTCTGTGTGAGTAGAGTACAGCATCTATAGATGTTTCTAAGACTGTGGGCAAATGTGTCACTGTTTGTGAGTAGAGTATGTAATCTATGGATGTTTCTAAGAGGGTATGAGTGAGTGTCACTGTGTGTGAGTAGAGTGCAGCATATATGTTCACATCTGTTACTGTGTGTGAGTAGAGTACAGCATGTGTGGGCATTTCTAAGAGTATGTGCATCTGTGTCATGTGTGTGAGTAAAGTACAGTGTAAATGGGTATTTGAGTGTGTGTACATGTGCATTGTGTGTGAGTATAGTACAGTGTGAACTGATGTTTCTAAGAGTGTGTGCACATGTGTCAATCTGTGTGAGTACAGAAGAGTGTGTATGGATATTTGTAAGGGTGTGTGAGTAGAGTACAACATGTATGGATGTTTCGAGTGTCTGCAGGAGTGACTGTGTGCGTGTAGAGTACATTGTCCATGGATGTTTCTAAGAGTGTGTGCATGTGTATCACTGTGTGTGAGCACAGTACGGCATACTTGGATGTTTCTAAGGGTGGGTGCATATGTGTCACTGTATGTGAGTAGATTACAGCATCTATAGATGTTTCTAAGATGGCATGCACTGTGTGCATGTGTGCCACTGTTTGTGAGTAGAGTATAGCATTCATGGATATTTCTAAGATTGTGTGCATGTCACTGTGTGTGAGTACAGTATGTCATGTATGTATGTTTCTAAGAAGGCATGCACGAGTGTCACTTTGTGTGTGTAGAGTATAGTGTATATCCATGTTTCTATGAGTATTTTCACATCTGTCACTGTGTCTGAGTAGTGTACAGCATGTGTGGGCATTTCTAAGAATATGTGCATGTGTGTCTCTGCATGTGAGCCAGTGTCTAGGGAGGCTTCTAGTGTGTGTGTGAATGGATATTTCAGAGTGTGTGTACATGTGTATCATTGTGTGTGAGTACAGTATAGTGTGAGTTGATGTTTCTAAGTGTGTGTGCACGCCACTCTGTGTGAGTACACTAGAGTGTGTATGGATGTTAGCAGGGGTGTGTGAGTAGAGTACATCATGTATGAATGTTTCTTAGAGTGTGCCCTTGTGTCACTGTGTGTAAGTACAGTACGGTGTGCATGGATGTTTCTATGAGTGTGTGTGTGCATGTGTCACTCTCTGTGACTACAGCACAGTATATATGGATGCTTTTATGACTGTGTGCATGTGTCAATCTGAGTGAGTTTATCTCAACATGTATGGATATTTCTTAGAGTGTGTGTGTGTGTGTGTGTGTGTGTGTGTGTGTGTGTGTGTGTGTGTGTGTGTGTGTGTGTGTGTGTGCGTGTGTGCGTGTGTGTGTGTGTGTGTCACTGTGTGTGAGTACAGTCTAGTGTGCATGAATGTTTCTAAGAGTGTCTGCATATGTGTAAATCTGTGAGAATACAGTACAGTTTGTATGGATGTCTCTAAAAGTGTGCATGCATGTGTCACTGTGTGTGAGTAGAGTGCAGCTTGTATGGAGGTTTCTAAGAGTGAGCACTTGCGTCACTGTGTGTAAGTGAAGTAGAATGTGCATATATGTTTTTAAGAGTCTGTTAACATGAGTGACTGTCTTTCAGTAGAGTACAGCATCTATGGATGCTTCTATGACTGTGTGCACGTGTCAGTGTGTGTGAGGATAGTACTGCATGTATGAATGCTTCTAAGAGTGTGTGTGTGTGTGTGTGTGTGTGTGTGTGTGTGTGTGTGTGTGTGTGTGTGTGTGTGTGTGTGTGTGTGTGTGTGTCACCCTGTAAGTACAGTACAGTGTGCATGGATGTTTGTAAGAGTGCCTGTTTCTAAGGCCTTTGTTTCTAAGAGTGTATGCATGTATGTCACTAGCTGTGAGTACAGTACAGCATGTATGGATATCTCTGAAAGTGTGTGAACATGTGTCACTGCTTATGAGTACAGTACAGTGTAAATGGATGTTTCTAAGAGTGTGCACATCTTTCATTGTGTGTGAGTACAGTACAGTCTGAGTGGATGTTTCTGAGTATGTGTGAATGTGTCTCACTGTCTGTAAGGAGAGTACAGAATGTTTGGATTTTTCTAAGAGTGTGTGCACATGTGTCACTCTGTGTGAATAAAGTAAAGTATGAATGATGTTTCTAAGTACATGTGCTTGTAATTCATTGTATGGGAGAAGAGTGTGGCATGTATGGATGTTTCTAAGAGTGTGCACGTGTCACTATGTGTGAGTATACTACAGTGGGAATGGATATTTCTGAGTGTGTATACATGTGTGTCATTGTGTGTGAGTACAGGATAGTGCCATTTGTTTTTTCAAAGAGTCTATGCACATGTGTCACTCTATGTGAGTTCAGTAAACTGTGTATGGATGTTTCTAAGGGTGTGTGTGCATGTGTGTCACTGTGTTAGAGTATAATACATAGTGTATTGATGTTTCTACGAGTGTGAACTTTTGTCACTGTGTGTGAGTACAGTACAGTGTGAATTGATGTTCTAAAAAGGTATGCATACGTGTCAGTCTGCATGAGTAGAGTGCAGTGTGCAGGGATGTTTTTACTAGTGTGTGCATGTGTCTCACTGTGTGTGACTACAGTACAGCATGCATTGCATAGATGTTTTGAAGCATGTGTGCACATGTGTTACTGTGTGATTAGAGTACAGCATGTATGGATGTTTCTAAGACTGTGTGAACTGTGTGCACGTGTGCCACTGTTTGTGAGTAGAGTACAGCATGCATGTTTCTAAGACTGTGGGAGTGTGTCTCACTATGTGTGATATGTATTGATGTTTCTAGGTGTGTGAGCACTAGTGCCACTGTGTCTGAGTAGAGTACAGCATATACACATGTTTCTAAGAGTGTATACACATGTCACTCAGTTTGAGTTGAGTACAGCATCTATGGATGTTTTTAAGACTGTGTATGTGTGTGTCACTCTATGTGTGTTTTGTACAGGGTACATGGATTTTTCTTAGAGTATGTGAGTTTGTGTCACTGTGTGTAAGTACAGTACAGTGTGTGTAAATCATTCCAAGAGTCTATGTACATGTGTCAATGTGTGTGAGTAGAGCACAGTGTGTATGGATGTTTCTAAGATTGTGCATGTGTGTTAATGTGTGTGAGTAATGTACAGCATGCATGGATGTTTCTAAGAGTGTGTGTACTTGTGTCACTGTGAGTGAGTAGAGTACATCATGTATGGATATTTCTAAGAGTGTGTGCATGTGTGTCACTGTGTATAAGCACAGTACAACATATATGAATGTTTCTAAGAGTGTGCATGCATGTGTTAACATGTGTGAATAGAGTACAGTGTGAATGGATGTTTCTATGAAGGTGCACTTGTGTCTAAGAGTGTGTGCACATGTGTTACTGCATGAGAGTAGAGTACAGTGTGCATAAATTTTTCTAAGAGTGTGTGCACATGTGTTACTGTATGTGAGAAGAGTACAGTGTGTATGGATGTTTCTTAGAGTGTGTGCACATGGTTACATAATGTGAGTAGAGTACAGTATGTATAGATTATTCTAAGACTGTGCGTATGTGTGTGTGTCACTGTAAGTACAGTACAGCATGTATGGATATTTTTAAGAGTGTGAACTTGTGTCACTGTATGTGAGTACTGTGTAGTGTGTATGGATGTTTGTAAGAGTGTGTGCATGTGTCACTGTCTGTGAGTAGGCTACAGCATGTATGGATGTTTCTATGAGTGTGTGCATGTGTGTCACTGTGTGTCAGTAGAGTACAATGTGTATGGATGTTTCTAAGTGTGTGCACTGCTGTCACTGAGTGTGAGTACAGTACAGTGTGAAATGATGTTTCTAAGAGGTATGCACATGTGCCCCTCTGCTGCGTAGAGTATGGATGCTTTTAAGAGTGTGCATGTGTGTCACTGTGTGTGACTACAGTACAGCATGCATGGATGTTTCAAAGCATGTGTGCACATGTCACTGTGTGTGATTAGAGTACAGCATGTATGGATGTTTCTAAGATTGTGTGCACTATGTCCATGTGTGTCAATCTTTATGAGTAGAGTACAGCATGTATGGATGTTTTTAAGACTGTATGCATGTCTCACTGTATCTGAGTAGAGTACAGCATGTATGGATGTTCTAAGAGTGCATGCATATGTGTCACATTGTGTGAGTTGAGTATAGCATGTATGGATGTTTCTAAGAGTGTGTACATGTGTGTCACTCAGTGTGTGTTCTGTACAGCTTACATGGACATTTAATATAGTATGTGAGTGTGTGTCACTGTGTGTGAGTACAGTACAGCATGCATGGATGTTTCTAAGAGTGTGTGTGCATGTGTCAATGTGTGTAAGTACAGGACAGTGTGTATGGATCATTAAGAGTCTGTGTGCATGTGTCACTGTGTGTGAGTGGGTAGAGTACAATGTGTATGTATGTTTCTAAGTGTGTGCTTGTGTGTCACTGTGTGTGACTACAGTTCAGCATGTATGGATTCTACTAAGAGTGTGTGCATGTGTGTGTGTCTGTGTTACCATGTGTTACCATGTGTGGGAAGAAAACAGCATGAATGGTTGCTTCTAAGAGTGTGTGTATGTGTGTCACTGTGTCTGAGTACAATATAGCGTATATGGATGTTTCTAAGAATTTGTGCAAGTGCGTCTGTGTGAGTACAGTACAGCATGTATGGATGTTTCTAAGAGTGTCTGATCATGTGTCACAGTGGGTGAGTACACAACAGCATGGATGTTTCTAGGAGTCTGTGTATGTGAGTCACTGTGTGTGAGTACAGTACTGCATGTATGGATGTTTCTAAGAGAGTGTGAACATGTGTCACTGTGTGCAAGTACAGTAGAGCATAAATTAATGTTTCAAAGAGTGTGCATGCATGTGTCACTGTGTGTGAGTAAAGTATAGCATGTATGGATGTTTACATGACTGTGTGCACTGTGTGCACATATGTCACTGTTTGTGAATAGAGTGCAGTGGGTATGGCTGTTTCTAAGGTTGTGTGCATATCTCACAGAGAATGGGTACAGTACAGCATGTATTGATGTTTCTAAGAGTGTGTACACATGTGTCACTCTGTATGAGTTGAGTACAGCATGTATGGATGTTTCTAAATGTACACATGTGTCTCTCTGTGTGATACAGTACAGTGTGCATGGATATTTCTTAGAGTGCGTGCATGTGTGTGTGTCACTGTGTTTAAGTTTAGTACAGCATACATGGCTGTTTCTAATAGTGGGTGTGCATATGTCAGTGTCCTTAAGTACAGTGCAATGTATATGGATGGTTTTATGAGTTGTGTATGTGTCATCAATGTGTGTGAGTAGGGTACAGTGTATATGGATGTTTCTAAGAGTGTGCATGTGTGTCACTGTGTGTGAGTAGAGTACAGCATGTATGGACATTTGTAACAGTGTGTACACATGTGTCAGTGTCTGGGAATAGAGTACAGTGTGCATGGATTCTTCTAATTGTGTATCTGTGTCACTATGTCTGAGTACAGTACAGCAGGTATGGATGTTTTTAAGAGTGTGTGCACATGTCTCAGTGTCTGTAAGTAGAGTACAGCATGTACAGATATTTCTAAGAGTGTGGGCATGTGTGTCAC
This sequence comes from Protopterus annectens, assembly GCF_019279795.1. Taxonomy (NCBI): domain Eukaryota; kingdom Metazoa; phylum Chordata; order Ceratodontiformes; family Protopteridae; genus Protopterus; species Protopterus annectens. The sequence goes on from NC_056739.1 coordinate 699,911,280, forward strand.
TCTGTGAGTTGAGTACAGCATATATGAATGTTTCTAAGAGTGCGTATGGGGGGTCACTGTGTGAGTATAGCACAATGTGTATGGAGGTTTCTAAGAGTCTGTGCACTTGTTTCACTGTGTGTGAGCACAGTACAGTACACTGTGTATGGATGTTTCTTAGGGTGTGTGTGCATGTGTGCATGTATGTTCCTGTGTGTGAGTAGACTACAGCATGTATGGATGTTTCTAAAAGTGTGTGCATGTGTGTCAGTGTGTGTGAGTACAGTATAGTGTGCATGGATAGTTCTAAGTGTGTGTGCATGTGTGTCCCTGTGTGTGAGTAGAGTACAGTGTGTATGGATGTTTCTAACAGTGTGTGAAAGTTTGTCATTGTGTATGAGTAGAGAAAAACATGTGTGGGTGTTTTTAAGAGTGCATGTGAGTGTGTCACTGTATGTGAGTACAGTAGACCCCAAACAGATATTTCTAGGAGTGTATGTTTTTATGTCAGTGTGTGTGAGTACAGTACAGTATGTGGGGGTGTTTCAAAGGGCATGTGCACATGTGTCACTGTGTGTGATAAGAGTACAGTGAGTAGGGATGTTTCTAAGAGTGTGTGAATGTGTCTTACTGTATGTGAGTACAGTACAATTCAGTGTGTATGGATGCTTCTAAGATGTGTCCATATGTGTCACTGTGTGTGAGTACAGTTCAGTTGTGGTGGGGTGTTTCTACAATTATATCTACATGTGTCACTGTGTGTGAGTAGTGTACAGCATTAATGGATGTTTCTAAGAGTATGTGCACACATATCACTGCATGTGAGTACAATACAGTGTGTAAGCATGTTTCTAAGAGTGTGTGCACATGTTACTATATGTGAATAGCGTACAGTGTGTAAGGATGTTTCTAAGAGTGTGTGCACTTTGTGTCACTGTGTGAGAGTAGAATATGGTGTGTATGGATGTTTCTAACAGTGTGTGGATGTGTGTCACTCTGTGTGAGTAGAGTACAGTGTGTATGTATGTTTCTAAGGGTTTCTCACATGTGTCACTGTTTATCAATACAGTACAGTGCGTATGAATGTTTCTAAGAATGTGTGCATGTGTGACTGTGTGTTAGTACAGTACAGTTTTTATGAATGTTTCTAAGAGTGTGTGCACATGTCACTAAGTGAGAATCCATTACAGCATGTGTATGTGTTTCTGTATGTGTACACACATGTGTCACATTGTATGAGTAGAGTACAGCATGTATGGATGTTTCTAAGAGTTGTGCACATCGTTCATTGTGTGTGAGTAGAATACAGAGTGTATTTATGTTTCTAAGAGTCTGTGCACATGTGTTACAGTATGTGAGTACAGTACAGTGTGTATGGATGCTTCTAAGAGTGGGTGCACATATGTCACTGTGTGTGAGTACAGTACAGTGGTGGTGGGGTGTTTCTAAGAGTATGCTCACATGTGTCACTGTGTGTGTGGAGAGTGCAGGTGAATGGATATTTTTAAGAGTGTGTGTCTGTCTGACTATGTGTGAGTACAGTATGGTGTTTATGGATGTTTCTAAGAGTGTGTGCACACGTCACTATGCGTAAATCCATTACAGCATGGGAGGATTTTTTTGTAAATATACGCTCATGTGTCACACTGTGTAAGTAGAGTACAGGGTGTGGATGTTTCCAATAGTGTGTACAAGGGTGTCATTTTGTATGAGTAGAGCAATGTATTTGTGGGTGTTTCTAAGAGTGTGTGCATCTGTGTCAATGTGTGTGAGCACAGTGCAGTGGGTATAGATATTTTTAAGGGTGTGTGAGCTTGTGTGTCACTGTGTGTGAATAGAGTACAGCATGTATGGATATTTCTAAGAGTTGAGCATGTGTCTCACTGTGTCTGAGTAGAATACAGAGTGTAGGGATGTTTCTAAGAGTGTGTACATGTGTTACTGTGTGTGAGTACAGTACAGCATTCATGAATGTTTCTAAGCATGTGTGTGCATATGTCAGAGTGTGTGTAAGTACAGTACAGTATGTATGGATTTTTTAAAGAGTCTGTGTGCATGTTTCACTGTGTGAGTGGAGTACAGCATGTATGGATGTTTCTAAGAGTGGGCATGTGTGCCAATGTGTGTCAGTACAGTTCAGCATGTATGGATTCTTCTAAGAGTGAGTGTGTGTGTGTGTGTGTGTGTGTGTGTGTGTGTGTGTGTGTGTGTGTGTGTGTGTTACTGTGTGTGAGTAGAAAACAGCATGAATGGTTGCTTCTAAGAGTGTGTGCATGTGTGTCACTGTGTGTGTACAATATAGTGTATATGGATATATATATAGAGTTTGTGCGAGTGTGTGACTGTGTGTGAGTACAGCACAGCATGGATGGATGTTTCTAAGAGTGTTTGTGCATGTGTCACGGTGTGTGAGTACACAGCAGCATGTATGGATGTTTCTAAGAGTGTGTGCACATGTGTAACTGTGTGTGAGTTATGTCTAGCATGTATGAATGTTTCTAAGAGTGTGTGTAATTGTGTTACTGTGTATGAGTAGAGTACAGCATGTATGGATGTTTTTAAGCATGTGTGCATGTGTATCACTGTGTGAAAGTATAGTACAGCATATATGAATATGCACGCATGTGTCAGTGTGTGTGAATGGAGTGTAGTGTGAATGGATGTTTCTTAGAACTTGCACTTGTGTCACTTTATGTGAGTAGAGTACAGAGTGTATGGATATTTCTAAGAGTGTGTGTGCGTATGTGTTACTATATGTGAACACAGTACAGTGTGAATGGATGTTTCTAAGACTGTGTATATGTGTGTGTCACTGTGTGTAAGTACAGTAAAGCATGTATGGATGTTTCTAGGAGTGTGCATGTGTGTGTCACTGTGTGTAAGTACAGTACCTCTCATATGGATGTGTGCACTTGTGTTACTGTGTGTGAATAGAGTACAGTGTATATGGATGTTTGTAAGAGTGTGTGTACATTTGTCACTGTCTGTGAGTAGAGTACAGCATGTATAGATATTTCTACAAATTTGTGCATGTGTGTCACTCTGAGTAGAATATAACATGTATAAATGTTTCTAAACGTGTGTGCATGTCACTGTGAGCGAGTAGAATACAGAGTGTATGGATGTTTCTAAGAGTGTGTGAATGTGTGTTAGTGTATGTGAGTACAGTACAGTATGTATGGATGCTTCTAAGAGTGTGTCCACATGTCACTGTGTGTGAGTACAATACAGTGGTGGTGAGGTGTTTCTACAATTATGTCTACATGTGTCACTGTCTGTGAGTAGAGTACAGCATGAATGGATGTTTTTAAGAGTATGTGCATGCATATCACTGCAATACAGTGGCAGTGAGGTGTTTCTACAATTATGTCTACAAGTGTTACTGTATGTGAGTAGAGTGCAGTGTGTATGGATGTTTCTAAGAGTGTGTGCACCTTGTGTCACTGTGTGATAGTACAGTACAGTATATGTGGGTGTTTTGAAGAGTATGTGCATGTCTGCCACTGTGTATGAACAGAGTACAGTGTGTGTAGATGCTTCCAAGAGTATTTGCCATGTGTCATTATTTTTGAGTACAGTACAGTGAGAATGGATGTTCTAAGAGTATGTGTATGTGTGTCACTCTGTGTAAATACAGTAAAGTGTGTATGGATGTTTCTAAGAGTATGTGCACACATATCACTGCATGTGAGTACAACACAGTGTGTATGCATGTTTCTAAGAATGTGTGCACATGTGTTACTGTATGTGAGTAGAGTACAGTGTGTATGGATGTTTCTAAGAGTGCGTGCACTTTGTGTCACTGTGTGAGTGTAGAGTATGGTGTGTATGGATGTTTCTAACAGTGTGTGTGTGTGTGTCACTCTGTATGAGTAGAGTAAAGCAAGTATGGATGTTTCTAAGAGTGTGTACCTGTCAGTCATTGTGTGGGAGTAAAGTATATAATATATGGATGGTTCTAAGGCTATGTACATGTGTCAGTACAGTACAGTGCATATGGATATTTGTAAGAGCATGTAAGCATATGTCACAGTGTGTGAGTGCAGCACAGTGTACATGGATGTTTCTAATAGTGTGTGCATGTGTGTCACTCTGTGTAAGCACACTTCAGCCTGCATGGATGTTTATACATGTGTGTGTGTGTGTGTGTGTGTGTGTGTGTGTGTGTGTGTGTGTGTGTGTGCGCGTGTGTGTCACTGTGTGAGTAGAGTACCGCATGTATGGATGTTTCTAAGACTGTGTGCATGGGAGTCAATCTGTGTGAGTAGATGACAGCATGCATGTTTCTAAGAGTGTGTGCATATGTTACTGTGTTTGAGTAGAGTACAGTATGTGGGGGTGTTTCTAAGAGGGTGTACATGTGTCACTGTATGTGAGTACAGTACAGGGAGAATGGATGTTTCTATGGGTATGTCCATGCCTGTCATTGTGTGTGAGTACAGTACAGCTTGTTTAGATGTATCTAAGAGTATACGCACATGTATCACTGTGTTTGAGTAGATCATAATGTGTATGGATGTTTCTAAGCAATTGTGCATGTGTGTCACTGTTTGTAAAGACAGTACAGAGGGAATAGACATTTCTAAAAGTGTGCACATGTGTGCCAGTGTGTTTGACTATAGTACAGCATGTAAGGTTGTTTCTAAGAGTGTGTGCATGTGTGTCACTGTGTTTGAGTAGGGTACGGTGTGTATGGATATTTTTAAGTGTGTGTGCATGTGTGTCACTGTGAGTACAGTATAGCATGTGTGGATGTTTCTAAGAGTGAGTGGATGTGTGTCACTGTGTTTGAGTACACTACAGTGTGAATGGTTGTTTCTAAGAGTGTGCATGTGTGTCACTCTGTGTGAGTACACTACAGTGTGTATGCCTGTTCCTAAGAGTATGTCCATATGTGTCTGTAAGAGTTTCTGGGGTGTGTCACATTGTTGAAGTATGGCAGTGTGTATGGATAATGGATGTTTCTAAGAGAGTGTGCTTATGTGTCAGTCTGAGTATTCTACTGTGTCTGTGGGTGTTTGGTAAAGTATATGCAGGTGTGTTACTGTGTGTGAGTAGAGTACAACATGTATAGATGTTTCTAGGAGTGTGTGCGAGTTTGTCAATGTTGATGAGTACAGTACAGTGTGAATAGGTGTTTCTAAAAGTGTATGCAAGTGTGCCACTGTGTCCAGGTACACTACAGTGTGCATAGATGTTTCAAAGAGTGTGTACACATCATTGTGTGTGAGTATATTATAGTGTGTATAGACGTTTTTGAGTGTGTGCATTTGGGTCACTGACTGTAAGTACAGTACAGCATGTATAGATATTTCTAAGAGTGTACATCCATTTGTCAGGGTGTGTGACTACAGTACAGCATGCCTTGATGTTTCTGAGAGTGTGCACTTGTGTCACTGTATGTGAGTAGAGTACATTGTGTATGGAAGTATCTTGGATTGTGTGCACATCTGCCAATGTGTGTAAGTGGAGTGCAGTGTATATGAATGTTTCTAAGAGTGTGAGTATGTGTGTCACTGTATGAGAGTAAAGTACAGCATTCATGGATGTTTCTAAGGGTGTGTGCACATGTGTCACTCTATGTGAGTTAAGTACTGTGTGTATGGATGTTTCTAAGAATTTGTCGGCATGTATCACTGTGTGTGAAAACAGTACAGCATGTATGGATGTTTCTAAGAGTGTGTGTGCATGTGTCACTCTGGGTGAGTACAGTTCTCTGTATATATGTTTTTAAGAAAGTGGCACATTTGTCCCTGTGTGTGAGTAGAGTACAGTATGTACAGATGTTTCTAAGACTGTGTGCATGCATGTGTCACTCTTTGTGAGTACAGTAGAGCGTGTATGGATACCTTTAAGATTGTCTGTATGTGTGTCACTCTCAGTGAGTATAGTTCAGGGTATATGGATGTTTTTAAGCATGTGTGTCAATTTCTGTCACTAGAGTACAGCTTGTGTGGATGTTTCTAAGATTGGGTACATGTCTGTTACTGTCTATGTGTAGAGTACAGTGTGTATGGATGCTTCTAAGAGTGTATGTGTGTGTGTCACTGTGAGCACAATACAGTATGTATGGATGTTTCTAAGAGTGTGTCCAAGTGAGTCACTGGGTGTGAGTACAGTACAGCATGTATGGATGTTTTTAAGGGTGTATGTGTCTCACTGTGTATGAGTAGAGTATACTGTGTATGAATGTTTCTAAGAGTGTTTGCCCATCTGTCACTGTGTTTGAGTAGAGCACAGCATACAATGGATGTTTCTAAGTATGTGCACACGTGTCATTGATTGTGATTACAGTACACTGTGAATGGATACTTCTAAGAGTGTGTGCATGTGTGTCACTATGTGCGAGTACAACACAGTGTGTATTGATATTTTGAAGTGTGTGTGCATGTATGAAACTGAGTTTGAGTAGAGAACAGCATGTATGAATGTCTCTAAGTGTCTGTGTTACTGTGATTACAGTACAGTGTGAATGGATGTTTCTAAGATTCTGTGCATGTGTGTCACTGTGTGTAAGTAGAGTACAGTGTATACTTATGTTTCTAAGAGTGTATGCATGTGAGTGACTGCATCTGAGTACACTAAAGCATGTATGGATGTTTCAAAGAGTGTGTGGATGTGTATCACTGTTTTTGAGTACACTACAGTGTGAAAGGATATTTCTAAGGGTGTGCACATGCGTCATTTTGTGTGAGTAGAGTACAGTTTTTTTGCATGTTTCTATGGGTGTGTGCACATCTGTCACTGTGTGAGTAGAGTACAGCATGTGTGGGTATTTCTAAGAGTGTGTGCATATATGACACCGTGTGTGAGTACAGTATAGTGTGAATGGATGTTTCAGAGTATGTGTATATGTTTATCATTATTTGTTAGTACAGTACAGTGTGAAGTGATTTTTCTAAGACTGTGTGCACATGTCACTCTATGTGAGTACAGTAGAGTATGTATGGATGTTTGTAAGGGTGTGTGAGTAGACTACAGCATGTATGGATGTTTTGACTGTGTGCAAGTGTGACTCTGTGTGACTAGAGTACATTGGGTATGGATGATCTTTCTTCTCCCACCCACACCTGGCTGCTGTGCGCCCTGATCTGGAACTTGTCCTACCCCTTCTGTTCCTGTACCTCCCTGTACTAGTTGACCTGAATATACCCAGCTGGACACCTAAGAAACCTAATCAATCCTTAGGAATTCACCTACCAGCTCCTTGGGAGACCATGCCCTGATTAGAGACAGTGGAACCTTCTGTTCCTGTACCTCCCTGTACTAGTTGACCTGAATATACCCAGCTGGATGCCTAAGAAACCTAATCAATCCTTAGGAATTAACCTACCAGCTCCTGGGGAGACCATACCCTGATTAGAGACAGTGGAACCTTCTGTTCCTGTACCTCCCTGTACTATTTGACCTGAATATACCCAGCTGGATGCCAAAGAAATCTAATCAATCCTTAGGAATTAACCTACCAGCTCCTGGGGAGACCATACCCTGATTAGAGACAGTGGAACCTTCTGTTCCTGTACCTCCCTGTACTAGTTGACCTGAATATACCCAGCTGGATGCCTAAGAAACCTAATCAATCCTTAGGAATTAACCTACCAGCTCCTTAGGAGACCATACCCTGATTAGAGACAGTGTAACCTTCTGCTTCTGTACCTCCCTGTACTAGTTGACCTGAATATACCCAGCTGGACGCCTAAGAAACCTAATCAATACTGAGGAATTAACCTACCAGGTCCTTGGGAGACCATACCCTGATTAGAGACAGTGGAATCTTCTGTTCCTGTACCTCCCTGTACTAGTTGACCTGAATATACCCAGCTGGACACCTAAGAAACCTAATCAATCCTTAGGAATTAACCTACCAGGTCCTTGGGAGACCATACCCTGATTAGAGACAGTGGAACCTTCTGTTCCTGTACCTCCCTGTACTAATTGCCCTGAATATACCCAGCTGGATGCCTAAGAAACCTAATCAATCCTTAGGAATTAACCTACCAGCTCCTTGGGAGACCATACCCTGATTAGAGACAGTGGAACCTTCTGTTCCTGTACCTCCCTGTACTAGTTGACCTGAATATACCCAGCTGGACACCTAAGAAACCTAATCAATCCTTAGGAATTAACCTACCAGGTCCTTGGGAGACCATACCCTGATTAGAGACAGTGGAATACCAGCCTTCTGTTCCTGTACCTCCCTGTACTAGTTGACCTGAATATACCCAGCTGGATGCCTAAGAAACCTAATCAATCCTTAGGAATTAACCTACCAGCTCCTTGGGAGACCATACCATGATTAGAGACAGTGGAATACCAGCCTTCTGTTCCTGTACCTCCCTGTACTAGTTGACCTGAATATACCCAGCTGGATGCCTAAGAAACCTAATCAATCCTTAGGAATTAACCTACCAGCTCCTTGGGAGACCATACCCTGATTAGAGACAGTGGAAGTATGTCTTGCTATAGCTTCTAGACGATCTGTATTAAGATTAAAGTGATATAGATATTGCTAGGTAGGCAAGCCTCACAGTTATGTTAGCCAGCATCCAACTCCCTCCCCCACTCTTTTGTCTCTCTAAACTAAATTTACCTTTGGCCCATACTTTCTCTATACCGAAGAAGTCTTATCCTCCCCCCTCCCTCCCTGGCCTGACACACTTTTAGGAGACCTATTTAACTGTAGTTAAGAGACTAACCATTAGGTGGCACCTCTATATTAGCTTCTGTATATATATCATTTCTCACTTGCTCTTCCTTATCTCCCTAACTCCCTTTCCAGTTCTCTTCAGACTGACTATTTTTTTTATCTCCCCTTGAACTCTTATATCTTTAATTCACTCTCCACTCCCCATACACGCATACTCCTGCCAGCATCTCAACATTTCTCTACAATCTATTACTCGCAGACTTACCTGCATATATTCATTCCTTACTGATTGTCACCCTGACAAGCCACTCTTGTGTCTCGGTTATCCTGCTGTCTTCTTCTCTCATTACCTTTACAGATTTTCATTCTGTCCTTTTCTACATCCAACTCTCTATCTCCCCCACACCCCTACTTCATTCTTCTTTTCTTTCCAAATAGACTGTTCTTATTTGCCCCTACCTACTCTACTCTCAATACCTGTGATCTCCTCCCCCTATCCTACTCCCTCCCTCCTTCTATCTGATTTGTGGCCTATTCATCTCGCGTCTTTTGCCCCATACCTGCTTTATGGTTTCATCGCCCTCCCCCTCTATACCTATGTCCTCCCTCACCTTATAAATATAATCCAGACTAGGGGTCGCCATCTTTCTTCTCCCACCCACACCTGGCTGCTGTGCGCCCTGATCTGGAGCTTGTCCTACCGTGAGTGATTTCATGCTTTTCTTGCGTTTTTGCCAGGACTGTTTATAAAATACTGTCTACCTGCGTTATCCTTTTTATTTTTTTAATTTAACTGTGTAAAGTCTTACTTGTGGATTACACTTTCTCCGCACACGCTTAACCAACTCAGCGTTGTGCACGTGGGATACTAACTAATGGTCATTTCCACTGTGGACACAACTTTAATTCATTTACTATCCTGTGAATTGTTTCATGCTTTTTAGACTGTAATTTTAACATATAATTTATATCGGTGTAGCATAATAATGCTGGTGATAGCGACCTTACTGCACTACTTCCTTTAACAGCTGCGGAGCTTATTTAAGCATTGAAACAAAAGTCAATCAGTCTTTTCAAGGGTGCGCTTGTACTCTTAACTGCATTTACAAATACCCAGCTGAATATGGGTTTGCTGCATTGTACTAGCTCACTTTAATTAGCGCTGTGTCTGGTACCCCTATATTATGTACGCTTAATTTTAGCCAGCAAGGAGTAGGGGATCTCAAGTTAGCATAATCTATATACTATGCTCATGCTGGTGAAAGCAACCTTACTGTACCACCTCCTTTAACAGCTGTGAAGCTTATGAAAGCATTGTAGCATAAGTTAATCAGTCTTTTCAAGCATTGTGCTTGTAATCTTAATTCCATTCTCAAATGCCCAGCTGATTATAGGTTTGCTGCATTGTACAAACTCCACTTAATTAACATTGTGCATGGAACCTCTGCACTGTTTACGCTTAATTTAGCTAGCAAAGAGTAAGGGATCTTAAAGTAGCGTATCCTGTATACTACGCTCATATGCTGTGCAGGCGAACCTTACTAATGTATACTTAATGTAGCACTGCCTACTCTAGGTGTACAACTACAGGACCTAACTCTCTACCAGACTTTTCAAACATTGTGCTAAGTGAAAATGAAAGACTACTAAAAGCTAAAGCAGTTTAAACACCTGTAACTTTGCTCAGCTGCTTAGTGCAAGCCCAAGTTAGTGAGCGCTGCCCCTCCAAGACTGATTGCACCGAAAAACAACAAATACTTTAAAACCTAAAAAGTTTAAACTCCTGCAACCTTGCTTAACTGCATAGTTTTAGCCAGAATTAGGCTTTGTTGCCCTCCCTATTCATATGCCACCGGCTCTATTAACTATTATACCTACCGACTTGAATTTTGAGTCTTATACCTTGACCTGTGACTAAAGTTGTTGGCCATTAACCTTGTTTTTACCTGCATCTTAAATGCACACATTTGTTTTTTAAAACAACAAACTATGCAATGCAGTATTTAGGCACTGACTTTGTATATCCTGCTTCTTACTGTATTTTTGTAAAGGAAAAATAACACAAACATAAGGCTGTAAATGCATTTATTCTGTTATTCTAGCTATTTATCTATGGCATGAATGGACTTTTTCCTAGTAACTACATATTGTTATATGATGTCTTTTTAAAGTAAATAGAATACTGTGAATTCCTGATGTAACATTTAATGCTACTGTCTTTTTATATTGTCTGCATGCTCTCTAGCTAACAAATATTTTTTTCCTCATTACCTCTTTTTTCTCTTTCTACATGTACCAGCCTTCTGTTCCTGTACCTCCCTGTACTAGTTGTCCTGAATATACCCAGCTGGACGCCTAAGAAACCTAATCAATCCTTAGGAATTAACCTACCAGCTCCTTGGGAGACCATACCCTGATTAGAGACAGTGGAAGTATGTCTTGCTATAGCTTCTAGACAATCTGTATTAAGATTAAAGTGATATAGATATTGCTAGGTAGGCAAGCCTCACAGTTAGGTTAGCCAGCAGCCAACTCCCTCCCCCACTCTTTTTTTCTCTCTAAACTAAATTTACCTTTGGCCCATACCTTCTCTATACTGAAGTAGTCTTATCCTCCCTCCCTGGCCTGACAAACTTTTAGGAGACCTATTTAACTGTAGTTAAGAGACTAACCACTAGGTGGCGCCTCTATATTAGCTTCTGTATATATATATATATATATATATATATATATATGTATATATATATATCTTTTCTCGCTTGCTCTTCCTTATCTCCCTAACTCCCTTTCCAGTTCTCTTTGGACTGACTACTTTTTTATCTCCCCTTGAACTATTATATCTTTAATTCACTCTCCACTCCCCATACACACATACTCCTGCCAGCATCTCAACATTTCTCCATAATCTATTACTCGCAGACTTACCTGCATATTTTCATTCCTTACTGATTGTCACCCTGACAAGCCACTCTTGTGTCTCTACCCACTCTGTTCGCCCTTCGGGCTCACTCCGCTCCCCTACCCTGCCCTCATTTCCCACCCGCCCCCAGTACTCCTACATTTATTCCCCTATAGCCACACCCACATCTCACTCACACCAGTCACACTATCAAAACAATTATCACCCCTCACCACTATTATCTTAACACACCCTTGTGATTTTTGTTTACCTCTACTCTTAACCCCTCTTGTGTTAACCCCCTACCTATCTAATTACTCTCCTACCAGCTTACAATACTTTCCTATCCTTTCCTATCACACTTCTGTAACATACACAATGTCTACATCAACACTCACACACCCACTACAAATCTTCCTCTTACTCTTTCACTTACCTGCACTAATTTCTGCCTATCTCCTAACCTCTTACGAACAGCCTTTATATTCTACACTTCTCTTCCCCTCTAAACAAACCTCCACCCCACCATTAATTAGTCACCAAACATTTCTTAACCTCATATCCAAACCAAGCTACCTACTTGCCAAATATCATAGACTATCTCATGTAAAGTGTACCAACCAAAATGCTAGAAAAGCAATTGACTTCTTCTATAAGCATCTCCACCCTAAACACATAATACTCCAACACCTGTTACTAGATGGGGACATTCACCCAAACCCAGGCCCAAACTATACCCTAAACACTCCAAACTGCAATCCAAACAAAACTAATACCCCTACCACCAAACCACCTAACTCACTATCTATAGCTCACCTCAATATTCACAGTATTGGCAATAAAATTGCTCAACTTCATGCCCTTTTAGATGTCCACTTATTTGATATCTTATGCTTATCCGAAACTTGGCTAAAACCTACTAAGGACAATGAAATCACCCCACCAGGTTACAATATAACCAGACTTGACTGCACAGCCAAAAAAGGAGGAGGGGTAGCTATCCTCTATAAAACAGAGCTACAGGTTACTACTCTAAACCTGAACCCACCATCAGACAATAGTGCTGAAATACTTATCACCAAACTGCTAATCAACTCTTATAAGACCATAAACATTATCTGTATATACCTCCCCCCTGGCAATTGAAAATATCCTTAACTGGCTTTCCACCAATCTGCCACAAGAAACCTTAGTCCTAGGAGACTTCAATATAGACTGGATGACCTGCTGTAATTTACACCCTACCACCCATATTAACCTTTATGGATTCACACAAACTATTAATGCCCCCACCAGAACTATTAGAACCAACAACAAAGAAAGAACCTTGAACTGGACACTTACTAATAATCCTCATCAAATGTATAAATCAGGGACCCTCCCAGATGACCTCAGTGACCATTCCCTAACCTATATTATCAGACATAAGACCAACCTAACTCTCCCTCTCTCCTACAGAATTATATGCACCAAAAAGCATTTTAACTCAGAACTTTTCCAAACTGAACTTAAACAGTGTAATTGGTCACCATTAAAATATCTTCCACTCAATGAAGCCGTAGAATACTTTAACACTACATTCTTAACAATCCTGAATCATCACGCCTCATCACGCTCAGTTAGAAATAAAACAAAACCAGCACCTTGGCTCACCAATAATACTAGGCAAAAAATCCTTCTTAGAAATAAATCCTGGGCAAAATGGCGTGCTGCTAAAAGTCCTTCAGATCACCAAACCTTTAAATATCATAGAAATAATACCAAAAAAGCAATTCTATCAGACAAAAAGAACTTCTTCCTTCAAACACAGCAAAACTACCACAACGCACCTCAAAAATTGTGGACCAGCATTAACAAACTCCATCATCCAGGTCAGTCAGTCACTCCCAACCCACTTGGTTCTAACTCTGACAACCCCTTACAAACGGCTAATGCCTTTAATTCCTTTTTCACTGATGCTATCAAAAATCTTGCTAGCCATCTTTCTCCCGATACCTCAAATCTTCCTACTTCAACCACTATCCCACCTCCTCCATTTTATTTTCAACCAGTGTCTACTTCCTTTATTTGTTCCCTTCTCCTAAAATTAAAACCTACCACCCCCTCAGCTGACCAACTCCCTGCTGAATTCTTGCAAAAAGGAGCTAAAGCCATCACTTTCCCCATTTCTATACTGATCAATAGAACCATAAATGAAGGAACTATCCCATCTATATGGAAAATTTCCCATATCATTCCACTACATAAAGGGGGACACTCCAATGACTACTCTAACTTCTGCCCAATAGCTCTGCTATCTCCCCTTGCAAAAATAATGGAAAAAATGTATCCATAAGCAACTACTCTCACACCTTCTCAACTATGACTTACTTGCCAACTGCCAACATGGTTTCAGACCTTTCCACAGTACAACCACTGCCCTGCTATCCTTCTCAGACACCATCAACAATAACCGTAACAATAATATTCTTTCCTCAGCAGTCTTCATTGACTTATCGAAAGCCATCGACATGGTCAATCACCAACTTCTCCTGCACATACTGAAATCCCTTTCACTTGATCCCCTAACTATGAATTGGTTTAAATCTTATCTTGAAAACCGCCAGCAGGCTGTATTGTGGCAAAATAAACTGTTTGATAATCTACCCATCTCCCTCAGTGTTCCTCAGGGATCCATTCTAGGCCCACTCCTTTTCTCCATTTATATTAATGACCTACAAGCAGCAATACCACACACCACCTGCATTCAATATGCAAATGACTTTACCATTATCTGTACAGGCTCCTCTGAAACTGAACTTAAAACTCTAACCCAAAAAGCTTTCAAAACTGTAGAACAATGGTTCTTAAAGCGCTGCCTCCTTTTTAACCCCCAAAAAACTAAACTCTTACTTTTCACACCAACCCGAAAATCCACCCCCATACATCTCACACTTATATCAAATGACGGCACCATAATTTGTCCTGACCTAACCACTAAACTCTTAGGAATAACAATTGACAACAACCTCAGCTTTGATACCCATATAAACAACACAATAATATCAGTGAACAAAAAACTGGGATCCCTTTGCAGAATTAAGCCCTTTCTTACTCCAGTAGCTAGGACTGTTACAGCCAGAACCCACTTAATCTCAGCTCTATTCTATGCCTCCCCCATATATACTAACCTTTCTAAAAACAACCTCAACAAACTGGCCCCATCCTATAATAATATTGCTAGATTTGCCACAGGCTCCCCTTTCAAAACTCATCACTGTCTGAATCTAAAACAACTAGACTGGTTAGAATTTCACAATCAGCTTAAATTTCTACAGCTCCCCATAGTTCACAAGGTCCTGTATAAATCCATCCACACCCCAATACTCTCTACCCTCATTACTCCTTATAATAATAATAATAAAAAGAATCTACGCTCCTCAGATAAACTACTTATTAATACTTCAAGATCCATTCACTCAGCAGGCGACTCCCTATACTCTAACTCTGTAGGAAAGCTATGGAATGTACTACCCACTGAACTAACATCATAAAGTTCTCTTTCACTCTTTAAAAAGAATCTAAAACTATTCCTAAAGAAACACTGGCTATGCTCCTGCACTAAGCCTGACTAACCTCTCTCCTTATGAGCTACAACTACTCCTTACTCTATAATTTTTTTCCTAAACAAACATAATACCATGTTATCATAAAGAATATGTACGTTTACATGGATATTGTATCTTATACACAATACCCTTGATTCCTACTGCGAATTCTATTCCTGCTAAGGCTAATTATTTTGTAAATAAAAAAAATATATATTATTTTGTAACAACTGCTTTTTTATGTAATAACTTTTTTTACTTTTTGCACATTTTATCAGCTACTATTTTTATCTGTTATTACTCTTAAAGTATGTATGTATTATTATTATTATTTCTATTTTTTATTTTTGGAGCTTTTCTCCCCGGCCTCTACTGAAAATGCACATGCATCCAGCTAGACTAGCCCGGTCAACAAATGTAAAATAAAAATAAATAAAAAATGTTTCTAAGAGTGTGTGCACATATCTCATTGAGTGTGAGTACAGTACAGCATTCATGGATGTTTCTAAGGGTGTGTGCATGTGTGTCACTGTGTGTGGGTAGACTATAGCATCTATGGATGTTTCTAAGACTGTGCTCACTGTGTGCATGTCTGTCACTGTTTGTGAGTAGAGTACAGCATTCATGGATATTTCTAAAAGAGAATGCATGAGTTTCACTTTGTGTGAGTAGAGTACAGTGTGTATCCATGTTTCTATGAGTATGTTAATATATAGACGTAGTCACAGGAACACCAGTCAAAGAAACACATTTTACTGGAGAAACTACTTTATAAGAACACAGCAAAGCTTTCAGGCATAAAAACCCTTCCTCAGTGCATTACAAATTAAATGTGAAAAACATAGTGAATTTATACAGGGTCACCATCACATGACCAGCAGCCCAATGGTCATGTGACACACAAACAGACTTTTAAAATTTTACAATATAAAAATTACAATATAAAGATAAACATTGTAAAAGTTACAACAATCACAATATCATTTCAGTTTAGTATGTTATAAATATTTAAAACAAGTTTAAAGTAATGGGATCATTAAATCCTGATGTATAACCTGCTGCTAACCTACAACAATGACAATATTATTTCAATTTAGTATGTTGTAAATATGTAAGAACAGGTTTTAAAGTAATAAAATCATTAAGTCCTGGTGCATGATCTGCTGCTAACCTAATTATCCATTCGCATTCCTTTAATTCAAGTAGATTATTAATGTCACCTCCATGTGGTGTGGGTTTAACTATATGAATAACTCTAAAAGAAAATCTATGATGAATACCATTTTCAGCTATGTGTTTATATAATGCATTTGTGGCCACTGCCCTCCTTATTTCTGATTTGTGCTCCACTATTCTATCTTTTAATTTTCTTATAGTTTTTCCTATATAGAACGATGGGCATTGGGAGCAAGTGGCCATATAAACAACAGACGTAGTAGTACAAAAAGCTTTTAAGTTAAAACAGTACAACTTATTTGTTACAGGATGTCTAAATTGATCACTAGTTTGGTCAAAGATGTCTGGGCAGCATGAACAATTAAAACATTTATACGTACCAGGATTAACAACTGTAGCAGTAGAATAAAAATTAAAATCCTTGTAGCAAAGTTTTTGTTTCAAGGTTTTCATATTTCTATATGAGAAATATGGTCTATCATCTAAGACTTTCTTGACATTCATACAAGCCAAAAGAATCAACCAGTTCTTCTGTATGACTTGTTTAATCAAATGTGTTTTAGCATTAAAGGATGTAACAAACCTAATTTTAGTATTCTGTTGCTTGTTCTCAGTCCTATTAGTTCCTTCTAGATAGATGGGTTTAAAGATAGTATCCCTACCAGCTATAGTCTTATTTTTTACATCAGTTAACAACCTGCTATCATATCCACTAGATATAAAATCCATGTACATATCTTCAAGCTGTAAATTAAAATTTGAATTCTCTGTATTTAACTTACTCACTCTGCCAAACTGAGAAGTAACTATACTCCTAAATACATGTGGTGCATGCATACTGTTATAATGCAAATACCGTCCCGAGTGAACTTGCTTCTGATGAATACTGGTATGAAACTAGCTTTCCGACCTATATAGCGTTAGGTCTAAGAACACTATTTTCTCTTCAGAATATTCCATCTTAAACTTCAGAAAATTTGTTGTGTTATTTAAATAATCTAGAAATGCATGTAGTTCTAACTGGGTTCCATTCCAGATCATAAGACAATCGTCTACAAATCGTTGGTAAAATGCAATGTTGTGAGCAAACTGGCTATTATCATTTAATAAAAATTTCTGTTCCCAACAGTATAAGACCATATTGGCATATGTGTTCCCTGCAGACGTTCCCATAGCAACCCCCGATAATTGTAAATACAGTTGTTTATTAAACAGAAAAATATTATTGCTTAGAACCAAATCAAGTAGAGTACATATAGTTTCTACCTTACGTGGTGTTAAGGAATGCTGTTTGGTCAAAAATTCTCTAATACACTCGATTCCAAAATCATTGGGTATCACTGTAAAAAGTGAAGCTATATCTAGTGTGACTAACAGCATATTTCCTTCAAATGTTTCTTTAGCTTTAGATGTATGATACCATGTTCGTAATTTCAACAAAAGGTCCATAGTATATTTTAAGACTGTAGTACTACCATCTAAAAAGGGGTAAAGTTGTTTCTGTAGATATATGGATATTGGCTCAGTGAGCCAACCCCCACCAGATACTATAGGTCTCATGGGGTTTTTTTTAATGACTTATGTATTTTAGGGATGCCATAAAGGCACAGTATAACAGGACATGAAACAGTAAAGAAATTAAACAGATCTATATCAATGTTCTCATGTATTTAGGTTCATAGGTTCATAGGTTTATACTAGGCTATCTGCCCTAAGGCATTTATAAGCCTAGCCCAAAGTTTTGTGGCTTACGCCACCCCTTATGTTAAAAAATACTGTGCCCATTAGTTTGTTGTGCCTCTGTCCAGCAGTGACACAGAGATGATTCCCGGGGTAAACCTACGATCTCCCATCCACCGGTCAAGATTTCTCTTGAACAGAGCCAGCGAGGTGCTCTGCCTCACATGGACCAGGATTTTATTCCACAGCATAGGGAGTCTCTGGGTGACAAATCTATCCCTCCAGCATGTCCTATTTATATCCGTGCTAAGGTTTAAGTTGCTTGCTCTAGTGGATCTGGTAGATTTAGATTTTTGAGGTGGAGCATGTCCATTAATTCGGGTTGGACATGGCCTTGTATGTCAGGCACAGGTCACCTCTGAGCAGGCGGTATGTGACTGAATAGAGCTGGAGTTTCTTCAGTCTGGCAGCATATGACAGATTTTGGAGTCCCTTTATCCTTTTGGTGAGGAACTTTTGGGGTCTCTCCAATTGCTGCAGGTGTCGGGTGAGATACATCCCGAATGGGGTATTGTACTCGATCATTGGTCTGATAAGTGAAGAGTACAGGGGAACAATGACCTCACTTGATCTGGATGTGAATCCCTTCATGATCAGGTGGGCAATGTAGAAGGTCTTTCTAACCACTTTAGGAATGTGAGTGTCAAAGAAAGGCCACTGTCAACCTGGGTCCCCAGGTCCCTGATAACCTCTTCTGTGCTTAATGGATTGCCACCTATATGGTAGCTTTGGGTTACCTTGTTTTTCCCGAAGGGTATGACTATACATTTTTTGGCATTTAACTTCAGGCCATGGCTCTGGCACCAGTTATCAGTTTCCGTGAGACCCCTCTGAAGGATATCTGTGTCCAATGTACTTTCCACTATGGCGCCCAGTTTGCAGTCATCTGCAAACTTTGTCAGCCATAGTCCTCCTATGTTTGCCTGTACTTCTGAGAAGTAGATGCCGAACAACAGGGGGCCAAGAACTGAGCCCTGTGGGACACCACTTGTGACCGGCTTGAAGTCTGACATGGCACCAGCAGCTCTAACCCTGTGGGTTCTGTCCTTTAGCCAGTTTGCAACCCATCTTGTGACATATGGGTTTACATTTAAGCTGGTAAGTTTCTCTATAATACCCGAGTGGGGTATTGTGTCGAAAGCTTTTGCAAGGTCGAGGTAGGCTGTATGGACTGCCTTTCCCTCATCAATGGCCTTGGTGACTGTTTCGAAGAAGTCGACCAAGTTCAAAAGGCATGATCTGCCCTTGACAAAGCCAAACTGGGTCGGGTCCAATGTCTGCAAGTCCCCTATGTCTTTGTTTATGAGTTCCATTATGATCCTCTCCATAGCTTTGCAGACCAGGCTTGTTAAGCTTATGGGCGGTAATTACCAGGGTCCGTAGAGGCACCGCCTTTGTGGAGTGGGACCACAGTCGCCGTACGCCACTCCTTGGGCACGTATCCTGTGGTAAGGCTAAGATTAAACAGCTGCCTTATATGCGGGTTTAGTTCCTCGTTGAGTTCGTGTAACACACAGCCGGGGACACCATCCAGTCCCATTGATGCTGTGTTTTTAGCTTTAGAGAGAGCAGCTTTCACCTGCGCATTTGAGATGTCTGGGAGGCTACACTCCACTGGGATAGTTATCTCTCCTTTTGGGGGGGAGAAGGGGGTGAAGTTTGCACTGAACCTGTCTGCCAGTATGTTGGCAATGTCTGTGGGTTCAGTGATTTTTGTATCATTTTGGACTAATTCTGTGCATATCTGGGAGTTTCCACCCAGGTTTCTAACATAGCTGAAGAAGGCCTTATGATTGTCTTTTGAATCTATTGCAATTTTTCTCTCAAAGTTGGCCTTGGATGATTTTATGAGTGCTCGTATTTTTTTACTAATAATGATCAAGTGTGTCTTCTCTTTTATGGATTTTGCTCTATCATGTAACAGCTTTCTCCTCTTATTGTAAAATTTGTTTATGACTGGGGTCCAACAGACTGGACGTTTGCCCTTGGTGGAAAGAGTCTTGGTTTTATTAGGGATTGCCTGATCCATGCAGTCCTGGAGGTGTTCATAGAAGGCATTTGTAAGGGCTTCCGCAGCTTGGATTGTGGCTTCCACTGGCTCAGGGGCCTTGAAGGATACCACACCAGTCTTGAGTAGTGTGAAGTTTGCTTTAGAGAAGTTCTTTACTGTGGTCTTTTTTGTTTGGGGTGGGGCGGATGTGGATTTCCAGTGAGATAAGTTTGTGATCTGATCTCACCAATGAGGGATATACTTCTGGTGTGGAGCATTTTGTCCCCATGTTTGTGATGATGAGATCTAGTATATTTTCTCCTCTTGTGGGAACGGTGACTAGTTGTTCCATGGCATTTGAATTTATGAACTCCAGGAACCTTTGGGCTAGAAAGTTGGGGCTTGAGTAATGTTCCCAGTCTATATTCGGGTAGTTGAAGTCACCCAATATAATGGTGTTTGGAGATACATTTATACCCTCCAGTGTCTTCAGGAAGGCTGTGTGGGGTTCCTGAGTTTGAGAGGGTGGCCTGTAGCATGCTACAAATTGTAGAGCAGTTTTGTCTATGGTTAATTGCACCTGGATGGTTTCCGATGCTTCGTCCATTGCCACCAACCTGGAGGTGTGGATATCCTTGATGAATATGGATACACCCCCTCCTTTTGTGGTGTGGTCTGGGTTTTGGGGCCGGAACGCATGATATGAGGTAAAACCTGATAGTGCCGGGTGCTCTCAGGAGCCTTGAACCAGGTTTCAGTCACAGCACAGACATCGATGTTCTCCATACTGAGAAGGGCCTTGAGTGCGTGCATTTTGAGATTTAGACTTCTGGCATTGAGCTGCATTACCCTTAGTTTCTTCCCATTTTTGTTTTCTAGGGTGGTAGGTTTAGAATTTGAGCCTTGCCTAAAAAAGGCACTATGGGGGTGGCAAGAGCCTTAGCCAATATCCGGAATCCCAGGGGTGACAGGTGCAAGCAGTCCCTTGCGAATCAGCATGGCTTGTCAAGCATGTCATCCCAGGCAGACAGACACTGGATCCCCTTTGGATGACACCAGAAATTAAGCCAATTGTTAAAGCTGATCATCTTGTCTCTATGTTGTGGCATCATTCTTGGTGAAGGAAGGATACTGCTCAGGGTCAGGGTCATACCTGCCTGGGCTACATAATCAGAGAGCTCCTCTATGTCTCTTTTCATGTAGTCCAGGGAGGTACGTCTCAGGTCGTTCACACCAGCATGGACAATGACTGTGTCATATTTGTAATTGCTGTGGAGTGACCCGAGTGCTTGTGTTATGTGGCGGATTCTAGCACCCGATAGGCAGCTTACTGTGACCCTCTCCTTGTTCAGCCTGGTGAGTGGGACGTCAGTGTGTCTGACTATGGAGTCACCTATGACAAGTATGTTTGGTGTTGTATTTGGCCTTAAGGGCTGTGACTGCTTTGCACACTGATTTTGTGGTTTATGTGTTGCCTGTGGTGTGTCATGAGGTGGCAGTTGCTTGGATGTCTGCTTTGGAGGCCTCTGCTGTTTAGGTAAATTTTTGCTCACAGCCTCCGAGTATGACTTTGTGTGTTTATGTGTTTGATTCATTGTTGTGATAGCTTTATGTGAGACTGGTTTTGTGGTGTGTGTAGCTGCCTTCTCCTCCTGTCTGGTCTTGCCAGTCCTGAGTTGAGAGAGCTCAGCCTCCAGTTTGGCTAAATGGCTGCATCTCTCACAAGTATTTGTGTTATGTGGGAGGAGGAGAGGGTTGTCAGTGTACATTAGGCAATTGTAACATTGCCTCAATATTCCCAAATTCACCAACTGGACAGGAGAGGATGCCAGCATCTGGCCCTTCGACATGCTAGAGAAATTTAGAAGTTAGGGGTGTAACTGAATAAGAGAGGACTTAGTAAGGAAGTGGGTACTCCTGGGGTGGGGTTTGCTAGTGAGGGACTTTGTATAATACAGAAGTGCTAAACCTGAAAAGAAGATGCTTTTAAGACAAGTAAAAGCTTTTAGGAACAAGTGCTGCACTTTTTCGTTAAGGGATATACTGTTTAGATTACTAGTAGAGCAGTTTTAAGGGAAAAAATGAAGAACAGACTTTATGGAGCCAGAAAAAGTTTAACCTTGTTAAACCAGCACTGCCCGATGCTGCTCTAGTAGCAACTCTCCGCTAAATCGTGATAAAGCACTCTAAAGCGTGCTTGATAGCAGGGGCTGGAAAGAGCCAGGAATTGACCCAAACGGCCAATAAAACTACAGTTTCAAGTCAGTAACTACTCCCACGGGGGGCAGGGAAGCAGCTCAATGTTTTACACTGCCACTGATCAACAGAGAGACTTTCCTCTAGCCCAAGCAAAAATGGCCTCACAGAAACTTACAAAACAGTTCAAGAACAGCAAGCCTGTAACTTGAACTTTTTTAAATCTCAGAAAAGTGGGAAAAAAGCAAGATTTTTTTTTTTTGTTTTTGTTTTTTCAGAGATAGCAGAGGAACACAAGTAATATCAAGTTATAAAAGTGCAGTAAATGACCCCACACAAGAGTGCTAGGTCAAAGACAGAAAATATGCAAGTTTTGAGAAAAAAACTATTTTAAAATTAAGTGCAAACAGGAAATTCAGTATACAGCTTTTGGTTGTGCTCTAAATACAGCTACTAATGCAGAAATCAAGTTTAACAAGCCAGAAAATGCTCAAACTAGCGAGCTATGCAGAAAAACTTATCAAATAAACAGAGGAAAAATACTTAAAATCTCAAAAGTGGCTCCTTTCTTCTCTCAGCATTTTCTCCTCTTGGTGGGTGCTTCACCAACAGCCAACAAGCCTGAAAAGATGCCAAAACCATGAGGCAAATAGGTTTTAAGAGAGGAAGATGAAGGAGTTTTGGAAATGACCCCTTTTGTCCAATAAAACTACAGTTTCAAGTCATTAACCACTCCCACGGGGGGGGCAGGGAAGCAGCTCAATGTTTATCACTGCCACTGATCAACAGAGAGACTTTCCTTTAGCCCAAGCAAAAATGGCCTCACAGAAACTTACAAAACAGTTCAAGAACAGCAAGCCTGTAACTTGAACTTTTTTAAATCTCATTAAAGTGGGAAAAAAGCAAGATTTTTTTTTTGTTTTTGTTTTTTCAGAGATAGCAGAGGTTCACAAGTAATATCAAGTTATAACAGTGCAGTAAATGACCCCACACAAGAGTGCTAGGTCAAAGACAGAAAATATGCAAGTTTTGAGAAAAAACGATTTTAAAATTAAGTGCAAACAGGAAATTCAGTAAACAGCTTTTGGTTGTGCTCTAAATACAGCTACTAATGCAGAAATCAAGTTTAACAAGCCAGAAAATGCTCAAACTAGGCAGCGATGTAGAAAAACTTATCAAATAAACAGAGGAAAAATACTTAAAATCTCAAAAGTGGCTCCTTTCTTCTCTCAGCGTTTTCTCCTCTTGGTGGGTGCTTCACCAACAGCCAACAAGCCTGAAAAGACGCCAAAACCACAAGGCAACTAGGTTTTAAGAGAGGAAGATGAAGGAGTTTTGGAAATGACCCCTTTTGGCCAATAAAACTACAGTTTCAAGTCAGTAACCACTCCCACGGGGGCAGGGAAGCAGCTCAATGTTTTACACTGCCACTGATCAACAGAGAGACTTTCCTCTAGCCCAAGCAAAAATGGCCTCACAGAAACCTACAAAACAGTTCAAGAACACCAAGCCTGTAACTTGAACTTTTTTAAATCTCAGAAAAGTGGGAAAAAAGCAAGATTTTTTTTGTTTTGTTTTTTCAGAGATAGCAGAGGTTCACAAGTAATATCAAGTTATAACAGTGCAGTAAATGACCCCACACAAGAGTGCTAGGTCAAAGACAGAAAATATGCAAGTTTTGAGAAAAAAAACAATTTTAAAATTAAGTGCAAACAGGAAATTCAGTAAACAGCTTTTGGTTGTGCTCTAAATACAGCTACTAATGCAGAAATCAAGTTTAACAAGCCAGAAAATGCTCAAACTAGGCAGCTATGCAGAAAAAACTTATCAAATAAACAGAGGAAAAATACTTAAAATCTCAAAAGTGGCTCCTTTCTTCTCTCAGAATTTTCTCCTCTTGGTGGGTGCTTCACCAACAGCCAACAAGCCTGAAAAGATGCCAAAACCATGAGGCAACTAGGTTTTAAGAGAGGAAGATGAAGGAGTTTTGGAAATGACCCCTTGGCCAATAAAGCTACAGTTTCAAGTCAGTAACCACTCCCACGGGGGCAGGGAAGCAGCTCAATGTTTTACACTGCCACTGATCAACAGAGAGACTTTCCTCTAGCCCAAGCAAAAATGGCCTCACAGAAACTTACAAAACAGTTCAAGAACAGCAAGCCTGTAACTTGAACTTTTTTAAATCTCAGAAAAGTGGAAAAAAGCAAGATTTTTTTTTTGTTTTTTCAGAGATAGCAGAGGTTCACAAGTAATATCAAGTTATAACAGTGCAGTAAATGACCCCACACAAGAGTGCTAGGTCAAAGACAGAAAATATGCAAGTTTTGAGAAAAAACTATTTTAAAATTAAGTGCAAACAGGAAATTCAGTAAACCGCTTTTGGTTGTGCTCTAAATACAGCTACTAATGCAGAAATCAAGTTTAACAAGCCAGAAAATGCTCAAACTAGGCAGCTATGCAGAAAACTTATCAAATAAACAGAGGAAAAATACTTAAAATCTCAAAAGTGGCTCCTTTCTTCTCTCAGCGTTTTCTCCTCTTGGTGGGTGCTTCACCATCAGCCAACAAGCCTGAAAAGATAAATTTGTAATTCATATATTGCCATGTTGATGTTACTAATACATTTCTTGACATCATTATTGTTAATACATTTAAAAGCTGTAGTATCATTAAGCAAACATAATACTGAGTCAATATAATTGGCTTTATCCATAAGTACAACAACATTTCCCTTGTCTGCAGATTTAATTATGATGTCATCATTTATAATTAATGATTTAAGTGCCATATATTCTTGGTGGGATAAATTAAATTGCTTAGATGATACAAAATCATTATATAATTGTCTAATTTCTAGTTCACATATGTCATGAAAGGCTGTTAGCACAGGTATATTACTAGGGATAAAAGTGCTACACCATTTGCATAAGCCTTCAACAATACAAGTATTACCAAAAAGCATTTTAAGTGTCACTGTCCTTACAAAAAGTTTGAGGTCAGTTAGTATCTGTACTAAATCATCAGTCTAAGTGGGGATGAAATTAATTCCCTTTTGTAACAATGAGTAGTGCGCCTCATTTAGAACGAGGCTAGACAAGTTTAAAGTACCTTGTTTTATCTCCAGCTCTGTTTGTTGAGTCCTAAAGGGCTCTCATTTTTTCTTTTAGCTGGAGTAAGAATCCTACTCGGTGTCGTCTTCATCCTAGGTGTTGTACGTTCGGTAACTGCTTCAGCTTGGATTAGCTGAAAGCGCATGTGGTTGAGAGTAGTTTGCTGCAATTTAATGCGTTGTTGCCCTCCATTGTCCGCTTTATCTAATGGACATTTCTCCGCTCCATGCGCAGGTACATCAACAGAACATGATGTTGTCATTGTCGTAGTAGGTGTGTCACCAGGTTGGCCAATAGGCATAGCTATAGATGCCGGTTCCTGTTGGTTAGAACAAATAGAGGTTTCTTAAAATATATCAAGCGTATCAAGAGGCAATCTTTTACTACTCTTAGAGTTGACACCATTATTTAAAGTTTGTGTCACTGGTTTAGGCCAAGATAAGATATGGCCTGTTTTAAAATCATTTATGTCTCGAGCTAATTTTTTTTCTTTTTTGACTCTTCTAAGCGATTATCTAGGACGCAGATCCTATTAAGCATCTGTTCATAAAGACTTTTATTCACCTCAAAAACTTGTGAACTATGCAGTTCATTATCAAGTCCATTGATTTCATTTTTTAGGTCTGTTTCTATCTCAGAAAAAAATTCGTTCATCAGGGTCATATAGTTGAGACTCAATTTTAAATTCAGTTGCTGCCAGCGTTTCAACAAGGCCGTTGTGTTCCTGTGACTATGTCTATATATTAACTCTCTATCTCTGGAGATACTCAAGAGGTTGCTTGCAGCCTTACTTCATTAACAACATGGAATTAACAACTACAAACATTTCAGTGAAGTCTCTTATTAACAATGAGACAAATCCGCTGTTAAAATGTATCACAACGGAAAATCCTAATGTGGAAGGTAATGCTTCAAAGAGTTCCGAGTGTTCTGTTGAATTTGCTAAGAAAATACAAGTCTTCGAAAAGAAGATTGGCACCTTTAAAC
Organism: Protopterus annectens; assembly: GCF_019279795.1. NCBI lineage: Eukaryota > Metazoa > Chordata > Ceratodontiformes > Protopteridae > Protopterus > Protopterus annectens. The sequence continues at coordinate 699,937,591 of NC_056739.1, forward strand.
GCTTGCAATGGCAGCATTTTAGTTTTTCTGCCTAGTGGGATAGAGGAATCGTTCCACGAGGCCTTAGGATACTTAAGATGCCCTCGTATGGAAACACCTATCCATCCTTGTTGAAACGCTGGCAGCAAGTGAATTTAAAATTGAGTCTCGACTATATGACCCTGATGAACAAATTTTTTTTCTGAGATAGAAACAGACCTACAAAATGAAATCAATGGACTTGATAATGAACTGCATAGTTCACAAGTTTTTGAGGTGAATAAAATTCTTTATGAACAGATGCTTAATAGGATCTGCGTCTTAGACAATCGCTTAGAGGAGTCAAAAAAGAAAAAATTAGCTCGAGACATAAATGATTTTAAAATAGACCATATCTTTTCTTGGCCTAAACCAGTGATACAAACTTTAAATCACGATGTCAACTTTAAGAGTAGTAAAAGATTGCCTCTTAATACGCTTGACACGTTTGAAGAAACCTCCATTTGTTCAAACCAACAGGAACCGGCATCTACAGCTATGCCTATTGGTCAACCTGGTGACACACCCACTATGACAATGGCATCATCACGTTCTGTTGATGTACCTGCGCATGGAGCTGAGAAATGTCCGTTAGATAAAGCGGACAATGGAGGGCAACAACGTATTAAATTGCAGCAAACTACTCTTAACCACATGCGCTTTCAGCTAACTCAAGCTGAAGCAGTTGCTGAACGTACTACACCTAGGATGAAGACGACACCAAGTAGGATCCTTACTCCAGCTAAAAGAAAAAACGAGAGCCCTTTAGGACTCAACAAACAGAGCCGGAGATAAAACAAGGTACTTTAAACTTGTCCAGCCTCGTTTTAAATGAGGCGCACTACTCATTGTTACAAAAGGGAATTAATTTCATCCCCACCGCGACTGATGATTTAGTACAGATACTAACTGACCTCAAACTTTTTTTAAAGGACCGTGACACTTAAAATGCTTTTTGGTAATACTTGTATTGTTGAAGGCTTATGCAAACGGCGTAGCACTTTTATTCCTAGTAATATACCTGTGCTAACAGCCTTTCATGACATTTGTGAACTAGAAATTAGACAATTATATAATGATTCTGTATCATCTAAGCAATTTAATTTATCCCACCAAGAATATATGGCACTTAAATCATTAATTATAAATGATGACATCATAATTAAATCTGCAGACAAGGGAAATGTTGTTGTACTTATGGATAAAGCCAATTATATTGACTCAGTATTATGTTTGCTTAATGATACTATAGCTTTTAAATGTATTAACAATAATGATGTCAAGAAATGTATTAGTAACATCAACATGGCAATAAATGAATTACAAATACATGAGGACATTGATATAGATCTGTTTAATTTCTTAACTGTTTCATGTCCTGTTATACCATGCCTTTATGGCATCCCTAAAATACATAAGTCATTAAACCCCCCCTCCCCATGAGACCTATAGTATCTGGTGGGGGTTGGCTCACTGAGTCAATATCCATATATCTACAGAAACAACTTTACCCTTTTTTAGATGGTTGTACTACAGTCTTAAAAGATACTATGGACCTTTTGTTGAAATTACGAACATGGTATCATACATCTAAAGCTAAAGAAACATTTGAAGGAAATATGCTGTTAGTCACACTAGATATAGCTTCACTTTTTACAGTGATAACCAATGATTTTGGAATCGAGTGTATTAGAGAATTTTTGACCAAACAGCATTCCTTAACACCACGTAAGGTAGAAACTATATGTACTCTACTTGATTTGGTTCTAAGCAATAATATTTTTCTGTTTAATAAACAACTGTATTTACAATTATCGGGGGTTGCTATGGGAACGTCTGCAGCAAACACATATGCCAATATGGTCTTATACTGTTGGGAACAGAAATTTTTATTAAATGATAATAGCCCGTTTGCTCACAACATTGCATTTTACCAATGATTTGTGGACGATTGTCTTATGATCTGGAATGGAACCCAGTTAGAACTACATGCATTTCTAGATTATTTAAATAACACAACGAATTTTCTGAAGTTTAAGATGGAATATTCTGAAGAGAAAATAGTGTTCTTAGACCTAACGCTATATAGGTCGGAAAGCTTGTTTCATACCAGTATTCATCAGAAGCAAGTTCACTCGGGACGGTATTTGCATTATAACAGTATGCATGCACCACATGTATTTAGGAGTATAGTTACTTCTCAGTTTGGCAGAGTGAGTAAGTTAAATACAGAGAATTCAAATTTTAATTTACAGCTTGAAGATATGTACATGGATTTTATATCTAGTGGATATGATAGCAGGTTGTTAACTGATGTAAAAAATAAGACTATAGCTGGTAGGGATACTATCTTTAAACCCATCTATCTAGAAGGAACTAATAGGACTGAGAACAAGCAGCAGAATACTAAAATTAGGTTTGTTACATCCTTTAATGTTAAAACACATTTGATTAAACAAGTCATACAGAAGAACTGGTTGACTCTTATGGCTTGTATGAATGTCAAGAAAGTCTTAGATGATAGACCATATTTCTCATATAGAAATATGAAAACCTTAAAACAAAAACTTTGCTACAAGGATTTTAATTTTTATTCTACTGCTACAGTTGTTAATCCTGGTATGTATAAATGTTTTAATTGTTCATGCTGCCCAGACATCTTTGACCAAACTAGTGATCAATTTAGACATCCCGTAACGAATAAGTTGTACTCCTTTAACTTAAAAGCCTTTTGTACTACTACGTCTGTTGTTTATATGGCCACTTGCTCCCAATGCCCATCGTTCTATATAGGAAAAACTATAAGAAAATTAAAAGATAGAATAGTGGAGCACAAATCAGAAATAAGGAGGGCAGTGGCCACAAATGCATTATATAAACACATAGCTGAAAATGGTATTCATCATAGATTTTCTTTTAGAGTTATTCATATAGTTAAACCCACACCACGTGGAGGTGACATTAATAATCTACTTGAATTAAAGGAATACGAATGGATAATTAGGTTAGCAGCAGATCATGCACCAGGACTTAATGATTTTATTACTTTAAAACCTGTTCTTACATATTTACAACATACTAAATTGAAATAATATTGTTATTGTTGTAGGTTAGCAGCAGGTTATACATCAGGATTTAATGATCCCATTACTTTAAACTTGTTTTAAATATTTATAACATACTAAACTGAAATGATATTGTGATTGTTGTAACTTTTACAATGTTTATCTTTATATTGTAATTTTTATATTGTAAAATTTTAAAAGTCTGCTTGTGTGTCACATGACCATTGGGCTGCTGGTCATGTGATGGTCACCCTGTATAAATTCACTATGTTTTTCACATTTAATTTGTAATGCACTGAGGAAGGGTTTTTATGCCTGAAAGCTTTGCTGTGTTCTTATAAAGTAGTTTCTTCAGTAAAACGTGTTTCTTCTATGAGTATGTTCACAACTGTCACTGTTTGTGAGTATAGTACAGCATGTGTAGGTATTTCTAAGAGCATGTGCATATGTGTCACTGTGTGAGTAAAGTACAGTGTTAATGGATATTTCTGAGCGTGTGTATGTGTGTCATTGTATGTGAGCACAATACAGTGCAAATTGATATTTCTAATAGTGTGTGCACACGTGTCACTGTGTGAGTACAGTACAGTGTGTATGGATGTTTGCAAGGGTGTGTGAGTAGAGTACAGTATGCATGAATGTTTCTAAGCGTGTGCACTTGTGTCACTCTGTTTGAGTACAGTATGGTGTGAATGGATGTTTCTATGCATGTGTGTGTACATGTGTCATTCTCTGTGAATACAGCACAGCCTGTATGGATGCCTTTATGACTGTGTGCACGTCACTCTGAGTGACTACAGTTCAATATGTATGGATATTTCTAAGAGTGTGTGTGTGTGTGTGTGTGTGTGTGTGTGTGTGTGTGTGTGTGTGTGTGTGTGTGTGTGTGCGTGTGTGTGTGCGTGTGCGTGTGTGTGTGCGTGTGTGTGTGTGTGTGTGTGTGTGTGTGTGTGTGTGTGTGTGTGTGTGTGTGTGTGTGTGTGTTTCACTTTGTGAATACAGTATACCATGTTTGGATATTTCAAAAAACATGTGTGTGTGTGTGTGTGTGTGTGTGTGTGTGTGTGTGTGTGTGTGTGTGTGTGTGTGTGTGTGTGTGTGTGTGTGTGTGTGTGTGTGTGTGTCACTGTGTGTGAGTGCAGTATAGTGTGTATGAATGTTTCTAAGAATGTCTGCACATGTGAGAGTACAGTATAGCATATATGGATGTTTATAAAAGTGTGCACACATGTGTCACTGTGTATGAGTAGAGTACAGCTTTATGGATGTTTCTAAGAATGTCTGCGCATGTTTCACTTTGTGTGAGTATAGTACCCCATGTATGGATGCTTCTATGAGTGTGCTTGCTTGTGTCAATGTGTGAGTACAGTACTGTGTGTATGGATGTAAGAGTGCGTGTTTACTACTGGTGTGAGT